>NC_132878.1:3221351-3593851 GCF_030463535.1 Salminus brasiliensis | reverse complement strand
GAATTCATACTGAGTTGTTTTTGCTGCTTAGTGTCCAAAGACAGACCTTATGAGCTGCAGAGGCAACGGCATGTTTTGAAGCTTTAACAATATTTACTTAAGACATAAAACTTCACATAATTCAAAATATCATAAACGTTCCTTTTTCTGTGATCTGGGCCCTGTAAAAGTGCAGCCCTTCAGTCCTGGCATTTCACAAACATGCCTTAAAAGCGGGACGTCTCCGTATGTATGCGGACGGCTGATGTATGCAAAAATATGCAGCTTTGATAACAAAGTGACTCAAATGGCAGCGATAAATAATGAGAATACTGAGAGTGGAGAGGCAGGTTTAATGGTAACAGCTGGTTTGTGGGTGTAGTGTGGAGTGTGTGTGTGTGTGTGTGTATGTGTGTGTATGTGTGTGTGAGAGAGAGAGAGGTCTGCAGGAGAGAAATGATTGCAAACAGGCAAAAAAGCTTCATTTTAAAGTTGCTGGATTAGATTAAATATAGCAGTGTGAAGCACAAAGGAGAGGTACAGAGCTGATTCCTAATCTAATAGACATAAGCAGGACTGTATCACAACAAGGCTAAATACAGTCACTCACACACACACACACACACACACACACATACATACACACACTTCCCCTCATTACTTTTTCACAGCTGTTCTTTAAAGGCACACTTTAGTCATTATTGGGCTGGTTTACTGTTATACACGCGAGAGACGGACTTACTGGATTCCTATGTGTGTATCATTTTCACACGAGTGTAGCCCGAGTGTAGAGTGTATTACATCAACACAACTAAACGCAGTACATCATTAATACATACCGGATATAGAATCACATAAAGATACTAGGCATTATTTTTAATACACATATATATACATACACACACACCATATGGATACACCATACAGGGCTACGAGTGTTCCAGTGGACTAAGGTGATACTATATATATATATATATACAGGTGCTGGTCCTAAAATTAGAATCTCATGAAAAGGTTGATTTATTTCAGTAATTTCATTCAAAAAGTGAAACTTGAATATTATATTCATTCATTACACACAGACTGATATATTTCAAGTGTTTATTTATTTTTAGTTTATTTTGATGGTTATAACTGACAATTAATGAAAACCTCAAATTCAGTATCTCAGAAAATTAGAATATTACTTAAGACCAATATAAAAAAGGGTTTTTTAGAAAAGAAAAACTTTATACTTTCAAATGAAAAGTATGAGCATGAAAAGTATGAGCATGTACAGCACTCAGTGCTTAGTTGGGGCTCCTTTAACCTGGATTACTGCAGCAATGCGGCGTGGCATGGAGTCAATCAGTCTGTGGCACTGCTCAGGTGTTATGAGAGCCCAGGTTGCTCTGATAGTGGCCCTCAGCTCTTCTGCATTGTTGGGTCTGGCGTATCTCATCTTCCTCTTCACAATACCCATTAGATTTTCTATGGGGTTAAGGTCAAGCGAGTTTGCTGGCCAATTAAGAACAGGGATATCATGCTCCTTAAACCAGGTACTGGTAGCTTTGGCACTGTGTGCAGGTGCCGAGTCCTGCTGGACAATGAAATCTGCATCTCCATGAAGTTGGTCAGCAGCAGGAAGCATGACGTGCTCTAAAACTTCCTGGTAGACTGTGGCTGCGTTGACCTTGGACCTCAGAAAACACAGTGGACCAACATCAGCAGATGACCTGGCAGCCCAAACCATCACTGACTGTGGAAACTTTACCCTGCACCTCAGGCAACGAGGGTTCTGTGCATCTCCTCTCTTCCTCCAGACTCTGGGACCTTGATTTCCAAAGGAAACGCTAAATTTACTTTCATCAGAGAACATAACTTTGGACCACCCAGCAGCAGTCCAGTCCTTTTTGTCTTCAGCCCAGGCGAGACGCTTTCTGATGCGGTCTCTTGTTCGAGAGTGGCTTGACACAGGGAATGCGACAGCATCGCTAGTCATAGGGGGAGTTCGTGTGAAGGGGGATTGGGTTACATAGACCTTTTCAACTTTTCATCTGATCCAGTTTCTAGGGTGACCATACTTTTGTTCTCAAAAAGAGGACACTGGGGACACACGGGTGTCCACTGTAGTTCGGATGTCAGGGCTGGAGGAGGGGGGGTTTCTGTAGGCCTAAACTGTAGGTGGAATGGAAAGGTGGTGATTGGGTCTTATAGGCCATTATGGCTATTTACTGGTATCCCCACACTCACACACACACTGCTATGGTCCTACAACTTAGGTCTACTGGATACTGTCTATCCCCCCCCAGCCATGACTTAACTATACTAACTATACTAACTATGGTGGATACCTGTGTGTCCCCAGTGTCCTCTTTATTAAAAACAAAGAATGGTCACCCTAGCATCATATATACCATAGCATATATATATATATATATATATATATATATATATATATATATATATAAGAATTATAACCAACAAGCCATAAATACACTCACACACTCGCAAACATGAGGTCATTCAAATCCCACATGCGCTGTGTGTATCGTTAAAGTCTGCAAAAACCTTGGATCTCAGTTTTCGCTGTGTTTCACTGTTTATATATATATATATATATATATATATATATATATATATATAATATACTATTTTACATACTATTTTTTGTTTATTTTATTGTATTTATTGTCTTTTGTACTACGCACTCTGTCTTGTGTCTTGTCTATTGTCCTTGCACTATTAGCATTATTTTGGAGCATTTCTATTGGTCCATTCATCATCCAGTGTTAAAGCAATGTATAGACGAACTGCCAGATTCACATTATGCCAAAAAGTGGCATAATGGCATAAATTCATAAATACACATATATACATATATATATATATATATATATATATATATATATATATATATATATATATATATATATATATATTTGTATATATTTATATATATATATTTTTTTTTTAAATATATATTACAATATAATAATTATATATAATTATTATATTAAATAAATATATATATATAAACACAGTGAAACAGCGAAAACTGAGATCCAAGGTTTTTGCAGACGATACACTGACGATACACACAGCGCATGTGGGATTTGAATGACCTCATGTTTGCGAGTGTGTGAGTGTATTTATGGCTTGTTGGTTATGGTTCTTACAGCCCCGTGTTCTCCTCAGGTCTGCACCGCTGCTGTATCTGACAGGTCTTTAGGGAGGTCATTAAACGAGCCTTTAATTCCAGGCTTCAGCAGCAGCGTAATTAAACTTCCTTTCATTAAAGTCCCTCTGTTCTTATTAGCCACTCATAATTGATTTAATTCGTCTCTCCTCCACTATTGGCTCTGACCTCTACTTACTTAATGAATTAATTGATCCGGGGCCAGTGTATTTTGGGTTGGGAAGAGGATTTGGACATCTTAACCCTTTAATCTTGTCTTCTCCAGCCATCTGACCGGACATTCCCAAATCAAATGCCAGTGGATGAGGAAAGTTCTGCTACTGATTAATTACTGCTTTTTTTTTCTCTGCCGGCCAATCAGCATCTGTTTATTCTCTTAAAAAAACAGCAGAACGTTTTATTTATTTATGTTTTTTTGGTAAGTATTGTAATAGTGAAATACGAAGGCTTTTACTGGTCCTGGGCTAAATGAGTACATGTGTGTGTATTAACGTACAATAGCATACTCCCACTCTCACACATACATGGTCCTACAACACGGCCTACTGGAAACCCCCCAGCCACGACTTCTTGAGTACGGTGGATACCTATGTGTCCCCAGTGTCCTCTCTACAAAAATATGGTCACCCTAGCATATCATATATATATATATATATATATATATATATATAATGTATAATGTGAATCTGGCAGTTCTTCTTTAAATTGTGTCAACATTTGATGATGAATGGACCAATAGAAATGCTCCAAAATGACATATAAATATATATATATATATATATATATATATATATATATATATATATATATATATATATATATATATATGCGTGTGTGTGTGTCAAATATATGAATATATATTATATAAACATATACATATAAACTTAAAACTATGATGCATTATACATATAGATAGTTATGGATAGTAGGATGGACGTATGGAACAGGGAAATATAGAGAAACATCACGTCATGCAGCTGGATCTGCTCCGATAAAGACTGTATTTCATAAATCCAGAGAATTTCTATAAAATAAGATTGAACAAAAACAACAAAATATTGACGTAATGTTAAGCAGTATATATTTTTTCAGCCTTGTTTTATATATTTTTTAGCTTTTATTATATTTGTTTTGCAAAATACTACTTTTTTTTTTACACTACTTTTACTCAATTAAAATGTTAAACTCCAAACTAGATAGATAGATAGCTTTGACAGATTCAACTTTATTGTCATTGTCAATTGTAGCACTGAGCAAATATATAAATATAAATATTAATATATACAAATAAATGTATATAACAGCTCTAAAAATGGTAGTATAGTGCAGTTTAGTGCAGTAACAAACTAAACAAATGAAACTTCCAAACTAAATCTACATTATATTTACATATAGAGCATCCATTTTACAAATATGTACAAGTACTATATGGGTTAAGGTATTTATTTATTTATTTATTTATTTATTTATTTATTCAGTAATACTACATGCATTTAGACAGCAGCGATGTCAAAGATATGACCCCTAAAAAGTAGGCCTACAGTAGATATGGCTACCGCTAGTCGTCTATTGGCCCTGGTGCTACCTGGTTTTACATCGTGAGACTCTCCTGCATTTTTTTTTAAACCTCAACAATAGCTTAAATTATTCAGAAGCATATTCACACCTCTCACACTGTTTAGAGAGAAATCTGGCCATTACATTGTCCACTGGCCCAGATCAGTGACTTCCCGCCTGTCTATAACATCAACGAACCCGGGCTGGGGGAAGAAACACTAGAGCAAAAGTAGAGAAATACTCCCCCCTGGTGGTGAGTTCAGCTCAGAAGATCTGTTCAGCTTTAAAAGGCTTGATTTGACACAAGTAACAAGTCCACAATCACCCATCTTACCCCAAATGTAGTCGATCAGCACAGACAGGATGGTGTCAGTAACTGTGCACTGGCGCTACGAGGTTACCTTAGCTAGCTAACAAGTAATGAAGCTTATGTAGCGCCCAACCATGAACATCATGCCCAAATCATCACACACTTGTCTCGTGTCAGGTTGATAAATCATTTCTGACAGACTTGATTTCTTTTGATTGATTGATATGATTACTTTTCTGTCTCACAGCCTAGCGCTTGGCCTACCACATCCCGCTAACACTAGTTAGCTCAGTAGCTCATGCTATTGTTTTGGAGGGCAGACAGCAGACAAAGTGACATAGTTCATGTTGATGAAATATGGATTATGAAGATAGGCAGCTTTTGCCGCCAGCTGGTTTCAGATGGTCTAACCTGGTCAAGTAGCTTGGTCTTGCTGGTCATGCTGGTCTTCCACATTTGTCATGCTGGTTTACCAGCTTGGTCATGATGGTCATGCTGGACTACTGCTTTGGTCATGCTGGTCCTGGTGGTCAATCAGGGTGGACATGATGGTCTTGCTGGCCTACCACCTTGGTCATGCTGGTCATTCTGGTAAACCACCTTGGTGATGCTGGTCTACCACCTTTGTCATACTGGTCTACCACCTTTGTCATGCAGGTCATTCTGGTCATGCTGGTAAACCACTTTGGTCATGCTGGTCTACCACCCTTGTCATTCTGGTCATGCTGGTCTACCACCTTTGTCATGCTGGTCTACCACCTTTGTCATACTGGTCTACCACCCTTGTCATTCTGGTAAACCACCTTTGTCATGCTGGTCTACCACCCTTGTCATTCTGGTAAACCACCTTTGTCATACTGGTCTACCACCTTTGTCATACTGGTCTACCACCCTTGTCATTCTGGTAAACCACTTTGGTCATGCTGGTCTACCACCCTTGTCATTCTGGTCATGCTGGTAAACCACCTTTGTCATGCTGGTCTACCACCTTTGTCATGCTGGTCATGCTGGTAAACCACCTTTGTCATGCTGGTCTACCACCTTTGTCATACTGGTCTACCACCTTTGTCATGCTGGTCATGCTGGTAAACCACCTTTGTCATACTGGTCTACCACCTTTGTCATGCTGGTCATGCTGGTAAACCACCTTTGTCATACTGGTCTACCACCTTTGTCATACTGGTCTACCACCTTTGTCATGCTGGTCATGCTGGTAAACCACCTTTGTCATACTGGTCTACCACCTTTGTCATACTGGTCTACCACCCTTGTCATTCTGGTCATGCTGGTAAACCACCTTTGTCATGCTGGTCTACCACCTTTGTCATGCTGGTCTACCACCTTTGTCATACTGGTCATGCTTGTAAACCACCTTGGTCTTTCTGGTCATGCTGTGCCTACCACATTTGTCATGCTGGTCAGGCTGGTCTACCATCTTGGTCAGGCTGGTCTACCACCTTGGTCTTTCTGGTCATGCTGGTAAACCACCCCTTTCAAGCTGGTCTACCACCTTGGTCATGCTGGTCAATAAGCTTGGTCATGATGGTCTGGCTGGTCAACCAGTGTGGTCATCCCGGTTGACTAGTGTGGGGGATTTCCATGAGTTTGCAGTTAGAAACATACAGTCTGCTCAGAAAGCACATGCTATTGTGGGCAGGGGTGGAAGGGCAGGACCCACGTACACACAATAACCAGTGATGAATGACGTAAAGGTCAGGTATATGCTGATGCTTATTTTTTAAGGGTACGTTGAGAAATGATAACGATATAACGACAACAGGAGCATAAACCAGTATAGGGATACGTGTATATCCTGCACTTAGAATAACAGTGAGGTGTTTGGAACCAGACTGGAGGGAAACGGGGCTGAACCTAGTGCTGATAAGAACTGGAAACAATGGAGGGCTGAGAAAACACCGTGAAGATTAGAGTCCATCATGAGAAGAACATGTGGAAGCATATGAGGTGCTCCCACTCTTCTGAAAAGGGGAGATTAACCCTTTAAAGCCCAGTGGGTCATATTTGGTACATGCTAGTCGACCACCTTGGCCATGCTGGTCTAGGAGGTCAACCAACATGGTCCAGCTTGGTCAGGTTGATCAGGCTGGTAGAACATCTAAACCATCCAACTGATATAAAAACTATTCACTTTTGAATGGTCAAGGGCTTAACTGGTCAACCAGCGTAACCAGTTTGCGCTGACCGGCCTATAACCCTGAAGTCACCGGCTCCTCCAGTTTTCTTCTGAAATAAGCCCGGAGTTTGTCCCCCTTTTTTTGCAGTAACAGCCTCTACTCTTGTGATAAGACGTTACATTGGATGTTGGAACATTGCTGTAAGGAGAATTTGATGGCATTTAGCTCCACTAAAGCATCAGTTGGATGATTACTTCTGGCATTCCAACTCATCCCAAAAATATTGGATTTTTAAGCCCATTAGATCATTAAACCTTATAGCTTATGCCTTTAAATAATTATAAATAATAAATTATGATAAATAATAATCAATTACATAAACAAGAAAATCTAATCAGATGCATGTTCTTATGATTGTCCGTGCACTGCATGCAGAAAAATATCTTAAATATATTGAAATGTTTGAAATGATGTTTAATAATGACTCTGAGAATAAGGGCTTAAACAATTTTGGCTTTTGTATATTTTAGTTTGCTAAAAATTCCTGATGTATCAAATATGATAAACAATAAAGGTCAAATAAACACTGTTTTTATCTGGCAGTTATTTGATGGTTTGGGATTTAAATGGTTGATGCAGACCTGGGTCTTCAGCTTCACTTGTTTCTGGGGACGTGCTGGTCGATCAGAGTGGTCATACTGGACATGCGGGTCACTAGCTTGGTCATGCTGGTCGATCAGTGTGGTCATACTGGACATGCTGGTTAATCAGCTTGGTCATGCTAGTTGACCACCTTGGTCATGCTGGTCAACCAGTTTGGTCATGCTGGACATGCGGGTCACTAGCTTGGTCATGCTGGTTAATCAGCTTGGTCATGCTAGTTGACCACCTTGGTCATGCTGGTCAACCAGTTTGGTCATGCTGGACATGTGGGTCACTAGCTTGGTCATGCTGGTCGATCAGTGTGGTCATACTGGACATGCTGGTTAGTCAGCTTGGTCATGCTAGTTGACCACCTTGGTCATGCTGGTCAACCAGTTTGGTCATGCTGGACATGCGGGTCACTAGCTTGGTCATGCTGGTTAATCAGCTTGGTCATGCTAGTTGACCACCTTGGTCATGCTGGTCAACCAGTTTGGTCATGCTGGACATGCGGGTCACTAGCTTTGTCATGCTGGTCAATCAGAGTGGTCATCCTGCACATGCAGGTCACTAGCTTGGTCATGCTGGTCATGCTGGTCATTTAGCTTGGTCAAGTTGGTCATGCTGGTCAACCAGTTTGGTCATACTGGACATGCGGGTCACTAGCTTGGCCATGCAGGTTATGCTGGTCGATCAGAGTGGTCATACTGGACATGTGGGTCACCAGCTTGGTCATGCTGGTTAATCAGCTTGGTCATGCTGGTCATGCTGGTTAATCAGCTTGGTCATGTTGGTCATGCTGGTCAACCAGTTTGGTCATACTGCACATGCGGGTCGCTAGCTTTGTCATGCTGGTCAATCAGCTTGGTCATGTTGGTCATGCAAGTCAATCAGAGTGGTCATACTGGACATGTTGGTCAACCAGTTTAGTCATACTGGCCGGACAGCTTCTTCATGCTCACGCTCAAAGTCTTCTTCCCTGGACAGTAGAGACAGTTACTCCAACAAAAAGCAGGATCAACTCAAAAATGAGCAGGTGTCCCAATACTTTTGTCCATACAGTGCATGTTAGTTGCAGTGCTAACTCATAGCCGTGCTTTATGGTTTCTGACCATGACCCATAATCTTAGAGGTCATTACCCAGCTTGCTAAAAACTTTGCTGGCACAGAGAAGTGAGGGAGTGTGCTATTAAGAGTATCCTCCCCTTTTCCCCCTGATTTCCGTGTCCAGATCAGCCATCAATTCAGTCCGCCACTCGAATTATTACCGCACTGATTAAATTAGTAAAAGCAATCACACTCTTCAGGCGAGTTAATTGAGAGAATTTATTTAGGCCCTCGACAGCTTTATGCATGTTTGATTAAGTATTATAAGGTTTGTTTTTCTGATTTTGCATAATATATCTTTAAATCCCATGCAAAGTGATCAGCCGGCCCATTAACGAGCGTAATGAAGGCTTTTTAAAAACGCCTCCTTTATGATGGATCCAGCCGGAGATCTGCGCTGTCTGGCCGGCTGACAAATACGCTGGATGCAATCTCACAGCCTGGCCATAAATCTGCACAGTGCAGCCTAGAACGCTGGAAAAGTTAGACAGAGGTGAAAGGAAGTTTACAAGGGTCCCCAACACGAGGGGGAGACAAAAATAATTAATTAATTTATTTATTAATTAAATAATTCATTAAAATCAGGCCGACTTGAAATGGTGCAGTAACTAATCCAGCGGGTCGGCCTAGGTCATTTTCACCTCCTGACTGGTGACTGCCGGGCATGTGCAAAGAACTGCCTCTTGTTTGTCTAGAAGAGACATTTATTGTACCGATGGTGTCGTGACACGTCCTATTCCCCCCGGACACATCCTATCCCCCCAGACACAACCTATCCCCCTAGACACATCCTATCCCTCCGGACACGTCCTATCCCCCCGGACACAACCTATCCCCCCGGACACGCTCTATCCCCCTAGACACATCCTATCCCTCCGGACACGTCCTATTCCCCCGGACACATCCTATCCCCCCGGACACGTCTTATCCCCCCGAACACGTACTATCCCCCCGGACGCACGTCTTATCCCCGCGAACACGTACTATCCCCCCAGACGCACGTCTTATCCCCCCCAACACGTACTATCCCCCCAGACGCACGTCTTATCCCCCCCAACACGTACTATCCCCCCGGACCAACGTCTTATCCCCCTGAACTTGTACTATCCCCCCGGACGCACGTCTTATCCCCCCGAACATGTATTATCCCCCAGACGAACGTATTATCCCCCCCAACACGTACTATCCCCCTGGACGCACGTCTTATCCCCCCCAACACGTACTATCCCCCCAGACGCACGTCTTATCCCCTCGAACACGTACTTTCCCCCCAGACGCACGTCTTATCCCCCCCAACACGTACTATCCCCCCCAACACGTACTATCCCCCCGGACGCACGTCTTATCCCCCCGAACTCGTACTATCCCCCTAGACACATCCTATCCCTCCGGACACGTCCTATTCCCCCGGACACATCCTATCCCCCCGGACACGTCTTATCCCCCCGAACACGTACTATCCCCCGGACGCACGTCTTATCCCCGCGAACACGTACTATCCCCCCGGACGCACGTCTTATCCCCCCGAACTCGTACTGTCCCCCAGACGCACGTCTTATCCCCCCGAACACGTACTATCCCCCCGGACACACGCCTTATCCCCCCGAACACGTACTATCCCCCCGGACGCACGTCTTATCCCCCCGAACACGTACTATCCCCCCGGACGCACGTCTTATCCCCCCGAACACGTACTATTCCCCCAGACGTACGTATTATCCCCACCAACACGTACTATCCCCCCAGACACACGTCTTATCCCCCCAAACACGTACTTTCCCCCCAGACGCACGTCTTATCCCCCCCAACACGTACTATCCCCCAGACGCACGTTTTATCCCCCCGAACACGTACTATCCCCCCAGACACACGTCTTATCCCCCCCAACACGTACTATCCCCCCGGACACACGTCTTATCCCCCTGAACTTGTACTATCCCCACGGACGCACGTCTTATCCCCCCAAACTCGTACTTTCCCCCCAACACGTACTAACCCCCTGGACACACGTCTTATCCCCCCCAACACGTACTATCCCCCCGGACACACGTCTTATCCCCCTGAACTTGTACTATCCCCACGGACGCACGTCTTATCCCCCCAAACTCGTACTTTCCCCCCAACACGTACTATCCCCCCAGACGCACGTCTTATACCCCCGAACACGTACTTTCCCCCCAACACGTACTAACCCCCTGGACACACGTCTTATCCCCCCGAACACGTACTATCCCCCCAGACACACGTCTTATCCCCCCGAACACGTACTATCCCCCCAGACGCAAGTCTTATCCCCCCGGACGCACGTCTTATCCCCCCGGACATGTCTTATCATCGGACATGTCCTAACCCCCCAAGCACGTACTAACCCCCCCCCAGGACTGTATTAGCTGATCTTGCTACTGGTTAGCCAGTCGAGCTGATCCCCATTCGCCTGTATTAGCTATCTTGTTACTGGTTAGCCAGTCGAGCTGATCCCCATTCGCCTGTATTAGCTATCTTGCTACTGGTTAGCCAGTCGAGCTGATCCCCATTCGCCTGTATTAGCTATCTTGTTACTAGTTAGTCAGTCGAGCTGATCCCCATTCGCCTGTATTAGCTATCATGCTACTAGTTAGCTAGTCGAGCTGATCCACCCCCTCGACTGTATTAGCTATCATGCTACTGGTTAGTCAGTCGAGCTGATCCCCATTCGCCTGTATTAGCTATCTTGCTATTGGTTAGCCAGTCGAGCTGATCTCCATTCGACTCTATTAGCTATCATGCTACTAGTTAGCCAGTCGAGCTGATCTCCATTCAACTGTATTAGCTATCCTGCTACTAGTTAGCCAGTCGAGCTGATCCCCATTCGACTGTATTAGATAGCTATCATGCTACTAGTTAGCCAGTTGAGCTGATCCCCATTCGACTGTATTAGCTATCATGCTACTGGTTAGCCAGTCGAGCTGATCCCCATTCGACTGTATTAGCTATCATGCTACTGGTTAGTCAGTCGAGCTGATCTCCATTCGCATGTATTAGCTATCATGCTACTAGTTAGCCAGTCGAGCTGATCCCCATCCGACTGTATTAGATAGCTATCATGCTACTAGTTAGCCAGTCGAGCTGATCCCCATTCGACTGTATTAGATAGCTATCATGCTACTAGTTAGCCAGTCGAGCTGATCCCCATTCGCCTGTATTAGCTATCATGCTACTGGTTAGTCAGTCGAGCTGATCCCCATTCGCCTGTATTAGCTATCTTGCTATTGGTTAGCCAGTCGAGCTGATCTCCATTCGACTCTATTAGCTATCATGCTACTAGTTAGCCAGTCGAGCTGATCTCCATTCAACTGTATTAGCTATCCTGCTACTATTCGACTGTATTAGCTATCATGCTACTGGTTAGACAGTCGAGCTCATCCCCATTCGCCTGTATTAGCTATCTTGCTATTGGTTAGCCAGTCGAGCTGATCTCCATTCGACTCTATTACCTATCATGCTATTAGTTAGCCAGTCGAGCTGATACCCATTCGACTGTATTAGATAGCTATCATGCTACTAGTTAGCCAGTCGAGCTGATCCCCATTCGACTGTATTAGCTATCATGCTACTGGTTAGTCAGTCGAGCTGATCCCCATTCGCATGTATTAGCTATCATGCTACTAGTTAGCCAGTCGAGCTGATCCCCATTCGCCTGTATTAGCTATCATGCTACTGGTTAGCCAGTCGAGCTGATCTCCATTCGACTGTATTAGCTATCATGCTACTAGTTAGCCAGTCGAGCTGATCCCCATTCGACTGTATTAGATAGCTATCATGCTACTAGTTAGCCAGTTGAGCTGATCCCCATTCGACTGTATTAGCTATCATGCTACTGGTTAGTCAGTGAAGCTGATCCCCATTCGACTGTATTAGCTATCATGCTACTGGTTAGACAGTCGAGCTGATCCCCATTCGCCTATATTAGCTATCTTGCTATTGGTTAGCCAGTCGAGCTGATCTCCATTCGACTCTATTAGCTATCATGCTAATAGTTAGCCAGTCGAGCTGATCCCCATTCGACTGTATTAGATAGCTATCATGCTACTAGTTAGCCAGTCGAGCTGATCCCCATTCGACTGTATTAGCTATCATGCTACTGGTTAGTCAGTCGAGCTGATCCCCATTCGCCTGTATTAGCTATCATGCTACTAGTTAGCCAGTCGAGCTGATCCCCATTCGCCTGTATTAGCTATCATGCTACTGGTTAGCCAGTCGAGCTGATCTCCATTCGACTGTATTAGCTATCATGCTCCTAGTTAGCCAGTCAAGCTGATCCCCATTCGACTGTATTAGATAGCTATCATGCTACTAGTTAGCCAGTCGAGCTGATCCCCATTCGCCTGTATTAGCTATCATGCTACTAGTTAGTCAGTCGAGCTGATCCCCATTCGCCTGTATTAACTATCATGCTACTGGTTAGTCAGTCGAGCTGATCCCCATTCGCCTGTATTACCTATCATGCTACTGGTTAGTCAGTCGAGCTGATCCCCATTCGACTGTATTAGCTATCATGCTACTGGTTAGTCAGTCGAGCTGATCCCCATTCGACTGTATTAGCTATCATGCTACTAGTTAGCCAGTCGAGCTGATCCCCATTCGCCTGTATTAGCTATCATGCTACTAGTTAGCCAGTCGAGCTGATCCACCCCCTCGACTGTATTAGCTATCATGCTACTGGTTAGCCAGTCAAGCTGATCCCCATTCGACTGTATTAGATAGCTATCATGCTACTAGTTAGCCAGTCGAGCTGATCCCCATTCGCCTGAATTAGCTATCTTGTTACTAGTTAGTCAGTCGAGCTGATCCCCATTCGACTGTATTAGCTATCATGCTACTAGTTAGCCAGTCGAGCTGATCCCCATTCGCCTGTATTAGCTATCATGCTACTAGTTAGCCAGTCGAGCTGATCCACCCCCTCGACTGTATTAGCTATCATGCTACTGGTTAGCCAGTCAAGCTGATCCCCATTTGACTGTATTAGATAGCTATCATGCTACTAGTTAGCCAGTCGAGCTGATCCCCATTCGACTGTATTAGCTATCATGCTACTGGTTAGTCAGTCGAGCTGATCTCCATTCGCATGTATTAGCTATCATGCTACTGGTTAGTCAGTCGAGCTGATCCCCATTCGACTGTATTAGCTATCATGCTACTAGTTAGCCAGTCGAGCTGATCCCCATTCGCCTGTATTAGCTATCATGCTACTAGTTAGTCAGTCGAGCTGATCCCCATTCGACTGTATTAACTATCTTGATACTGGTTAGCCAGTCGAGCTGATCCCCATTCGCCTGTATTACCTATCATGCTACTGGTTAGCCAGTCGAGCTGATCCACCCCCTCGACTGTATTAGCTATCATGCTACTGGTTAGCCAGTCAAGCTGATCCCCATTCGACTGTATTAGATAGCTATCATGCTACTAGTTAGCCAGTCGAGCTGATCCCCATTCGCCTGTATTAGCTATCATGCTACTGGTTAGTCAGTCGAGCTGATCCCCATTCGACTGTATTAGCTATCATGCTACTAGTTAGCCAGTCGAGCTGATCCCCATTCGACTGTATTAGCTATCATGCTACTGGTTAGCCAGTCGAGCTGATCCCCATTCGCCTGTATTAGCTATCATGCTACTGGTTAGCCAGTCGAGCTGATCACCATTCACATGTATTAGCTATCATGCTACTAGTTAGACAGTCGAGCTGATCCCCATTCGCCTGTATTAGCTATCATGCTACTGGTTAGTCAGTCGAGCTGATCCCCATTCGCCTGTATTAGCTATCTTGCTATTGGTTAGCCAGTCGAGCTGATCTCCATTCGACTCTATTAGCTATCATGCTAATAGTTAGCCAGTCGAGCTGATCCCCATTCGACTGTATTAGATAGCTATCATGCTACTAGTTAGCCAGTCGAGCTGATCCCCATTCGACTGTATTAGCTATCATGCTACTGGTTAGTCAGTCGAGCTGATCCCCATTCGCCTGTATTAGCTATCATGCTACTGGTTAGCCAGTCGAACTGATCCCCATTCGCCTGTATTAGCTATCATGCTACTAGTTAGCCAGTCGAGCTGATCCCCATTCGCCTGTATTAGCTATCATGCTACTGGTTAGCCAGTCGAGCTGATCCACCCCCTCGACTGTATTAGCTATCATGCTACTGGTTAGCCAGTCAAGCTGATCCCCATTCGACTGTATTAGATAGCTATCATGCTACTAGTTAGCCAGTCGAGCTGATCCCCATTCGCCTGTATTAGCTATCATGCTACTGGTTAGTCAGTCGAGCTGATCCCCATTCGACTGTATTAGCTATCATGCTACTAGTTAGCCAGTCGAGCTGATCCCCATTCGCCTGTATTAGCTATCATGCTACTGGTTAGTCAGTCGAGCTGATCCCCATTCGACTGTATTAGCTATCATGCTACTGGTTAGCCAGTCGAGCTGATCCCCATTCGCCTATATTAGCTATCATGCTACTAGTTAGCCAGTCGAGCTGATCCCCATTCGCCTGTATTAGCTATCATGCTACTGGTTAGTCACTCGAGCTGATCCCCATTCGCCTGTATTAGCTATCTTGCTATTGGTTAGCCAGTCGAGCTGATCTCCATTCGACTCTATTAGCTATCATGCTACTAGTTAGCCAGTCGAGCTGATCCCCATTCGACTGTATTAGATAGCTATCATGCTACTAGTTAGCCAGTCGAGCTGATCCCCATTCAACTGTATTAGCTATCATGCTACTGGTTAGTCAGTCGAGCTGATCCCCATTCGCGTGTATTAGCTATCATGCTACTGGTTAGCCAGTCGAGCTGATCCCCATTCGACTGTATTAGCTATCATGCTACTAGTTAGCCAGTCGAGCTGATCCCCATTCGCCTGTATTAGCTATCATGCTACTGGTTAGCCATTCGAGCTGATCCCCATTCGCCTGTATTAGCTATCATGCTACTGGTTAGTCAGTCGAGCTGATCCCCATTCGACTGTATTAGCTATCATGCTACTGGTTAGTCAGTCGAGCTGATCCCCATTCGCCTGTATTAGCTATCTTGCTATTGGTTAGCCAGTCGAGCTGATCTCCATTCGACTCTATTAGCTATCATGCTACTAGTTAGCCAGTCGAGCTGATCCCCATTCGCCTGTATTAGCTATCATGCTACTGGTTAGCCAGTCGAGCTGATCCCCATTCGCCTGTATTAGCTATCATGCTACTGGTTAGTCAGTCGAGCTGATCCCCATTCGACTGTATTAGCTATCATGCTACTGGTTAGTCAGTCGAGCTGATCCCCATTCGCCTGTATTAGCTATCTTGCTATTGGTTAGCCAGTCGAGCTGATCTCCATTCGCCTGTATTAGCTATCATGCTACTAGTTAGCCAGTCGAGCTGATCCCCATTCGCCTGTATTAGCTATCATGCTACTAGTTAGCCAGTCGAGCTGATCCCCATTCGCCTGTATTAGCTATCATGCTACTGGTTAGTCAGTCGAGCTGATCTCCATTCGACTGTATTAGCTATCATGCTACTAGTTAGCCAGTCGAGCTGATCCCCATTCGCCTGTATTAGCTATCATGCTACTAGTTAGCCAGTCGAGCTGATCCCCATTCGCCTGTATTAGCTATCATGCTACTGGTTAGTCAGTCGAGCTGATCCCCATTCGACTGTATTAGCTATCATGCTACTGGTTAGCCAGTCGAGCTGATCCCCATTCGCCTGTATTAGCTATCATGCTACTGGTTAGTCAGTCGAGCTGATCCCCATTCGCCTGTATTAGCTATCTTGCTATTGGTTAGCCAGTCGAGCTGATCTCCATTCGACTCTATTAGCTATCATGCTACTAGTTAGCCAGTCGAGCTGATCTCCATTCAACTGTATTAGCTATCCTGCTACTAGTTAGCCAGTCGAGCTGATCCCCATTCGACTGTATTAGATAGCTATCATGCTACTAGTTAGCCAGTTGAGCTGATCCCCATTCGACTGTATTAGCTATCATGCTACTGGTTAGCCAGTCGAGCTGATCCCCATTCGACTGTATTAGCTATCATGCTACTGGTTAGTCAGTCGAGCTGATCTCCATTCGCATGTATTAGCTATCATGCTACTGGTTAGTCAGTCGAGCTGATCCCCATTCGACTGTATTAGCTATCATGCTACTGGTTAGTCAGTCGAGCTGATCCCCATTCGACTGTATTAGATAGCTATCATGCTACTAGTTAGCCAGTCGAGCTGATCCCCATTCGACTGTATTAGCTATCATGCTACAAGTTAGCCAGTCGAGCTGATCCCCATTCGACTGTATTAGATATCTATCATGCTACTAGTTTGCCAGTTGAGCTGATCCCCATTCGACTGTATTAGCTATCATGCTACTGGTTAGCCAGTCGAGCTGATCCCCATTCGCCTGTATTAGCTATCATGCTACTGGTTAGTCAGTCGAGCTGATCCCCATTCGCCTGTATTAGCTATCTTGCTATTGGTTAGCCAGTCGAGCTGATCCCCATTCGCCTGTATTAGCTATCTTGCTATTGGTTAGCCAGTCGAGCTGATCTCCATTCGCCTGTATTAGCTATCATGCTACTGGTTAGTCAGTCGAGCTGATCCCCATTCGACTGTATTAGCTATCATGCTACTGGTTAGTCAGTCGAGCTGATCCCCATTCGACTGTATTAGATAGCTATCATGCTACTAGTTAGCCAGTCGAGCTGATCCCCATTCGACTGTATTAGCTATCATGCTACAAGTTAGCCAGTCGAGCTGATCCCCATTCGACTGTATTAGATATCTATCATGCTACTAGTTTGCCAGTTGAGCTGATCCCCATTCGACTATATTAGCTATCATGCTACTGGTTAGCCAGTCGAGCTGATCCCCATTCGCCTGTATTAGCTATCATGCTACTGGTTAGTCAGTCGAGCTGATCCCCATTCGCCTGTATTAGCTATCTTGCTATTGGTTAGCCAGTCGAGCTGATCCCCATTCGCCTGTATTAGCTATCTTGCTATTGGTTAGCCAGTCGAGCTGATCTCCATTCGCCTGTATTAGCTATCATGCTACTGGTTAGTCAGTCGAGCTGATCCCCATTCGACTGTATTAGCTATCATGCTACTGGTTAGTCAGTCGAGCTGATCCCCATTCGACTGTATTAGATAGCTATCATGCTACTAGTTAGCCAGTCGAGCTGATCCCCATTCGACTGTATTAGCTATCATGCTACAAGTTAGCCAGTCGAGCTGATCCCCATTCGACTGTATTAGATAGCTATCATGCTACTAGTTTGCCAGTTGAGCTGATCCCCATTCGACTGTATTAGCTATCATGCTACTGGTTAGCCAGTCGAGCTGATCCCCATTCGCCTGTATTAGCTATCATGCTACTGGTTAGTCAGTCGAGCTGATCCCCATTCGCCTGTATTAGCTATCATGCTACTGGTTAGCCAGTCGAGCTGATCTCCATTCGACTCTATTAGCTATCATGCTACTAGTTAGCCAGTTGAGCTGATCCCCATTCGACTGTATTAGATAGCTATCATGCTACTAGTTAGCCAGTCGAGCTGATCCCCATTCGACTGTATTAGCTATCATGCTACAAGTTAGCCAGTCGAGCTGATCCCCATTCGACTGTATTAGATAGCTATCATGCTACTAGTTAGCCAGTCGAGCTGATCCCCATTCGCCTGTATTAGCTATCATGCTACTGGTTAGTCAGTCGAGCTGATCCCCATTCGCCTGTATTAGCTATCTTGCTATTGGTTAGCCAGTCGAGCTGATCTCCATTCGACTCTATTAGCTATCATGCTACTAGTTAGCCAGTCGAGCTGATCTCCATTCAACTGTATTAGCTATCCTGCTACTAGTTAGCCAGTCGAGCTGATCCCCATTCGACTGTATTAGATAGCTATCATGCTACTAGTTAGCCAGTTGAGCTGATCCCCATTCGACTGTATTAGCTATCATGCTACTGGTTAGCCAGTCGAGCTGATCCCCATTCGACTGTATTAGCTATCATGCTACTGGTTAGTCAGTCGAGCTGATCTCCATTCGCATGTATTAGCTATCATGCTACTGGTTAGTCAGTCGAGCTGATCCCCATTCGACTGTATTAGCTATCATGCTACTGGTTAGTCAGTCGAGCTGATCCCCATTCGACTGTATTAGATAGCTATCATGCTACTAGTTAGCCAGTCGAGCTGATCCCCATTCGACTGTATTAGATAGCTATCATGCTACTAGTTAGCCAGTCGAGCTGATCCCCATTCGCCTGTATTAGCTATCATGCTACTGGTTAGTCAGTCGAGCTGATCCCCATTCGCCTGTATTAGCTATCTTGCTATTGGTTAGCCAGTCGAGCTGATCTCCATTCGACTCTATTAGCTATCATGCTACTAGTTAGCCAGTCGAGCTGATCTCCATTCAACTGTATTAGCTATCCTGCTACTATTCGACTGTATTAGCTATCATGCTACTGGTTAGACAGTCGAGCTCATCCCCATTCGCCTGTATTAGCTATCTTGCTATTGGTTAGCCAGTCGAGCTGATCTCCATTCGACTCTATTACCTATCATGCTAATAGTTAGCC
The DNA here is from genome assembly GCF_030463535.1 of Salminus brasiliensis. Taxonomy (NCBI): domain Eukaryota; kingdom Metazoa; phylum Chordata; class Actinopteri; order Characiformes; family Bryconidae; genus Salminus; species Salminus brasiliensis. Next base: position 3,574,357 of record NC_132878.1, on the reverse strand, counting down.
AGTCGAGCTGATCCCCATTCGACTGTATTAGATAGCTATCATGCTACTAGTTAGCCAATTGAGCTGATCCCCATTCGACTGTATTAGCTATCATGCTACTGGTTAGTCAGTCGAGCTGATCCCCATTCGCATGTATTAGCTATCATGCTACTAGTTAGCCAGTCGAGCTGATCCCCATTCGCCTGTATTAGCTATCATGCTACTGGTTAGCCAGTCGAGCTGATCTCCATTCGACTGTATTAGCTATCATGCTACTAGTTAGCCAGTCGAGCTGATCCCCATTCGACTGTATTAGATAGCTATCATGCTACTAGTTAGCCAGTTGAGCTGATCCCCATTCGACTGTATTAGATATCATGCTACTGGTTAGTCAGTGAAGCTGATCCCCATTCGACTGTATTAGCTATCATGCTACTGGTTAGACAGTCGAGCTGATCCCCATTCGCCTGTATTAGCTATCTTGCTATTGGTTAGCCAGTCGAGCTGATCTCCATTCGACTCTATTAGCTATCATGCTAATAGTTAGCCAGTCGAGCTGATCCCCATTCGACTGTATTAGATAGCTATCATGCTACTAGTTAGCCAGTCGAGCTGATCCCCATTCGACTGTATTAGCTATCATGCTACTGGTTAGTCAGTCGAGCTGATCCCCATTCGCCTGTATTAGCTATCATGCTACTAGTTAGCCAGTCGAGCTGATCCCCATTCGCCTGTATTAGCTATCATGCTACTGGTTAGCCAGTCGAGCTGATCTCCATTCGACTGTATTAGCTATCATGCTCCTAGTTAGCCAGTCAAGCTGATCCCCATTCGACTGTATTAGATAGCTATCATGCTACTAGTTAGCCAGTCGAGCTGATCCCCATTCGCCTGTATTAGCTATCATGCTACTGGTTAGTCAGTCGAGCTGATCCCCATTCGCCTGTATTAGCTATCTTGCTATTGGTTAGCCAGTCGAGCTGATCTCCATTCGACTCTATTAGCTATCATGCTACTAGTTAGCCAGTCGAGCTGATCTCAATTCAACTGTATTAGCTATCCTGCTACTATTCGACTGTATTAGCTATCATGCTACTGGTTAGACAGTCGAGCTCATCCCCATTCGCCTGTATTAGCTATCTTGCTATTGGTTAGCCAGTCGAGCTGATCTCCATTCGACTCTATTACCTATCATGCTAATAGTTAGCCAGTCGAGCTGATCCCCATTCGACTGTATTAGATAGCTATCATGCTACTAGTTAGCCAGTCGAGCTGATCCCCATTCGACTGTATTAGCTATCATGCTACTGGTTAGTCAGTCGAGCTGATCCCCATTCGCATGTATTAGCTATCATGCTACTAGTTAGCCAGTCGAGCTGATCCCCATTCGCCTGTATTAGCTATCATGCTACTGGTTAGCCAGTCGAGCTGATCTCCATTCGACTGTATTAGCTATCATGCTACTAGTTAGCCAGTCGAGCTGATCCCCATTCGACTGTATTAGATAGCTATCATGCTACTAGTTAGCCAGTTGAGCTGATCCCCATTCGACTGTATTAGCTATCATGCTACTGGTTAGTCAGTGAAGCTGATCCCCATTCGACTGTATTAGCTATCATGCTACTGGTTAGACAGTCGAGCTGATCCCCATTCGCCTGTATTAGCTATCTTGCTATTGGTTAGCCAGTCGAGCTGATCTCCATTCGACTCTATTAGCTATCATGCTAATAGTTAGCCAGTCGAGCTGATCCCCATTCGACTGTATTAGATAGCTATCATGCTACTAGTTAGCCAGTCGAGCTGATCCCCATTCGACTGTATTAGCTATCATGCTACTGGTTAGTCAGTCGAGCTGATCCCCATTCGCCTGTATTAGCTATCATGCTACTAGTTAGCCAGTCGAGCTGATCCCCATTCGCCTGTATTAGCTATCATGCTACTGGTTAGCCAGTCGAGCTGATCTCCATTCGACTGTATTAGCTATCATGCTCCTAGTTAGCCAGTCAAGCTGATCCCCATTCGACTGTATTAGATAGCTATCATGCTACTAGTTAGCCAGTCGAGCTGATCCCCATTCGCCTGTATTAGCTATCATGCTACTAGTTAGTCAGTCGAGCTGATCCCCATTCGCCTGTATTACCTATCATGCTACTGGTTAGCCAGTCAAGCTGATCCCCATTTGACTGTATTAGATAGCTATCATGCTACTAGTTAGCCAGTCGAGCTGATCCCCATTCGCCTGTATTAGCTATCATGCTACTGGTTAGTCAGTCGAGCTGATCCCCATTCGACTGTATTAGCTATCATGCTACTGGTTAGCCAGTCGAGCTGATCCCCATTCGCCTGTATTAGCTATCATGCTACTGGTTAGCCAGTCGAGCTGATCCCCATTCGCCTGTATTAGCTATCATGCTACTAGTTAGCCAGTCGAGCTGATCCCCATTCGCCTGTATTAGCTATCATGCTACTGGTTAGTCAGTCGAGCTGATCCCCATTCGCCTGTATTAGCTATCTTGCTATTGGTTAGCCAGTCGAGCTGATCTCCATTCGACTCTATTATCTATCATGCTACTAGTTAGCCAGTCGAGCTGATCCCCATTCGCCTGTATTAGCTATCATGCTACTGGTTAGTCAGTCGAGCTGATCCCCATTCGACTGTATTAGCTATCATGCTACTAGTTAGCCAGTCGAGCTGATCCCCATTCGCCTGTATTAGCTATCATGCTACTAGTTAGCCAGTCGAGCTGATCCACCCCCTCGACTGTATTAGCTATCATGCTACTGGTTAGCCAGTCAAGCTGATCCCCATTCGACTGTATTAGATAGCTATCATGCTACTAGTTAGCCAGTCGAGCTGATCCCCATTCGCCTGAATTAGCTATCTTGTTACTAGTTAGTCAGTCGAGCTGATCCCCATTCGACTGTATTAGCTATCATGCTACTAGTTAGCCAGTCGAGCTGATCCCCATTCGCCTGTATTAGCTATCATGCTACTAGTTAGCCAGTCGAGCTGATCCACCCCCTCGACTGTATTAGCTATCATGCTACTGGTTAGCCAGTCAAGCTGATCCCCATTTGACTGTATTAGATAGCTATCATGCTACTAGTTAGCCAGTCGAGCTGATCCCCATTCGCCTGTATTAGCTATCATGCTACTGGTTAGTCAGTCGAGCTGATCCCCATTCGACTGTATTAGCTATCATGCTACTGGTTAGCCAGTCGAGCTGATACTCATTCGCCTGTATTAGCTATCATGCTACTGGTTAGCCAGTCGAGCTGATCCCCATTCGCCTGTATTAGCTATCATGCTACTAGTTAGCCAGTCGAGCTGATCCCCATTCGCCTGTATTAGCTATCATGCTACTGGTTAGTCAGTCGAGCTGATCCCCATTCGCCTGTATTAGCTATCTTGCTATTGGTTAGCCAGTCGAGCTGATCTCCATTCGACTCTATTATCTATCATGCTACTAGTTAGCCAGTCGAGCTGATCCCCATTCGCCTGTATTAGCTATCATGCTACAAGTTAGTCAGTCGAGCTGATCCCCATTCGACTGTATTAGCTATCATGCTACTAGTTAGCCAGTCGAGCTGATCCCCATTCGCCTGTATTAGCTATCATGCTACTAGTTAGCCAGTCGAGCTGATCCACCCCCTCGACTGTATTAGCTATCATGCTACTGGTTAGCCAGTCAAGCTGATCCCCATTCGACTGTATTAGATAGCTATCATGCTACTAGTTAGCCAGTCGAGCTGATCCCCATTCGCCTGTATTAGCTATCATGCTACTGGTTAGTCAGTCGAGCTGATCCCCATTCGACTGTATTAGCTATCATGCTACTAGTTAGCCAGTCGAGCTGATCCCCATTCGCCTGTATTAGCTATCATGCTACTGGTTAGTCAGTCGAGCTGATCCCCATTCGACTGTATTAGCTATCATGCTACTGGTTAGCCAGTCGAGCTGATCCCCATTCGCCTGTATTAGCTATCATGCTACTGGTTAGCCAGTCGAGCTGATCACCATTCACATGTATTAGCTATCATGCTACTAGTTAGCCAGTCGAGCTGATCCCCATTCGCCTGTATTAGCTATCATGCTACTAGTTAGCCAGTCGAGCTGATCCCCATTCGCCTGTATTAGCTATCATGCTACTGGTTAGTCATTCGAGCTGATCCCCATTCGACTGTATTAGCTATCATGCTACTGGTTAGCCAGTCGAGCTGATCCCCATTCGCCTGTATTAGCTATCATGCTACTAGTTAGCCAGTCGAGCTGATCCCCATTCGCCTGTGTTAGCTATCATGCTACTAGTTAGCCAGTCGAGCTGATCCCCATTCTCCTGTATTAGCTATCATGCTACTGGTTAGCCAGTCGAGCTGATCCTCATTCGCCTGTATTAGCTATCATGCTACTGGTTAGTCAGTCGAGCTGATCCCCATTCGCCTATATTAGCTATCTTGCTATTGGTTAGCCAGTCGAGCTGATCTCCATTCGACTCTATTATCTATCATGCTACTAGTTAGCCAGTCGAGCTGATCCCCATTCGACTGTATTAGATAGCTATCATGCTACTAGTTAGCCAGTCGAGCTGATCCCCATTTGACTGTATTAGCTATCATGCTACTGGTTAGTCAGTCGAGCTGATCCCCATTCGCCTGTATTAGCTATCATGCTACTGGTTAGCCAGTCGAGCTGATCTCCATTCGACTCTATTAGCTATCATGCTACTAGTTAGCCAGTTGAGCTGATCCCCATTCGAATGTATTAGATAGCTATCATGCTACTAGTTAGCCAGTCGAGCTGATCCCCATTCGCCTGTATTAGCTATCATGCTACTAGTTAGCCAGTCAAGCTGATCCCCATTCGACTGTATTAGATAGCTATCATGCTACTAGTTAGCCAGTCGAGCTGATCCCCATTCGCCTGAATTAGCTATCATGCTACTGGTTAGTCAGTCGAGCTGATCCCCATTCGACTGTATTAGCTATCATGCTACTAGTTAGCCAGTCAAGCTGATCCCAATTCGACTGTATTAACTATCATGCTACTAGTTAGTCAGTCGAGCTGATCTCCATTCGACTCTTTTAGCTATCATGCTACTAGTTAGCCAGTCGAGCTGATCCCCATTCGACTGTATTAGATAGCTATCATGCTACTAGTTAGCCAGTTGAGCTGATCCCCATTCGACTGTATTAGCTATCATGCTACTGGTTAGTCAGTCGAGCTGATCCCCATTCGCCGGTATTAGCTATCAAGCTACTGGTTAGTCAGTCGAGCTGATCCCCATTCGCCTGTATTAGCTATCATGCTACTGGTTAGCCAGTCGAGCTGATCTCCATTCGACTCTATTAGCTATCATGCTCCTAGTTAGCCAGTCAAGCTGATCCCCATTCGACTGTATTAGATAGCTATCATGCTACTAGTTAGCCAGTCGAGCTGATCCCCATTCGCCTGTATTAGCTATCATGCTACTGGTTAGTCAGTCGAGCTGATCCCCATTCGCCTGTATTAGCTATCATGCTACTGGTTAGCCAGTCGAGCTGATCTCCATTCGACTCTATTAGCTATCATGCTACTAGTTAGCCAGTTGAGCTGATCCCCATTCGACTGTATTAGATAGCTATCATGCTACTAGTTAGCCAGTCGAGCTGATCCCCATTCGACTGTATTAGCTATCATGCTACAAGTTAGCCAGTCGAGCTGATCCCCATTCGACTGTATTAGATAGCTATCATGCTACTAGTTTGCCAGTCGAGCTGATCCCCATTCGCCTGTATTAGCTATCATGCTACTGGTTAGTCAGTCGAGCTGATCCCCATTCGCCTGTATTAGCTATCTTGCTATTGGTTAGCCAGTCGAGCTGATCTCCATTCGACTCTATTAGCTATCATGCTACTAGTTAGCCAGTCGAGCTGATCTCCATTCAACTGTATTAGCTATCCTGCTACTATTCGACTGTATTAGCTATCATGCTACTGGTTAGACAGTCGAGCTGATCCCCATTCGCCTGTATTAGCTATCTTGCTATTGGTTAGCCAGTCGAGCTGATCTCCATTCGACTCTATTAGCTATCATGCTAATAGTTAGCCAGTCGAGCTGATCCCCATTCGACTGTATTAGATAGCTATCATGCTACTAGTTAGCCAGTCGAGCTGATCCCCATTAGACTGTATTAGCTATCATGCTACTGGTTAATCAGTCGAGCTGATCCCCATTCGCATGTATTAGCTATCATGCTACTAGTTAGCCAGTCGAGCTGATCCCCATTCGACTGTATTAGCTATCATGCTACAAGTTAGCGAGTCGAGCTGATCCCCATTCGACTGTATTAGATAGCTATCATGCTACTAGTTAGCCAGTCGAGCTGATCCCCATTCGCCTGTATTAGCTATCATGCTACTGGTTAGTCAGTCGAGCTGATCCCCATTCGCCTGTATTAGCTATCTTGCTATTGGTTAGCCAGTCGAGCTGATCTCCATTCGACTCTATTAGCTATCATGCTACTGGTTAGTCAGTCGAGCTGATCTCCATTCGCATGTATTAGCTATCATGCTACTGGTTAGTCAGTCGAGCTGATCCCCATTCGACTGTATTAGCTATCATGCTACTGGTTAGTCAGTCGAGCTGATCTCCATTCGCATGTATTAGCTATCATGCTACTGGTTAGTCAGTCGAGCTGATCCCCATTCGACTGTATTAGCTATCATGCTACTGGTTAGTCAGTCGAGCTGATCCCCATTCGACTGTATTAGATAGCTATCATGCTACTAGTTAGCCAGTCGAGCTGATCCCCATTCGACTGTATTAGATAGCTATCATGCTACTAGTTAGCCAGTCGAGCTGATCCCCATTCGCCTGTATTAGCTATCATGCTACTGGTTAGTCAGTCGAGCTGATCCCCATTCGCCTGTATTAGCTATCTTGCTATTGGTTAGCCAGTCGAGCTGATCTCCATTCGACTCTATTAGCTATCATGCTACTAGTTAGCCAGTCGAGCTGATCTCCATTCAACTGTATTAGCTATCCTGCTACTATTCGACTGTATTAGCTATCATGCTACTGGTTAGACAGTCGAGCTCATCCCCATTCGCCTGTATTAGCTATCTTGCTATTGGTTAGCCAGTCGAGCTGATCTCCATTCGACTCTATTACCTATCATGCTAATAGTTAGCCAGTCGAGCTGATCCCCATTCGACTGTATTAGATAGCTATCATGCTACTAGTTAGCCAGTCGAGCTGATCCCCATTCGACTGTATTAGCTATCATGCTACTGGTTAGTCAGTCGAGCTGATCCCCATTCGCATGTATTAGCTATCATGCTACTAGTTAGCCAGTCGAGCTGATCCCCATTCGCCTGTATTAGCTATCATGCTACTGGTTAGCCAGTCGAGCTGATCTCCATTCGACTGTATTAGCTATCATGCTACTAGTTAGCCAGTCGAGCTGATCCCCATTCGACTGTATTAGATAGCTATCATGCTACTAGTTAGCCAGTTGAGCTGATCCCCATTCGACTGTATTAGCTATCATGCTACTGGTTAGTCAGTGAAGCTGATCCCCATTCGACTGTATTAGCTATCATGCTACTGGTTAGACAGTCGAGCTGATCCCCATTCGCCTGTATTAGCTATCTTGCTATTGGTTAGCCAGTCGAGCTGATCTCCATTCGACTCTATTAGCTATCATGCTAATAGTTAGCCAGTCGAGCTGATCCCCATTCGACTGTATTAGATAGCTATCATGCTACTAGTTAGCCAGTCGAGCTGATCCCCATTCGACTGTATTAGCTATCATGCTACTGGTTAGTCAGTCGAGCTGATCCCCATTCGCCTGTATTAGCTATCATGCTACTAGTTAGCCAGTCGAGCTGATCCCCATTCGCCTGTATTAGCTATCATGCTACTGGTTAGCCAGTCGAGCTGATCTCCATTCGACTGTATTAGCTATCATGCTCCTAGTTAGCCAGTCAAGCTGATCCCCATTCGACTGTATTAGATAGCTATCATGCTACTAGTTAGCCAGTCGAGCTGATCCCCATTCGCCTGTATTAGCTATCATGCTACTAGTTAGTCAGTCGAGCTGATCCCCATTCGCCTGTATTAACTATCATGCTACTGGTTAGTCAGTCGAGCTGATCCCCATTCGCCTGTATTACCTATCATGCTACTGGTTAGTCAGTCGAGCTGATCCCCATTCGACTGTATTAACTATCTTGCTACTGGTTAGCCAGTCGAGCTGATCCCCATTCGCCTGTATTAGCTATCATGCTACTGGTTAGTCAGTCGAGCTGATCCCCATTCGACTGTATTAACTATCTTGTTACTAGTTAGTCAGTCGAGCTGATCCCCATTCGACTGTATTAGCTATCATGCTACTAGTTAGCCAGTCGAGCTGATCCCCATTCGCCTGTATTAGCTATCATGCTACTAGTTAGCCAGTCGAGCTGATCCACCCCCTCGACTGTATTAGCTATCATGCTACTGGTTAGCCAGTCAAGCTGATCCCCATTTGACTGTATTAGATAGCTATCATGCTACTAGTTTGCCAGTCGAGCTGATCCCCATTCGCCTGTATTAGCTATCATGCTACTGGTTAGTCAGTCGAGCTGATCCCCATTCGACTGTATTAGCTATCATGCTACTGGTTAGCCAGTCGAGCTGATCCCCATTCGCCTGTATTAGCTATCATGCTACTGGTTAGCCAGTCGAGCTGATCCCCATTCGACTGTATTAGCTATCATGCTACTAGTTAGCCAGTCGAGCTGATCCCCATTCGCCTGTATTAGCTATCATGCTACTGGTTAGTCAGTCGAGCTGATCCCCATTCGCCTGTATTAGCTATCTTGCTATTGGTTAGCCAGTCGAGCTGATCTCCATTCGACTCTATTATCTATCATGCTACTAGTTAGCCAGTCGAGCTGATCCCCATTCGCCTGTATTAGCTATCATGCTACTGGTTAGTCAGTCGAGCTGATCCCCATTCGACTGTATTAGCTATCATGCTACTAGTTAGCCAGTCGAGCTGATCCCCATTCGCCTGTATTAGCTATCATGCTACTAGTTAGCCAGTCGAGCTGATCCACCCCCTCGACTGTATTAGCTATCATGCTACTGGTTAGCCAGTCAAGCTGATCCCCATTCGACTGTATTAGATAGCTATCATGCTACTAGTTAGCCAGTCGAGCTGATCCCCATTCGCCTGAATTAGCTATCTTGTTACTAGTTAGTCAGTCGAGCTGATCCCCATTCGACTGTATTAGCTATCATGCTACTAGTTAGCCAGTCGAGCTGATCCCCATTCGCCTGTATTAGCTATCATGCTACTGGTTAGCCAGTCGAGCTGATCCCCATTCGCCTGTATTAGCTATCATGCTACTAGTTAGCCAGTCGAGCTGATCCCCATTCGCCTGTATTAGCTATCATGCTACTGGTTAGTCAGTCGAGCTGATCCCCATTCGCCTGTATTAGCTATCTTGCTATTGGTTAGCCAGTCGAGCTGATCTCCATTCGACTCTATTATCTATCATGCTACTAGTTAGCCAGTCGAGCTGATCCCCATTCGCCTGTATTAGCTATCATGCTACAAGTTAGTCAGTCGAGCTGATCCCCATTCGACTGTATTAGCTATCATGCTACTAGTTAGCCAGTCGAGCTGATCCCCATTCGCCTGTATTAGCTATCATGCTACTAGTTAGCCAGTCGAGCTGATCCACCCCCTCGACTGTATTAGCTATCATGCTACTGGTTAGCCAGTCAAGCTGATCCCCATTCGACTGTATTAGATAGCTATCATGCTACTAGTTAGCCAGTCGAGCTGATCCCCATTCGCCTGTATTAGCTATCATGCTACTGGTTAGTCAGTCGAGCTGATCCCCATTCGACTGTATTAGCTATCATGCTACTAGTTAGCCAGTCGAGCTGATCCCCATTCGCCTGTATTAGCTATCATGCTACTGGTTAGTCAGTCGAGCTGATCCCCATTCGACTGTATTAGCTATCATGCTACTGGTTAGCCAGTCGAGCTGATCCCCATTCGCCTGTATTAGCTATCATGCTACTGGTTAGCCAGTCGAGCTGATCACCATTCACATGTATTAGCTATCACGCTACTAGTTAGACAGTCGAGCTGATCCCCATTCGCCTGTATTAGCTATCATGCTACTGGTTAGTCAGTCGAGCTGATCCCCATTCGCCTGTATTAGCTATCTTGCTATTGGTTAGCCAGTCGAGCTGATCTCCATTCGACTCTATTAGCTATCATGCTACTAGTTAGCCAGTCGAGCTGATCCCCATTCGCCTGTATTAGCTATCATGCTACTGGTTAGTCAGTCGAGCTGATCCCCATTCGACTGTATTAGCTATCATGCTACTGGTTAGCCAGTCGAGCTGATCCCCATTCGCCTGTATTAGCTATCATGCTACTGGTTAGCCAGTCGAGCTGATCCCCATTCGCCTGTATTAGCTATCATGCTACTAGTTAGCCAGTCGAGCTGATCCCCATTCGCCTGTGTTAGCTATCATGCTACTAGTTAGCCAGTCGAGCTGATCCCCATTCTCCTGTATTAGCTATCATGCTACTGGTTAGCCAGTCGAGCTGATCCCCATTCGCCTGTATTAGCTATCATGCTACTGGTTAGTCAGTCGAGCTGATCCCCATTCGCCTATATTAGCTATCTTGCTATTGGTTAGCCAGTCGAGCTGATCTCCATTCGACTCTATTATCTATCATGCTACTAGTTAGCCAGTCGAGCTGATCCCCATTCGACTGTATTAGATAGCTATCATGCTACTAGTTAGCCAGTCGAGCTGATCCCCATTTGACTGTATTAGCTATCATGCTACTGGTTAGTCAGTCGAGCTGATCCCCATTCGCCTGTATTAGCTATCATGCTACTGGTTAGCCAGTCGAGCTGATCTCCATTCGACTCTATTAGCTATCATGCTACTAGTTAGCCAGTTGAGCTGATCCCCATTCGAATGTATTAGATAGCTATCATGCTACTAGTTAGCCAGTCGAGCTGATCCCCATTCGCCTGTATTAGCTATCATGCTACTAGTTAGCCAGTCAAGCTGATCCCCATTCGACTGTATTAGATAGCTATCATGCTACTAGTTAGCCAGTCGAGCTGATCCCCATTCGCCTGTATTAGCTATCATGCTACTGGTTAGTCAGTCGAGCTGATCCCCATTCGACTGTATTAGCTATCATGCTACTAGTTAGCCAGTCAAGCTGATCCCAATTCGACTGTATTAACTATCATGCTACTAGTTAGTCAGTCGAGCTGATCTCCATTCGACTCTTTTAGCTATCATGCTACTAGTTAGTCAGTCGAGCTGATGTCCATTCAACTGTATTAGCTATCCTGCTACTAGTTAGCCAGTCGAGCTGATCCCCATTCGACTGTATTAGATAGCTATCATGCTACTAGTTAGCCAGTTGAGCTGATCCCCATTCGACTGTATTAGCTATCATGCTACTGGTTAGTCAGTCGAGCTGATCCCCATTCGCCGGTATTAGCTATCAAGCTACTGGTTAGCTTGTCGAGCTGATCTCCATTCGACTGTATTAGCTATCATGCTACTAGTTAGCCAGTCGAGCTGATCCCCATTCGACTGTATTAGCTATCATGCTACTGGTTAGTCAGTCGAGCTGATCCCCATTCGCCTGTATTAGCTATCATGCTACTGGTTAGCCAGTCGAGCTGATCTCCATTCGACTCTATTAGCTATCATGCTACTAGTTAGCCAGTTGAGCTGATCCCCATTCGACTGTATTAGATAGCTATCATGCTACTAGTTAGCCAGTCGAGCTGATCCCCATTCGCCTGTATTAGCTATCATGCTACTGGTTAGTCAGTCGACCTGATCCCCATTCGACTGTATTAGCTATCATGCTACTGGTTAGTCAGTCGAGCTGATCCCCATTCGACTGTATTAGCTATCATGCTACTAGTTAGCCAGTCAAGCTGATCCCCAGTCGACTGTATTAACTATCATGCTACTAGTTAGTCAGTCGAGCTGATCTCCATTCGACTCTTTTAGCTATCATGCTACTAGTTAGTCAGTCGAGCTGATCTCCATTCAACTGTATTAGCTATCCTGCTACTAGTTAGCCAGTCGAGCTGATCCCCATTCGACTGTATTAGATAGCTATCATGCTACTAGTTAGCCAGTTGAGCTGATCCCCATTCGACTGTATTAGCTATCATGCTACTGGTTAGTCAGTCGAGCTGATCCCCATTCGCCGGTATTAGCTATCAAGCTACTGGTTAGCCAGTCGAGCTGATCTCCATTCGACTGTATTAGCTATCATGCTACTAGTTAGCCAGTCGAGCTGATCCCCATTCGACTGTATTAGATAGCTATCATGCTACTATTTAGCCAGTCGAGCTGATCCCCATTCGCCTGTATTAGCTATCATGCTACTGGTTAGTCAGTCGAGTTGATCCCCATTCGACTGTATTAGATAGCTATCATGCTACTAGTTAGCCAGTCGAGCTGATCCCCATTCGCCTGTATTAGCTATCATGCTACTGGTTAGTCAGTCGAGCTGATCCCCATTCGCCTGTATTAGCTATCTTGCTATTGGTTAGCCAGTCGAGCTGATCTCCATTCGACTCTATTAGCTATCATGCTACTAGTTAGCCAGTCGAGCTGATCTCCATTCAACTGTATTAGCTATCCTGCTACTAGTTAGCCAGTCGAGCTGATCCCCATTCGCCTGTATTAGCTATCATGCTACTGGTTAGTCAGTCGAGCTGATCCCCATTCGCCTGTATTAGCTATCTTGCTATTGGTTAGCCAGTCGAGCTGATCTCCATTCGACTCTATTAGCTATCATGCTACTAGTTAGCCAGTCGAGCTGATCTCCATTCAACTGTATTAGCTATCCTGCTACTAGTTAGCCAGTCGAGCTGATCCCCATTCGACTGTATTAGATAGCTATCATGCTACTAGTTAGCCAGTTGAGCTGATCCCCATTCGACTGTATTAGCTATCATGCTACTGGTTAGCCAGTCGAGCTGATCCCCATTCGACTGTATTAGCTATCATGCTACTGGTTAGTCAGTCGAGCTGATCTCCATTCGCATGTATTAGCTATCATGCTACTGGTTAGTCAGTCGAGCTGATCCCCATTCGACTGTATTAGCTATCATGCTACTGGTTAGTCAGTCGAGCTGATCCCCATTCGACTGTATTAGATAGCTATCATGCTACTAGTTAGCCAGTTGAGCTGATCCCCATTCGACTGTATTAGCTATCATGCTACTGGTTAGTCAGTGAAGCTGATCCCCATTCGACTGTATTAGCTATCATGCTACTGGTTAGACAGTCGAGCTGATCCCCATTCGCCTGTATTAGCTATCTTGCTATTGGTTAGCCAGTCGAGCTGATCTCCATTCGACTCTATTAGCTATCATGCTAATAGTTAGCCAGTCGAGCTGATCCCCATTCGACTGTATTAGATAGCTATCATGCTACTAGTTAGCCAGTCGAGCTGATCCCCATTCGACTGTATTAGCTATCATGCTACTGGTTAGTCAGTCGAGCTGATCCCCATTCGCCTGTATTAGCTATCTTGCTATTGGTTAGCCAGTCGAGCTGATCTCCATTCGACTCTATTAGCTATCATGCTACTAGTTAGCCAGTCGAGCTGATCTCCATTCAACTGTATTAGCTATCCTGCTACTAGTTAGCCAGTCGAGCTGATCCCCATTCGACTGTATTAGATAGCTATCATGCTACTAGTTAGCCAGTTGAGCTGATCCCCATTCGACTGTATTAGCTATCATGCTACTGGTTAGCCAGTCGAGCTGATCCCCATTCGACTGTATTAGCTATCATGCTACTGGTTAGTCAGTCGAGCTGATCTCCATTCGCATGTATTAGCTATCATGCTACTGGTTAGTCAGTCGAGCTGATCCCCATTCGACTGTATTAGCTATCATGCTACTGGTTAGTCAGTCGAGCTGATCCCCATTCGACTGTATTAGATAGCTATCATGCTACTAGTTAGCCAGTTGAGCTGATCCCCATTCGCCTGTATTAGCTATCATGCTACTAGTTAGTCAGTCGAGCTGATCCCCATTCGCCTGTATTACCTATCATGCTACTGGTTAGTCAGTCGAGCTGATCCCCATTCGACTGTATTAACTATCTTGCTACTGGTTAGCCAGTCGAGCTGATCCCCATTCGCCTGTATTAGCTATCTTGTTACTAGTTAGTCAGTCGAGCTGATCCCCATTCGACTGTATTAGCTATCATGCTACTAGTTAGCCAGTCGAGCTGATCCCCATTCGCCTGTATTAGCTATCATGCTACTAGTTAGCCAGTCGAGCTGATCCCCATTCGCCTGTATTAGCTATCATGCTACTAGTTAGCCAGTCGAGCTGATCCCCATTCGCCTGTATTAGCTATCATGCTACTGGTTAGCCAGTCAAGCTGATCCCCATTTGACTGTATTAGATAGCTATCATGCTACTAGTTAGCCAGTCGAGCTGATCCCCATTCGACTGTATTAGCTATCATGCTACTGGTTACTCAGTCGAGCTGATCCCCATTCGACTGTATTAGCTATCATGCTACTGGTTAGCCAGTCGAGCTGATCCCCATTCGCCTGTATTAGCTATCATGCTACTGGTTAGCCAGTCGAGCTGATCCCCATTCGCCTGTATTAGCTATCATGCTACTAGTTAGCCAGTCGAGCTGATCCCCATTCGCCTGTATTAGCTATCATGCTACTGGTTAGTCAGTCGAGCTGATCCCCATTCGCCTGTATTAGCTATCTTGCTATTGGTTAGCCAGTCGAGCTGATCTCCATTCGACTCTATTAGGTATCATGCTAATAGTTAGCCAGTCGAGCTGATCCCCATTCGACTGTATTAGATAGCTATCATGCTACTAGTTAGCCAGTCGAGCTGATCCCCATTCGACTGTATTAGCTATCATGCTACTGGTTACTCAGTCGAGCTGATCCCCATTCGACTGTATTAGCTATCATGCTACTGGTTAGCCAGTCGAGCTGATCCCCATTCGCCTGTATTAGCTATCATGCTACTGGTTAGCCAGTCGAGCTGATCCCCATTCGCCTGTATTAGCTATCATGCTACTAGTTAGCCAGTCGAGCTGATCCCCATTCGCCTGTATTAGCTATCATGCTACTGGTTAGTCAGTCGAGCTGATCCCCATTCGCCTGTATTAGCTATCTTGCTATTGGTTAGCCAGTCGAGCTGATCTCCATTCGACTCTATTAGGTATCATGCTAATAGTTAGCCAGTCGAGCTGATCCCCATTCGACTGTATTAGATAGCTATCATGCTACTAGTTAGCCAGTCGAGCTGATCCCCATTCGACTGTATTAGCTATCATGCTACTGGTTAGTCAGTCGAGCTGATCCCCATTCGCCTGTATTAGCTATCATGCTACTGGTTAGTCAGTCGAGCTGATCCCCATTCGACTGTATTAGCTATCATGCTACTAGTTAGCCAGTCGAGCTGATCCCCATTCGCCTGTATTAGCTATCATGCTACTAGTTAGCCAGTCGAGCTGATCCACCCCCTCGACTGTATTAGCTATCATGCTACTGGTTAGCCAGTCAAGCTGATCCCCATTCGACTGTATTAGATAGCTATCATGCTACTAGTTAGCCAGTCGAGCTGATCCCCATTCGCCTGTATTAGCTATCATGCTACTGGTTAGTCAGTCGAGCTGATCCCCATTTGACTGTATTAGCTATCATGCTACTAGTTAGCCAGTCGAGCTGATCCCCATTCGCCTGTATTAGCTATCATGCTACTGGTTAGTCAGTCGAGCTGATCCCCATTCGACTGTATTAGCTATCATGCTACTGGTTAGCCAGTCGAGCTGATCCCCATTCGCCTGTATTAGCTATCATGCTACTGGTTAGCCAGTCGAGCTGATCCCCATTCGCCTGTATTAGCTATCATGCTACTAGTTAGCCAGTCGAGCTGATCTCCATTCGCCTGTATTAGCTATCATGCTACTGGTTAGTCAGTCGAGCTGATCCCCATTCGCCTGTATTAGCTATCTTGCTATTGGTTAGCCAGTCGAGCTGATCTCCATTCGACTCTATTAGCTATCATGCTACTAGTTAGCCAGTCGAGCTGATCCCCATTCGACTGTATTAGATAGCTATCATGCTACTAGTTAGCCAGTCGAGCTGATCCCCATTCGACTGTATTAGCTATCATGCTACTGGTTAGTCAGTCGAGCTGATCCCCATTCGCCTGTATTAGCTATCATGCTACTGGTTAGCCAGTCGAGCTGATCCCCATTCGCCTGTATTAGCTATCTTGCTATTGGTTAGCCAGTCGAGCTGATCTCCATTCGACTCTATTAGCTATCATGCTACTAGTTAGCCAGTCGAGCTGATCCCCATTCGCCTGTATTAGCTATCATGCTACTGGTTAGTCAGTCGAGCTGATCCCCATTCGCCTGTATTAGCTATCTTGTTACTAGTTAGTCAGTCGAGCTGATCCCCATTCGACTGTATTAGCTATCATGCTACTAGTTAGCCAGTCGAGCTGATCCCCATTCGCCTGTATTAGCTATCATGCTACTAGTTAGCCAGTCGAGCTGATCCACCCCCTCGACTGTATTAGCTATCATGCTACTGGTTAGCCAGTCAAGCTGATCCCCATTCGACTGTATTAGATAGCTATCATGCTACTAGTTAGCCAGTCGAGCTGATCCCCATTCGCCTGAATTAGCTATCTTGTTACTAGTTAGTCAGTCGAGCTGATCCCCATTCGACTGTATTAGCTATCATGCTACTAGTTAGCCAGTCGAGCTGATCCCCATTCGCCTGTATTAGCTATCATGCTACTAGTTAGCCAGTCGAGCTGATCCACCCCCTCGACTGTATTAGCTATCATGCTACTGGTTAGCCAGTCAAGCTGATCCCCATTTGACTGTATTAGATAGCTATCATGCTACTAGTTTGCCAGTCGAGCTGATCCCCATTCGCCTGTATTAGCTATCATGCTACTGGTTAGTCAGTCGAGCTGATCCCCATTCGACTGTATTAGCTATCATGCTACTGGTTAGCCAGTCGAGCTGATCCCCATTCGCCTGTATTAGCTATCATGCTACTGGTTAGCCAGTCGAGCTGATCCCCATTCGCCTGTATTAGCTATCATGCTACTAGTTAGCCAGTCGAGCTGATCCCCATTCGCCTGTATTAGCTATCATGCTACTGGTTAGTCAGTCGAGCTGATCCCCATTCGCCTGTATTAGCTATCTTGCTATTGGTTAGCCAGTCGAGCTGATCTCCATTCGACTCTATTATCTATCATGCTACTAGTTAGACAGTCGAGCTGATCCCCATTCGCCTGTATTAGCTATCATGCTACAAGTTAGTCAGTCGAGCTGATCCCCATTCGACTGTATTAGCTATCATGCTACTAGTTAGCCAGTCGAGCTGATCCCCATTCGCCTGTATTAGCTATCATGCTACTAGTTAGCCAGTCGAGCTGATCCACCCCCTCGACTGTATTAGCTATCATGCTACTGGTTAGCCAGTCAAGCTGATCCCCATTCGACTGTATTAGATAGCTATCATGCTACTAATTAGCCAGTCGAGCTGATCCCCATTCGCCTGTATTAGCTATCATGCTACTGGTTAGTCAGTCGAGCTGATCCCCATTCGACTGTATTAGCTATCATGCTACTAGTTAGCCAGTCGAGCTGATCCCCATTCGCCTGTATTAGCTATCATGCTACTGGTTAGTCAGTCGAGCTGATCCCCATTCGACTGTATTAGCTATCATGCTACTGGTTAGCCAGTCGAGCTGATCCCCATTCGCCTGTATTAGCTATCATGCTACTGGTTAGCCAGTCGAGCTGATCACCATTCACATGTATTAGCTATCATGCTACTAGTTAGACAGTCGAGCTGATCCCCATTCGCCTGTATTAGCTATCATGCTACTGGTTAGTCAGTCGAGCTGATCCCCATTCGCCTGTATTAGCTATCTTGCTATTGGTTAGCCAGTCGAGCTGATCTCCATTCGACTCTATTAGCTATCATGCTAATAGTTAGCCAGTCGAGCTGATCCCCATTCGACTGTATTAGATAGCTATCATGCTAATAGTCAGCCAGTCGAGCTGATCTCCATTCGACTGTATTAGCTATCATGCTACTAGTTAGCCAGTCGAGCTGATCCCCATTCGCCTGTATTAGCTATCATGCTACTAGTTAGCCAGTCGAGCTGATCCCCATTCGCCTGTATTAGCTATCATGCTACTGGTTAGTCAGTCGAGCTGATCCCCATTCGACTGTATTAGCTATCATGCTACTGGTTAGCCAGTCGAGCTGATCCCCATTCGCCTGTATTAGCTATCATGCTACTAGTTAGCCAGTCGAGCTGATCCCCATTCGCCTGTGTTAGCTATCATGCTACTAGTTAGCCAGTCGAGCTGATTCCCATTCTCCTGTATTAGCTATCATGCTACTGGTTAGCCAGTCGAGCTGATCCTCATTCGCCTGTATTAGCTATCATGCTACTGGTTAGTCAGTCGACCTGATCCCCATTCGCCTATATTAGCTATCTTGCTATTGGTTAGCCAGTCGAGCTGATCTCCATTCGACTCTATTATCTATCATGCTACTAGTTAGCCAGTCGAGCTGATCCCCATTCGACTGTATTAGATAGCTATCATGCTACTAGTTAGCCAGTCGAGCTGATCCCCATTTGACTGTATTAGCTATCATGCTACTGGTTAGTCAGTCGAGCTGATCCCCATTCGCCTGTATTAGCTATCATGCTACTGGTTAGCCAGTCGAGCTGATCTCCATTCGACTCTATTAGCTATCATGCTACTAGTTAGCCAGTTGAGCTGATCCCCATTCGAATGTATTAGATAGCTATCATGCTACTAGTTAGCCAGTCGAGCTGATCCCCATTCGCCTGTATTAGCTATCATGCTACTAGTTAGCCAGTCAAGCTGATCCCCATTCGACTGTATTAGATAGCTATCATGCTACTAGTTAGCCAGTCGAGCTGATCCCCATTCGCCTGTATTAGCTATCATGCTACTGGTTAGTCAGTCGAGCTGATCCCCATTCGACTGTATTAGCTATCATGCTACTAGTTAGCCAGTCAAGCTGATCCCAATTCGACTGTATTAACTATCATGCTACTAGTTAGTCAGTCGAGCTGATCTCCATTCGACTCTTTTAGCTATCATGCTACTAGTTAGCCAGTCGAGCTGATCCCCATTCGACTGTATTAGATAGCTATCATGCTACTAGTTAGCCAGTTGAGCTGATCCCCATTCGACTGTATTAGCTATCATGCTACTGGTTAGTCAGTCGAGCTGATCCCCATTCGCCGGTATTAGCTATCAAGCTACTGGTTAGCTTGTCGAGCTGATCTCCATTCGACTGTATTAGCTATCATGCTACTAGTTAGCCAGTCGAGCTGATCCCCATTCGACTGTATTAGCTATCATGCTACTGGTTAGTCAGTCGAGCTGATCCCCATTCGCCTGTATTAGCTATCATGCTACTGGTTAGCCAGTCGAGCTGATCTCCATTCGACTCTATTAGCTATCATGCTACTAGTTAGCCAGTTGAGCTGATCCCCATTCGACTGTATTAGATAGCTATCATGCTACTAGTTAGCCAGTCGAGCTGATCCCCATTCGACTGTATTAGCTATCATGCTACAAGTTAGCCAGTCGAGCTGATCCCCATTCGACTGTATTAGATAGCTATCATGCTACTAGTTTGCCAGTCGAGCTGATCCCCATTCGCCTGTATTAGCTATCATGCTACTGGTTAGTCAGTCGAGCTGATCCCCATTCGCCTGTATTAGCTATCTTGCTATTGGTTAGCCAGTCGAGCTGATCTCCATTCGACTCTATTAGCTATCATGCTACTAGTTAGCCAGTCGAGCTGATCTCCATTCAACTGTATTAGCTATCCTGCTACTATTCGACTGTATTAGCTATCATGCTACTGGTTAGACAGTCGAGCTGATCCCCATTCGCCTGTATTAGCTATCTTGCTATTGGTTAGCCAGTCGAGCTGATCTCCATTCGACTCTATTAGCTATCATGCTAATAGTTAGCCAGTCGAGCTGATCCCCATTCGACTGTATTAGATAGCTATCATGCTACTAGTTAGCCAGTCGAGCTGATCCCCATTCGACTGTATTAGCTATCATGCTACTGGTTAATCAGTCGAGCTGATCCCCATTCGCATGTATTAGCTATCATGCTACTAGTTAGCCAGTCGAGCTGATCCCCATTCGACTGTATTAGCTATCATGCTACTGGTTAGTCAGTCGAGCTGATCCCCATTCGCCTGTATTAACTATCATGCTACAAGTTAGCGAGTCGAGCTGATCCCCATTCGACTGTATTAGATAGCTATCATGCTACTAGTTAGCCAGTCGAGCTGATCCCCATTCGCCTGTATTAGCTATCATGCTACTGGTTAGTCAGTCGAGCTGATCCCCATTCGCCTGTATTAGCTATCTTGCTATTGGTTAGCCAGTCGAGCTGATCTCCATTCGACTCTATTAGCTATCATGCTACTGGTTAGTCAGTCGAGCTGATCTCCATTCGCATGTATTAGCTATCATGCTACTGGTTAGTCAGTCGAGCTGATCCCCATTCGACTGTATTAGCTATCATGCTACTGGTTAGTCAGTCGAGCTGATCTCCATTCGCATGTATTAGCTATCATGCTACTGGTTAGTCAGTCGAGCTGATCCCCATTCGACTGTATTAGCTATCATGCTACTGGTTAGTCAGTCGAGCTGATCCCCATTCGACTGTATTAGATAGCTATCATGCTACTAGTTAGCCAGTCGAGCTGATCCCCATTCGACTGTATTAGATAGCTATCATGCTACTAGTTAGCCAGTCGAGCTGATCCCCATTCGCCTGTATTAGCTATCATGCTACTGGTTAGTCAGTCGAGCTGATCCCCATTCGCCTGTATTAGCTATCTTGCTATTGGTTAGCCAGTCGAGCTGATCTCCATTCGACCCTATTAGCTATCATGCTACTAGTTAGCCAGTCGAGCTGATCTCCATTCAACTGTATTAGCTATCCTGCTACTATTCGACTGTATTAGCTATCATGCTACTGGTTAGACAGTCGAGCTCATCCCCATTCGCCTGTATTAGCTATCTTGCTATTGGTTAGCCAGTCGAGCTGATCTCCATTCGACTCTATTACCTATCATGCTAATAGTTAGCCAGTCGAGCTGATCCCCATTCGACTGTATTAGATAGCTATCATGCTACTAGTTAGCCAGTCGAGCTGATCCCCATTCGACTGTATTAGCTATCATGCTACTGGTTAGTCAGTCGAGCTGATCCCCATTCGCATGTATTAGCTATCATGCTACTAGTTAGCCAGTCGAGCTGATCCCCATTCGCCTGTATTAGCTATCATGCTACTGGTTAGCCAGTCGAGCTGATCTCCATTCGACTGTATTAGCTATCATGCTACTAGTTAGCCAGTCGAGCTGATCCCCATTCGACTGTATTAGATAGCTATCATGCTACTAGTTAGCCAGTTGAGCTGATCCCCATTCGACTGTATTAGCTATCATGCTACTGGTTAGTCAGTGAAGCTGATCCCCATTCGACTGTATTAGCTATCATGCTACTGGTTAGACAGTCGAGCTGATCCCCATTCGCCTGTATTAGCTATCTTGCTATTGGTTAGCCAGTCGAGCTGATCTCCATTCGACTCTATTAGCTATCATGCTAATAGTTAGCCAGTCGAGCTGATCCCCATTCGACTGTATTAGATAGCTATCATGCTACTAGTTAGCCAGTCGAGCTGATCCCCATTCGACTGTATTAGCTATCATGCTACTGGTTAGTCAGTCGAGCTGATCCCCATTCGCCTGTATTAGCTATCATGCTACTAGTTAGCCAGTCGAGCTGATCCCCATTCGCCTGTATTAGCTATCATGCTACTGGTTAGCCAGTCGAGCTGATCTCCATTCGACTCTATTAGCTATCATGCTACTAGTTAGCCAGTCGAGCTGATCCCCATTCGACTGTATTAGATAGCTATCATGCTACTAGTTAGCCAGTCGAGCTGATCCCCATTCGACTGTATTAGCTATCATGCTACTGGTTAGTCAGTCGAGCTGATCCCCATTCGCCTGTATTAGCTATCATGCTACTGGTTAGCCAGTCGAGCTGATCCCCATTCGACTGTATTAGCTATCATGCTACTAGTTAGCCAGTCGAGCTGATCCCCATTCGCCTGTATTAGCTATCATGCTGCTGGTTAGCCAGTCGAGCTGATCCCCATTCGCCTGTATTAGCTATCATGCTACTGGTTAGTCAGTCGAGCTGATCCCCATTCGACTGTATTAGCTATCATGCTACTGGTTAGTCAGTCGAGCTGATCCCCATTCGCCTGTATTAGCTATCTTGCTATTGGTTAGCCAGTCGAGCTGATCTCCATTCGACTCTATTAGCTATCATGCTACTAGTTAGCCAGTCGAGCTGATCCCCATTCGCCTGTATTAGCTATCATGCTACTGGTTAGTCAGTCGAGCTGATCCCCATTCGCCTGTATTAGCTATCTTGTTACTAGTTAGTCAGTCGAGCTGATCCCCATTCGACTGTATTAGCTATCATGCTACTAGTTAGCCAGTCGAGCTGATCCCCATTCGCCTGTATTAGCTATCATGCTACTAGTTAGCCAGTCGAGCTGATCCACCCCCTCGACTGTATTAGCTATCATGCTACTGGTTAGCCAGTCAAGCTGATCCCCATTTGACTGTATTAGATAGCTATCATGCTACTAGTTAGCCAGTCGAGCTGATCCCCATTCGCCTGTATTAGCTATCATGCTACTGGTTAGTCAGTCGAGCTGATCCCCATTCGACTGTATTAGCTATCATGCTACTGGTTAGCCAGTCGAGCTGATCCCCATTCGCCTGTATTAGCTATCATGCTACTGGTTAGCCAGTCGAGCTGATCCCAATTCGCCTGTATTAGCTATCATGCTACTAGTTAGCCAGTCGAGCTGATCCCCATTCGCCTGTATTAGCTATCATGCTACTGGTTAGTCAGTCGAGCTGATCCCCATTCGCCTGTATTAGCTATCTTGCTATTGGTTAGCCAGTCGAGCTGATCTCCATTCGACTCTATTAGCTATCATGCTACTAGTTAGCCAGTCGAGCTGATCCACCCCCTCGACTGTATTAGCTATCATGCTACTGGTTAGCCAGTCAAGCTGATCCCCATTCGACTGTATTAGATAGCTATCATGCTACTAGTTAGCCAGTCGAGCTGATCCCCATTCGCCTGAATTAGCTATCTTGTTACTAGTTAGTCAGTCGAGCTGATCCCCATTCGACTGTATTAGCTATCATGCTACTAGTTAGCCAGTCGAGCTGATCCCCATTCGCCTGTATTAGCTATCATGCTACTAGTTAGCCAGTCGAGCTGATCCACCCCCTCGACTGTATTAGCTATCATGCTACTGGTTAGCCAGTCAAGCTGATCCCCATTTGACTGTATTAGATAGCTATCATGCTACTAGTTTGCCAGTCGAGCTGATCCCCATTCGCCTGTATTAGCTATCATGCTACTGGTTAGTCAGTCGAGCTGATCCCCATTCGACTGTATTAGCTATCATGCTACTGGTTAGCCAGTCGAGCTGATCCCCATTCGCCTGTATTAGCTATCATGCTACTGGTTAGCCAGTCGAGCTGATCCCCATTCGCCTGTATTAGCTATCATGCTACTAGTTAGCCAGTCGAGCTGATCCCCATTCGCCTGTATTAGCTATCATGCTACTGGTTAGTCAGTCGAGCTGATCCCCATTCGCCTGTATTAGCTATCTTGCTATTGGTTAGCCAGTCGAGCTGATCTCCATTCGACTCTATTATCTATCATGCTACTAGTTAGACAGTCGAGCTGATCCCCATTCGCCTGTATTAGCTATCATGCTACAAGTTAGTCAGTCGAGCTGATCCCCATTCGACTGTATTAGCTATCATGCTACTAGTTAGCCAGTCGAGCTGATCCCCATTCGCCTGTATTAGCTATCATGCTACTAGTTAGCCAGTCGAGCTGATCCACCCCCTCGACTGTATTAGCTATCATGCTACTGGTTAGCCAGTCAAGCTGATCCCCATTCGACTGTATTAGATAGCTATCATGCTACTAATTAGCCAGTCGAGCTGATCCTCATTCGCCTGTATTAGCTATCATGCTACTGGTTAGTCAGTCGAGCTGATCCCCATTCGACTGTATTAGCTATCATGCTACTAGTTAGCCAGTCGAGCTGATCCCCATTCGCCTGTATTAGCTATCATGCTACTGGTTAGTCAGTCGAGCTGATCCCCATTCGACTGTATTAGCTATCATGCTACTGGTTAGCCAGTCGAGCTGATCCCCATTCGCCTGTATTAGCTATCATGCTACTGGTTAGCCAGTCGAGCTGATCACCATTCACATGTATTAGCTATCATGCTACTAGTTAGACAGTCGAGCTGATCCCCATTCGCCTGTATTAGCTATCATGCTACTGGTTAGTCAGTCGAGCTGATCCCCATTCGCCTGTATTAGCTATCTTGCTATTGGTTAGCCAGTCGAGCTGATCTCCATTCGACTCTATTAGCTATCATGCTAATAGTTAGCCAGTCGAGCTGATCCCCATTCGACTGTATTAGATAGCTATCATGCTAATAGTCAGCCAGTCGAGCTGATCTCCATTCGACTGTATTAGCTATCATGCTACTAGTTAGCCAGTCGAGCTGATCCCCATTCGCCTGTATTAGCTATCATGCTACTAGTTAGCCAGTCGAGCTGATCCCCATTCGCCTGTATTAGCTATCATGCTACTGGTTAGTCAGTCGAGCTGATCCCCATTCGACTGTATTAGCTATCATGCTACTGGTTAGCCAGTCGAGCTGATCCCCATTCGCCTGTATTAGCTATCATGCTACTAGTTAGCCAGTCGAGCTGATCCCCATTCGCCTGTGTTAGCTATCATGCTACTAGTTAGCCAGTCGAGCTGATTCCCATTCTCCTGTATTAGCTATCATGCTACTGGTTAGCCAGTCGAGCTGATCCTCATTCGCCTGTATTAGCTATCATGCTACTGGTTAGTCAGTCGACCTGATCCCCATTCGCCTATATTAGCTATCTTGCTATTGGTTAGCCAGTCGAGCTGATCTCCATTCGACTCTATTATCTATCATGCTACTAGTTAGCCAGTCGAGCTGATCCCCATTCGACTGTATTAGATAGCTATCATGCTACTAGTTAGCCAGTCGAGCTGATCCCCATTTGACTGTATTAGCTATCATGCTACTGGTTAGTCAGTCGAGCTGATCCCCATTCGCCTGTATTAGCTATCATGCTACTGGTTAGCCAGTCGAGCTGATCTCCATTCGACTCTATTAGCTATCATGCTACTAGTTAGCCAGTTGAGCTGATCCCCATTCGAATGTATTAGATAGCTATCATGCTACTAGTTAGCCAGTCGAGCTGATCCCCATTCGCCTGTATTAGCTATCATGCTACTAGTTAGCCAGTCAAGCTGATCCCCATTCGACTGTATTAGATAGCTATCATGCTACTAGTTAGCCAGTCGAGCTGATCCCCATTCGCCTGTATTAGCTATCATGCTACTGGTTAGTCAGTCGAGCTGATCCCCATTCGACTGTATTAGCTATCATGCTACTAGTTAGCCAGTCAAGCTGATCCCAATTCGACTGTATTAACTATCATGCTACTAGTTAGTCAGTCGAGCTGATCTCCATTCGACTCTTTTAGCTATCATGCTACTAGTTAGCCAGTCGAGCTGATCCCCATTCGACTGTATTAGATAGCTATCATGCTACTAGTTAGCCAGTTGAGCTGATCCCCATTCGACTGTATTAGCTATCATGCTACTGGTTAGTCAGTCGAGCTGATCCCCATTCGCCGGTATTAGCTATCAAGCTACTGGTTAGCTTGTCGAGCTGATCTCCATTCGACTGTATTAGCTATCATGCTACTAGTTAGCCAGTCGAGCTGATCCCCATTCGACTGTATTAGCTATCATGCTACTGGTTAGTCAGTCGAGCTGATCCCCATTCGCCTGTATTAGCTATCATGCTACTGGTTAGCCAGTCGAGCTGATCTCCATTCGACTCTATTAGCTATCATGCTACTAGTTAGCCAGTTGAGCTGATCCCCATTCGACTGTATTAGATAGCTATCATGCTACTAGTTAGCCAGTCGAGCTGATCCCCATTCGACTGTATTAGCTGTCATGCTACAAGTTAGCCAGTCGAGCTGATCCCCATTCGACTGTATTAGATAGCTATCATGCTACTAGTTTGCCAGTCGAGCTGATCCCCATTCGCCTGTATTAGCTATCATGCTACTGGTTAGTCAGTCGAGCTGATCCCCATTCGCCTGTATTAGCTATCTTGCTATTGGTTAGCCAGTCGAGCTGATCTCCATTCGACTCTATTAGCTATCATGCTACTAGTTAGCCAGTCGAGCTGATCTCCATTCAACTGTATTAGCTATCCTGCTACTATTCGACTGTATTAGCTATCATGCTACTGGTTAGACAGTCGAGCTGATCCCCATTCGCCTGTATTAGCTATCTTGCTATTGGTTAGCCAGTCGAGCTGATCTCCATTCGACTCTATTAGCTATCATGCTAATAGTTAGCCAGTCGAGCTGATCCCCATTCGACTGTATTAGATAGCTATCATGCTACTAGTTAGCCAGTCGAGCTGATCCCCATTCGACTGTATTAGCTATCATGCTACTGGTTAATCAGTCGAGCTGATCCCCATTCGCATGTATTAGCTATCATGCTACTAGTTAGCCAGTCGAGCTGATCCCCATTCGACTGTATTAGCTATCATGCTACTGGTTAGTCAGTCGAGCTGATCCCCATTCGCCTGTATTAACTATCATGCTACAAGTTAGCGAGTCGAGCTGATCCCCATTCGACTGTATTAGATAGCTATCATGCTACTAGTTAGCCAGTCGAGCTGATCCCCATTCGCCTGTATTAGCTATCATGCTACTGGTTAGTCAGTCGAGCTGATCCCCATTCGCCTGTATTAGCTATCTTGCTATTGGTTAGCCAGTCGAGCTGATCTCCATTCGACTCTATTAGCTATCATGCTACTGGTTAGTCAGTCGAGCTGATCTCCATTCGCATGTATTAGCTATCATGCTACTGGTTAGTCAGTCGAGCTGATCCCCATTCGACTGTATTAGCTATCATGCTACTGGTTAGTCAGTCGAGCTGATCTCCATTCGCATGTATTAGCTATCATGCTACTGGTTAGTCAGTCGAGCTGATCCCCATTCGACTGTATTAGCTATCATGCTACTGGTTAGTCAGTCGAGCTGATCCCCATTCGACTGTATTAGATAGCTATCATGCTACTAGTTAGCCAGTCGAGCTGATCCCCATTCGACTGTATTAGATAGCTATCATGCTACTAGTTAGCCAGTCGAGCTGATCCCCATTCGCCTGTATTAGCTATCATGCTACTGGTTAGTCAGTCGAGCTGATCCCCATTCGCCTGTATTAGCTATCTTGCTATTGGTTAGCCAGTCGAGCTGATCTCCATTCGACCCTATTAGCTATCATGCTACTAGTTAGCCAGTCGAGCTGATCTCCATTCAACTGTATTAGCTATCCTGCTACTATTCGACTGTATTAGCTATCATGCTACTGGTTAGACAGTCGAGCTCATCCCCATTCGCCTGTATTAGCTATCTTGCTATTGGTTAGCCAGTCGAGCTGATCTCCATTCGACTCTATTACCTATCATGCTAATAGTTAGCCAGTCGAGCTGATCCCCATTCGACTGTATTAGATAGCTATCATGCTACTAGTTAGCCAGTCGAGCTGATCCCCATTCGACTGTATTAGCTATCATGCTACTGGTTAGTCAGTCGAGCTGATCCCCATTCGCATGTATTAGCTATCATGCTACTAGTTAGCCAGTCGAGCTGATCCCCATTCGCCTGTATTAGCTATCATGCTACTGGTTAGCCAGTCGAGCTGATCTCCATTCGACTGTATTAGCTATCATGCTACTAGTTAGCCAGTCGAGCTGATCCCCATTCGACTGTATTAGATAGCTATCATGCTACTAGTTAGCCAGTTGAGCTGATCCCCATTCGACTGTATTAGCTATCATGCTACTGGTTAGTCAGTGAAGCTGATCCCCATTCGACTGTATTAGCTATCATGCTACTGGTTAGACAGTCGAGCTGATCCCCATTCGCCTGTATTAGCTATCTTGCTATTGGTTAGCCAGTCGAGCTGATCTCCATTCGACTCTATTAGCTATCATGCTAATAGTTAGCCAGTCGAGCTGATCCCCATTCGACTGTATTAGATAGCTATCATGCTACTAGTTAGCCAGTCGAGCTGATCCCCATTCGACTGTATTAGCTATCATGCTACTGGTTAGTCAGTCGAGCTGATCCCCATTCGCCTGTATTAGCTATCATGCTACTAGTTAGCCAGTCGAGCTGATCCCCATTCGCCTGTATTAGCTATCATGCTACTGGTTAGCCAGTCGAGCTGATCTCCATTCGACTCTATTAGCTATCATGCTACTAGTTAGCCAGTCGAGCTGATCCCCATTCGACTGTATTAGATAGCTATCATGCTACTAGTTAGCCAGTCGAGCTGATCCCCATTCGACTGTATTAGCTATCATGCTACTGGTTAGTCAGTCGAGCTGATCCCCATTCGCCTGTATTAGCTATCATGCTACTGGTTAGCCAGTCGAGCTGATCCCCATTCGACTGTATTAGCTATCATGCTACTAGTTAGCCAGTCGAGCTGATCCCCATTCGCCTGTATTAGCTATCATGCTGCTGGTTAGCCAGTCGAGCTGATCCCCATTCGCCTGTATTAGCTATCATGCTACTGGTTAGTCAGTCGAGCTGATCCCCATTCGACTGTATTAGCTATCATGCTACTGGTTAGTCAGTCGAGCTGATCCCCATTCGCCTGTATTAGCTATCTTGCTATTGGTTAGCCAGTCGAGCTGATCTCCATTCGACTCTATTAGCTATCATGCTACTAGTTAGCCAGTCGAGCTGATCCCCATTCGCCTGTATTAGCTATCATGCTACTGGTTAGTCAGTCGAGCTGATCCCCATTCGCCTGTATTAGCTATCTTGTTACTAGTTAGTCAGTCGAGCTGATCCCCATTCGACTGTATTAGCTATCATGCTACTAGTTAGCCAGTCGAGCTGATCCCCATTCGCCTGTATTAGCTATCATGCTACTAGTTAGCCAGTCGAGCTGATCCACCCCCTCGACTGTATTAGCTATCATGCTACTGGTTAGCCAGTCAAGCTGATCCCCATTTGACTGTATTAGATAGCTATCATGCTACTAGTTAGCCAGTCGAGCTGATCCCCATTCGCCTGTATTAGCTATCATGCTACTGGTTAGTCAGTCGAGCTGATCCCCATTCGACTGTATTAGCTATCATGCTACTGGTTAGCCAGTCGAGCTGATCCCCATTCGCCTGTATTAGCTATCATGCTACTGGTTAGCCAGTCGAGCTGATCCCAATTCGCCTGTATTAGCTATCATGCTACTAGTTAGCCAGTCGAGCTGATCCCCATTCGCCTGTATTAGCTATCATGCTACTGGTTAGTCAGTCGAGCTGATCCCCATTCGCCTGTATTAGCTATCTTGCTATTGGTTAGCCAGTCGAGCTGATCTCCATTCGACTCTATTATCTATCATGCTACTAGTTAGCCAGTCGAGCTGATCCCCATTCGCCTGTATTAGCTATCATGCTACTGGTTAGTCAGTCGAGCTGATCCCCATTCGACTGTATTAGCTATCATGCTACTAGTTAGCCAGTCGAGCTGATCCCCATTCGCCTGTATTAGCTATCATGCTACTAGTTAGCCAGTCGAGCTGATCCACCCCCTCGACTGTATTAGCTATCATGCTACTGGTTAGCCAGTCAAGCTGATCCCCATTCGACTGTATTAGATAGCTATCATGCTACTAGTTAGCCAGTCGAGCTGATCCCCATTCGCCTGAATTAGCTATCTTGTTACTAGTTAGTCAGTCGAGCTGATCCCCATTCGACTGTATTAGCTATCATGCTACTAGTTAGCCAGTCGAGCTGATCCCCATTCGCCTGTATTAGCTATCATGCTACTAGTTAGCCAGTCGAGCTGATCCACCCCCTCGACTGTATTAGCTATCATGCTACTGGTTAGCCAGTCAAGCTGATCCCCATTTGACTGTATTAGATAGCTATCATGCTACTAGTTAGCCAGTCGAGCTGATCCCCATTCGCCTGTATTAGCTATCATGCTACTGGTTAGTCAGTCGAGCTGATCCCCATTCGACTGTATTAGCTATCATGCTACTGGTTAGCCAGTCGAGCTGATCCTCATTCGCCTGTATTAGCTATCATGCTACTGGTTAGCCAGTCGAGCTGATCCCCATTCGCCTGTATTAGCTATCATGCTACTAGTTAGCCAGTCGAGCTGATCCCCATTCGCCTGTATTAGCTATCATGCTACTGGTTAGTCAGTCGAGCTGATCCCCATTCGCCTGTATTAGCTATCTTGCTATTGGTTAGCCAGTCGAGCTGATCTCCATTCGACTCTATTATCTATCATGCTACTAGTTAGACAGTCGAGCTGATCCCCATTCGCCTGTATTAGCTATCATGCTACAAGTTAGTCAGTCGAGCTGATCCCCATTCGACTGTATTAGCTATCATGCTACTAGTTAGCCAGTCGAGCTGATCCCCATTCGCCTGTATTAGCTATCATGCTACTAGTTAGCCAGTCGAGCTGATCCACCCCCTCGACTGTATTAGCTATCATGCTACTGGTTAGCCAGTCAAGCTGATCCCCATTCGACTGTATTAGATAGCTATCATGCTACTAGTTAGCCAGTCGAGCTGATCCCCATTCGCCTGTATTAGCTATCATGCTACTGGTTAGTCAGTCGAGCTGATCCCCATTCGACTGTATTAGCTATCATGCTACTAGTTAGCCAGTCGAGCTGATCCCCATTCGCCTGTATTAGCTATCATGCTACTGGTTAGTCAGTCGAGCTGATCCCCATTCGACTGTATTAGCTATCATGCTACTGGTTAGCCAGTCGAGCTGATCCCCATTCGCCTGTATTAGCTATCATGCTACTGGTTAGCCAGTCGAGCTGATCACCATTCACATGTATTAGCTATCATGCTACTAGTTAGACAGTCGAGCTGATCCCCATTCGCCTGTATTAGCTATCATGCTACTGGTTAGTCAGTCGAGCTGATCCCCATTCGCCTGTATTAGCTATCTTGCTATTGGTTAGCCAGTCGAGCTGATCTCCATTCGACTCTATTAGCTATCATGCTAATAGTTAGCCAGTCGAGCTGATCCCCATTCGACTGTATTAGATAGCTATCATGCTAATAGTCAGCCAGTCGAGCTGATCTCCATTCGACTGTATTAGCTATCATGCTACTAGTTAGCCAGTCGAGCTGATCCCCATTCGCCTGTATTAGCTATCATGCTACTAGTTAGCCAGTCGAGCTGATCCCCATTCGCCTGTATTAGCTATCATGCTACTGGTTAGTCAGTCGAGCTGATCCCCATTCGACTGTATTAGCTATCATGCTACTGGTTAGCCAGTCGAGCTGATCCCCATTCGCCTGTATTAGCTATCATGCTACTAGTTAGCCAGTCGAGCTGATCCCCATTCGCCTGTGTTAGCTATCATGCTACTAGTTAGCCAGTCGAGCTGATTCCCATTCTCCTGTATTAGCTATCATGCTACTGGTTAGCCAGTCGAGCTGATCCTCATTCGCCTGTATTAGCTATCATGCTACTGGTTAGTCAGTCGACCTGATCCCCATTCGCCTATATTAGCTATCTTGCTATTGGTTAGCCAGTCGAGCTGATCTCCATTCGACTCTATTATCTATCATGCTACTAGTTAGCCAGTCGAGCTGATCCCCATTCGACTGTATTAGATAGCTATCATGCTACTAGTTAGCCAGTCGAGCTGATCCCCATTTGACTGTATTAGCTATCATGCTACTGGTTAGTCAGTCGAGCTGATCCCCATTCGCCTGTATTAGCTATCATGCTACTAGTTAGCCAGTTGAGCTGATCCCCATTCGAATGTATTAGATAGCTATCATGCTACTAGTTAGCCAGTCGAGCTGATCCCCATTCGCCTGTATTAGCTATCATGCTACTAGTTAGCCAGTCAAGCTGATCCCCATTCGACTGTATTAGATAGCTATCATGCTACTAGTTAGCCAGTCGAGCTGATCCCCATTCGCCTGTATTAGCTATCATGCTACTGGTTAGTCAGTCGAGCTGATCCCCATTCGACTGTATTAGCTATCATGCTACTAGTTAGCCAGTCAAGCTGATCCCAATTCGACTGTATTAACTATCATGCTACTAGTTAGTCAGTCGAGCTGATCTCCATTCGACTCTTTTAGCTATCATGCTACTAGTTAGCCAGTCGAGCTGATCCCCATTCGACTGTATTAGATAGCTATCATGCTACTAGTTAGCCAGTTGAGCTGATCCCCATTCGACTGTATTAGCTATCATGCTACTGGTTAGTCAGTCGAGCTGATCCCCATTCGCCGGTATTAGCTATCAAGCTACTGGTTAGCTTGTCGAGCTGATCTCCATTCGACTGTATTAGCTATCATGCTACTAGTTAGCCAGTCGAGCTGATCCCCATTCGACTGTATTAGCTATCATGCTACTGGTTAGTCAGTCGAGCTGATCCCCATTCGCCTGTATTAGCTATCATGCTACTGGTTAGCCAGTCGAGCTGATCTCCATTCGACTCTATTAGCTATCATGCTACTAGTTAGCCAGTTGAGCTGATCCCCATTCGACTGTATTAGATAGCTATCATGCTACTAGTTAGCCAGTCGAGCTGATCCCCATTCGACTGTATTAGCTATCATGCTACAAGTTAGCCAGTCGAGCTGATCCCCATTCGACTGTATTAGATAGCTATCATGCTACTAGTTTGCCAGTCGAGCTGATCCCCATTCGCCTGTATTAGCTATCATGCTACTGGTTAGTCAGTCGAGCTGATCCCCATTCGCCTGTATTAGCTATCTTGCTATTGGTTAGCCAGTCGAGCTGATCTCCATTCGACTCTATTAGCTATCATGCTACTAGTTAGCCAGTCGAGCTGATCTCCATTCAACTGTATTAGCTATCCTGCTACTATTCGACTGTATTAGCTATCATGCTACTGGTTAGACAGTCGAGCTGATCCCCATTCGCCTGTATTAGCTATCTTGCTATTGGTTAGCCAGTCGAGCTGATCTCCATTCGACTCTATTAGCTATCATGCTAATAGTTAGCCAGTCGAGCTGATCCCCATTCGACTGTATTAGATAGCTATCATGCTACTAGTTAGCCAGTCGAGCTGATCCCCATTCGACTGTATTAGCTATCATGCTACTGGTTAATCAGTCGAGCTGATCCCCATTCGCATGTATTAGCTATCATGCTACTAGTTAGCCAGTCGAGCTGATCCCCATTCGACTGTATTAGCTATCATGCTACTGGTTAGTCAGTCGAGCTGATCCCCATTCGCCTGTATTAACTATCATGCTACAAGTTAGCGAGTCGAGCTGATCCCCATTCGACTGTATTAGATAGCTATCATGCTACTAGTTAGCCAGTCGAGCTGATCCCCATTCGCCTGTATTAGCTATCATGCTACTGGTTAGTCAGTCGAGCTGATCCCCATTCGCCTGTATTAGCTATCTTGCTATTGGTTAGCCAGTCGAGCTGATCTCCATTCGACTCTATTAGCTATCATGCTACTGGTTAGTCAGTCGAGCTGATCTCCATTCGCATGTATTAGCTATCATGCTACTGGTTAGTCAGTCGAGCTGATCCCCATTCGACTGTATTAGCTATCATGCTACTGGTTAGTCAGTCGAGCTGATCTCCATTCGCATGTATTAGCTATCATGCTACTGGTTAGTCAGTCGAGCTGATCCCCATTCGACTGTATTAGCTATCATGCTACTGGTTAGTCAGTCGAGCTGATCCCCATTCGACTGTATTAGATAGCTATCATGCTACTAGTTAGCCAGTCGAGCTGATCCCCATTCGACTGTATTAGATAGCTATCATGCTACTAGTTAGCCAGTCGAGCTGATCCCCATTCGCCTGTATTAGCTATCATGCTACTGGTTAGTCAGTCGAGCTGATCCCCATTCGCCTGTATTAGCTATCTTGCTATTGGTTAGCCAGTCGAGCTGATCTCCATTCGACCCTATTAGCTATCATGCTACTAGTTAGCCAGTCGAGCTGATCTCCATTCAACTGTATTAGCTATCCTGCTACTATTCGACTGTATTAGCTATCATGCTACTGGTTAGACAGTCGAGCTCATCCCCATTCGCCTGTATTAGCTATCTTGCTATTGGTTAGCCAGTCGAGCTGATCTCCATTCGACTCTATTACCTATCATGCTAATAGTTAGCCAGTCGAGCTGATCCCCATTCGACTGTATTAGATAGCTATCATGCTAATAGTCAGCCAGTCGAGCTGATCTCCATTCGACTGTATTAGCTATCATGCTACTAGTTAGCCAGTCGAGCTGATCCCCATTCGCCTGTATTAGCTATCATGCTACTAGTTAGCCAGTCGAGCTGATCCCCATTCGCCTGTATTAGCTATCATGCTACTGGTTAGTCAGTCGAGCTGATCCCCATTCGACTGTATTAGCTATCATGCTACTGGTTAGCCAGTCGAGCTGATCCCCATTCGCCTGTATTAGCTATCATGCTACTAGTTAGCCAGTCGAGCTGATCCCCATTCGCCTGTGTTAGCTATCATGCTACTAGTTAGCCAGTCGAGCTGATTCCCATTCTCCTGTATTAGCTATCATGCTACTGGTTAGCCAGTCGAGCTGATCCTCATTCGCCAGTATTAGCTATCATGCTACTGGTTAGTCAGTCGACCTGATCCCCATTCGCCTATATTAGCTATCTTGCTATTGGTTAGCCAGTCGAGCTGATCTCCATTCGACTCTATTATCTATCATGCTACTAGTTAGCCAGTCGAGCTGATCCCCATTCGACTGTATTAGATAGCTATCATGCTACTAGTTAGCCAGTCGAGCTGATCCCCATTTGACTGTATTAGCTATCATGCTACTGGTTAGTCAGTCGAGCTGATCCCCATTCGCCTGTATTAGCTATCATGCTACTAGTTAGCCAGTTGAGCTGATCCCCATTCGAATGTATTAGATAGCTATCATGCTACTAGTTAGCCAGTCGAGCTGATCCCCATTCGCCTGTATTAGCTATCATGCTACTAGTTAGCCAGTCAAGCTGATCCCCATTCGACTGTATTAGATAGCTATCATGCTACTAGTTAGCCAGTCGAGCTGATCCCCATTCGCCTGTATTAGCTATCATG
Organism: Salminus brasiliensis; assembly: GCF_030463535.1. Lineage (NCBI taxonomy): Eukaryota > Metazoa > Chordata > Actinopteri > Characiformes > Bryconidae > Salminus > Salminus brasiliensis. The sequence continues at coordinate 3,538,930 of NC_132878.1, read as the reverse complement.
CTACTGGTTAGTCAGTCGAGCTGATCCCCATTCGACTGTATTAGCTATCATGCTACTAGTTAGCCAGTCAAGCTGATCCCAATTCGACTGTATTAACTATCATGCTACTAGTTAGTCAGTCGAGCTGATCTCCATTCGACTCTTTTAGCTATCATGCTACTAGTTAGCCAGTCGAGCTGATCCCCATTCGACTGTATTAGATAGCTATCATGCTACTAGTTAGCCAGTTGAGCTGATCCCCATTCGACTGTATTAGCTATCATGCTACTGGTTAGTCAGTCGAGCTGATCCCCATTCGCCGGTATTAGCTATCAAGCTACTGGTTAGCTTGTCGAGCTGATCTCCATTCGACTGTATTAGCTATCATGCTACTAGTTAGCCAGTCGAGCTGATCCCCATTCGACTGTATTAGCTATCATGCTACTGGTTAGTCAGTCGAGCTGATCCCCATTCGCCTGTATTAGCTATCATGCTACTGGTTAGCCAGTCGAGCTGATCTCCATTCGACTCTATTAGCTATCATGCTACTAGTTAGCCAGTTGAGCTGATCCCCATTCGACTGTATTAGATAGCTATCATGCTACTAGTTAGCCAGTCGAGCTGATCCCCATTCGACTGTATTAGCTATCATGCTACAAGTTAGCCAGTCGAGCTGATCCCCATTCGACTGTATTAGATAGCTATCATGCTACTAGTTTGCCAGTCGAGCTGATCCCCATTCGCCTGTATTAGCTATCATGCTACTGGTTAGTCAGTCGAGCTGATCCCCATTCGCCTGTATTAGCTATCTTGCTATTGGTTAGCCAGTCGAGCTGATCTCCATTCGACTCTATTAGCTATCATGCTACTAGTTAGCCAGTCGAGCTGATCTCCATTCAACTGTATTAGCTATCCTGCTACTATTCGACTGTATTAGCTATCATGCTACTAGTTAGACAGTCGAGCTGATCCCCATTCGCCTGTATTAGCTATCTTGCTATTGGTTAGCCAGTCGAGCTGATCTCCATTCGACTCTATTAGCTATCATGCTAATAGTTAGCCAGTCGAGCTGATCCCCATTCGACTGTATTAGATAGCTATCATGCTACTAGTTAGCCAGTCGAGCTGATCCCCATTCGACTGTATTAGCTATCATGCTACTGGTTAATCAGTCGAGCTGATCCCCATTCGCATGTATTAGCTATCATGCTACTAGTTAGCCAGTCGAGCTGATCCCCATTCGACTGTATTAGCTATCATGCTACTGGTTAGTCAGTCGAGCTGATCCCCATTCGCCTGTATTAACTATCATGCTACAAGTTAGCGAGTCGAGCTGATCCCCATTCGACTGTATTAGATAGCTATCATGCTACTAGTTAGCCAGTCGAGCTGATCCCCATTCGACTGTATTAGCTATCATGCTACTGGTTAGTCAGTCGAGCTGATCCCCATTCGCCTGTATTAACTATCATGCTACAAGTTAGCGAGTCGAGCTGATCCCCATTCGACTGTATTAGATAGCTATCATGCTACTGGTTAGTCAGTCGAGCTGATCCCCATTCGCCTGTATTAACTATCATGCTACAAGTTAGCGAGTCGAGCTGATCCCCATTCGACTGTATTAGATAGCTATCATGCTACTGGTTAGTCAGTCGAGCTGATCCCCATTCGACTGTATTAGCTATCATGCTACTGGTTAGTCAGTCGAGCTGATCTCCATTCGCATGTATTAGCTATCATGCTACTGGTTAGTCAGTCGAGCTGATCCCCATTCGACTGTATTAGCTATCATGCTACTGGTTAGTCAGTCGAGCTGATCCCCATTCGACTGTATTAGATAGCTATCATGCTACTAGTTAGCCAGTCGAGCTGATCCCCATTCGACTGTATTAGATAGCTATCATGCTACTAGTTAGCCAGTCGAGCTGATCCCCATTCGCCTGTATTAGCTATCATGCTACTGGTTAGTCAGTCGAGCTGATCCCCATTCGCCTGTATTAGCTATCTTGCTATTGGTTAGCCAGTCGAGCTGATCTCCATTCGACCCTATTAGCTATCATGCTACTAGTTAGCCAGTCGAGCTGATCTCCATTCAACTGTATTAGCTATCCTGCTACTATTCGACTGTATTAGCTATCATGCTACTGGTTAGACAGTCGAGCTCATCCCCATTCGCCTGTATTAGCTATCTTGCTATTGGTTAGCCAGTCGAACTGATCTCCATTCGACTCTATTACCTATCATGCTAATAGTTAGCCAGTCGAGCTGATCCCCATTCGACTGTATTAGATAGCTATCATGCTACTAGTTAGCCAGTCGAGCTGATCCCCATTCGACTGTATTAGCTATCATGCTACTGGTTAGTCAGTCGAGCTGATCCCCATTCGCATGTATTAGCTATCATGCTACTAGTTAGCCAGTCGAGCTGATCCCCATTCGCCTGTATTAGCTATCATGCTACTGGTTAGCCAGTCGAGCTGATCTCCATTCGACTGTATTAGCTATCATGCTACTAGTTAGCCAGTCGAGCTGATCCCCATTCGACTGTATTAGATAGCTATCATGCTACTAGTTAGCCAGTTGAGCTGATCCCCATTCGACTGTATTAGCTATCATGCTACTGGTTAGTCAGTGAAGCTGATCCCCATTCGACTGTATTAGCTATCATGCTACTGGTTAGACAGTCGAGCTGATCCCCATTCGCCTGTATTAGCTATCTTGCTATTGGTTAGCCAGTCGAGCTGATCTCCATTCGACTCTATTAGCTATCATGCTAATAGTTAGCCAGACGAGCTGATCCCCATTCGACTGTATTAGATAGCTATCATGCTACTAGTTAGCCAGTCGAGCTGATCCCCATTCGACTGTATTAGCTATCATGCTACTGGTTAGTCAGTCGAGCTGATCCCCATTCGCCTGTATTAGCTATCATGCTACTAGTTAGCCAGTCGAGCTGATCCCCATTCGCCTGTATTAGCTATCATGCTACTGGTTAGCCAGTCGAGCTGATCTCCATTCGACTGTATTAGCTATCATGCTCCTAGTTAGCCAGTCAAGCTGATCCCCATTCGACTGTATTAGATAGCTATCATGCTACTAGTTAGCCAGTCGAGCTGATCCCCATTCGCCTGTATTAGCTATCATGCTACTAGTTAGTCAGTCGAGCTGATCCCCATTCGCCTGTATTAACTATCATGCTACTGGTTAGTCAGTCGAGCTGATCCCCATTCGCCTGTATTACCTATCATGCTACTGGTTAGTCAGTCGAGCTGATCCCCATTCGACTGTATTAACTATCTTGCTACTGGTTAGCCAGTCGAGCTGATCCCCATTCGCCTGTATTAGCTATCATGCTACTGGTTAGTCAGTCGAGCTGATCCCCATTCGACTGTATTAACTATCTTGTTACTAGTTAGTCAGTCGAGCTGATCCCCATTCGACTGTATTAGCTATCATGCTACTAGTTAGCCAGTCGAGCTGATCCCCATTCGCCTGTATTAGCTATCATGCTACTAGTTAGCCAGTCGAGCTGATCCACCCCCTCGACTGTATTAGCTATCATGCTACTGGTTAGCCAGTCAAGCTGATCCCCATTTGACTGTATTAGATAGCTATCATGCTACTAGTTAGCCAGTCGAGCTGATCCCCATTCGCCTGTATTAGCTATCATGCTACTGGTTAGTCAGTCGAGCTGATCCCCATTCGACTGTATTAGCTATCATGCTACTGGTTAGCCAGTCGAGCTGATCCCCATTCGCCTGTATTAGCTATCATGCTACTGGTTAGCCAGTCGAGCTGATCCCCATTCGTCTGTATTAGCTATCATGCTACTAGTTAGCCAGTCGAGCTGATCCCCATTCGCCTGTATTAGCTATCATGCTACTGGTTAGTCAGTCGAGCTGATCCCCATTCGCCTGTATTAGCTATCTTGCTATTGGTTAGCCAGTCGAGCTGATCTCCATTCGACTCTATTATCTATCATGCTACTAGTTAGCCAGTCGAGCTGATCCCCATTCGCCTGTATTAGCTATCATGCTACTGGTTAGTCAGTCGAGCTGATCCCCATTCGACTGTATTAGCTATCATGCTACTAGTTAGCCAGTCGAGCTGATCCCCATTCGCCTGTATTAGCTATCATGCTACTAGTTAGCCAGTCGAGCTGATCCACCCCCTCGACTGTATTAGCTATCATGCTACTGGTTAGCCAGTCAAGCTGATCCCCATTCGACTGTATTAGATAGCTATCATGCTACTAGTTAGCCAGTCGAGCTGATCCCCATTCGCCTGAATTAGCTATCTTGTTACTAGTTAGTCAGTCGAGCTGATCCCCATTCGACTGTATTAGCTATCATGCTACTAGTTAGCCAGTCGAGCTGATCCCCATTCGCCTGTATTAGCTATCATGCTACTAGTTAGCCAGTCGAGCTGATCCACCCCCTCGACTGTATTAGCTATCATGCTACTGGTTAGCCAGTCAAGCTGATCCCCATTTGACTGTATTAGATAGCTATCATGCTACTAGTTAGCCAGTCGAGCTGATCCCCATTCGCCTGTATTAGCTATCATGCTACTGGTTAGTCAGTCGAGCTGATCCCCATTCGACTGTATTAGCTATCATGCTACTGGTTAGCCAGTCGAGCTGATCCCCATTCGCCTGTATTAGCTATCATGCTACTGGTTAGCCAGTCGAGCTGATCCCCATTCGCCTGTATTAGCTATCATGCTACTAGTTAGCCAGTCGAGCTGATCCCCATTCGCCTGTATTAGCTATCATGCTACTGGTTAGTCAGTCGAGCTGATCCCCATTCGCCTGTATTAGCTATCTTGCTATTGGTTAGCCAGTCGAGCTGATCTCCATTCGACTCTATTATCTATCATGCTACTAGTTAGCCAGTCGAGCTGATCCCCATTCGCCTGTATTAGCTATCATGCTACAAGTTAGTCAGTCGAGCTGATCCCCATTCGACTGTATTAGCTATCATGCTACTAGTTAGCCAGTCGAGCTGATCCCCATTCGCCTGTATTAGCTATCATGCTACTAGTTAGCCAGTCGAGCTGATCCACCCCCTCGACTGTATTAGCTATCATGCTACTGGTTAGCCAGTCAAGCTGATCCCCATTCGACTGTATTAGATAGCTATCATGCTACTAGTTAGCCAGTCGAGCTGATCCCCATTCGCCTGTATTAGCTATCATGCTACTGGTTAGTCAGTCGAGCTGATCCCCATTCGACTGTATTAGCTATCATGCTACTAGTTAGCCAGTCGAGCTGATCCCCATTCGCCTGTATTAGCTATCATGCTACTGGTTAGTCAGTCGAGCTGATCCCCATTCGACTGTATTAGCTATCATGCTACTGGTTAGCCAGTCGAGCTGATCCCCATTCGCCTGTATTAGCTATCATGCTACTGGTTAGCCAGTCGAGCTGATCACCATTCACATGTATTAGCTATCACGCTACTAGTTAGACAGTCGAGCTGATCCCCATTCGCCTGTATTAGCTATCATGCTACTGGTTAGTCAGTCGAGCTGATCCCCATTCGCCTGTATTAGCTATCTTGCTATTGGTTAGCCAGTCGAGCTGATCTCCATTCGACTCTATTAGCTATCATGCTACTAGTTAGCCAGTCGAGCTGATCCCCATTCGCCTGTATTAGCTATCATGCTACTGGTTAGTCAGTCGAGCTGATCCCCATTCGACTGTATTAGCTATCATGCTACTGGTTAGCCAGTCGAGCTGATCCCCATTCGCCTGTATTAGCTATCATGCTACTGGTTAGCCAGTCGAGCTGATCCCCATTCGCCTGTATTAGCTATCATGCTACTAGTTAGCCAGTCGAGCTGATCCCCATTCGCCTGTGTTAGCTATCATGCTACTAGTTAGCCAGTCGAGCTGATCCCCATTCTCCTGTATTAGCTATCATGCTACTGGTTAGCCAGTCGAGCTGATCCCCATTCGCCTGTATTAGCTATCATGCTACTGGTTAGTCAGTCGAGCTGATCCCCATTCGCCTATATTAGCTATCTTGCTATTGGTTAGCCAGTCGAGCTGATCTCCATTCGACTCTATTATCTATCATGCTACTAGTTAGCCAGTCGAGCTGATCCCCATTCGACTGTATTAGATAGCTATCATGCTACTAGTTAGCCAGTCGAGCTGATCCCCATTTGACTGTATTAGCTATCATGCTACTGGTTAGTCAGTCGAGCTGATCCCCATTCGCCTGTATTAGCTATCATGCTACTGGTTAGCCAGTCGAGCTGATCTCCATTCGACTCTATTAGCTATCATGCTACTAGTTAGCCAGTTGAGCTGATCCCCATTCGAATGTATTAGATAGCTATCATGCTACTAGTTAGCCAGTCGAGCTGATCCCCATTCGCCTGTATTAGCTATCATGCTACTAGTTAGCCAGTCAAGCTGATCCCCATTCGACTGTATTAGATAGCTATCATGCTACTAGTTAGCCAGTCGAGCTGATCTCCATTCGCCTGTATTAGCTATCATGCTACTGGTTAGTCAGTCGAGCTGATCCCCATTCGACTGTATTAGCTATCATGCTACTAGTTAGCCAGTCAAGCTGATCCCAATTCGACTGTATTAACTATCATGCTACTAGTTAGCCAGTCGAGCTGATCTCCATTCGACTCTTTTAGCTATCATGCTACTAGTTAGCCAGTCAAGCTGATCCCCAGTCGACTGTATTAACTATCATGCTACTAGTTAGTCAGTCGAGCTGATCTCCATTCGACTCTTTTAGCTATCATGCTACTAGTTAGTCAGTCGAGCTGATCTCCATTCAACTGTATTAGCTATCCTGCTACTAGTTAGCCAGTCGAGCTGATCCCCATTCGACTGTATTAGATAGCTATCATGCTACTAGTTAGCCAGTTGAGCTAATCCCCATTCGCCTGTATTAGCTATCATGCTACTGGTTAGTCAGTCGAGCTGATCCCCATTCGCCTGTATTAGCTATCTTGCTATTGGTTAGCCAGTCGAGCTGATCTCCATTCGACTCTATTAGCTATCATGCTACTAGTTAGCCAGTCGAGCTGATCTCCATTCAACTGTATTAGCTATCCTGCTACTAGTTAGCCAGTCGAGCTGATCCCCATTCGACTGTATTAGATAGCTATCATGCTACTAGTTAGCCAGTTGAGCTGATCCCCATTCGACTGTATTAGCTATCATGCTACTGGTTAGCCAGTCGAGCTGATCCCCATTCGACTGTATTAGCTATCATGCTACTGGTTAGTCAGTCGAGCTGATCTCCATTCGCATGTATTAGCTATCATGCTACTGGTTAGTCAGTCGAGCTGATCCCCATTCGACTGTATTAGCTATCATGCTACTGGTTAGTCAGTCGAGCTGATCCCCATTCGACTGTATTAGATAGCTATCATGCTACTAGTTAGCCAGTTGAGCTGATCCCCATTCGACTGTATTAGCTATCATGCTACTGGTTAGACAGTGAAGCTGATCCCCATTCGACTGTATTAGCTATCATGCTACTGGTTAGACAGTCGAGCTGATCCCCATTCGCCTGTATTAGCTATCTTGCTATTGGTTAGCCAGTCGAGCTGATCTCCATTCGACTCTATTAGCTATCATGCTAATAGTTAGCCAGTCGAGCTGATCCCCATTCGACTGTATTAGATAGCTATCATGCTACTAGTTAGCCAGTCGAGCTGATCCCCATTCGACTGTATTAGCTATCATGCTACTGGTTAGTCAGTCGAGCTGATCCCCATTCGCCTGTATTAGCTATCATGCTACTAGTTAGCCAGTCGAGCTGATCCCCATTCGCCTGTATTAGCTATCATGCTACTGGTTAGCCAGTCGAGCTGATCTCCATTCGACTGTATTAGCTATCATGCTACTAGTTAGCCAGTCAAGCTGATCCCCATTCGACTGTATTAGATAGCTATCATGCTACTAGTTAGCCAGTCGAGCTGATCCCCATTCGCCTGTATTAGCTATCATGCTACTAGTTAGTCAGTCGAGCTGATCCCCATTCGCCTGTATTACCTATCATGCTACTGGTTAGTCAGTCGAGCTGATCCCCATTCGACTGTATTAACTATCTTGCTACTGGTTAGCCAGTCGAGCTGATCCCCATTCGCCTGTATTAGCTATCTTGTTACTAGTTAGTCAGTCGAGCTGATCCCCATTCGACTGTATTAGCTATCATGCTACTAGTTAGCCAGTCGAGCTGATCCCCATTCGCCTGTATTAGCTATCATGCTACTAGTTAGCCAGTCGAGCTGATCCACCCCCTCGACTGTATTAGCTATCATGCTACTGGTTAGCCAGTCAAGCTGATCCCCATTTGACTGTATTAGATAGCTATCATGCTACTAGTTAGCCAGTCGAGCTGATCCCCATTCGACTGTATTAGCTATCATGCTACTGGTTACTCAGTCGAGCTGATCCCCATTCGACTGTATTAGCTATCATGCTACTGGTTAGCCAGTCGAGCTGATCCCCATTCGCCTGTATTAGCTATCATGCTACTGGTTAGCCAGTCGAGCTGATCCCCATTCGCCTGTATTAGCTATCATGCTACTAGTTAGCCAGTCGAGCTGATCCCCATTCGCCTGTATTAGCTATCATGCTACTGGTTAGTCAGTCGAGCTGATCCCCATTCGCCTGTATTAGCTATCTTGCTATTGGTTAGCCAGTCGAGCTGATCTCCATTCGACTCTATTATCTATCATGCTACTAGTTAGCCAGTCGAGCTGATCCCCATTCGCCTGTATTAGCTATCATGCTACTGGTTAGTCAGTCGAGCTGATCCCCATTCGACTGTATTAGCTATCATGCTACTAGTTAGCCAGTCGAGCTGATCCCCATTCGCCTGTATTAGCTATCATGCTACTAGTTAGCCAGTCGAGCTGATCCACCCCCTCGACTGTATTAGCTATCATGCTACTGGTTAGCCAGTCAAGCTGATCCCCATTCGACTGTATTAGATAGCTATCATGCTACTAGTTAGCCAGTCGAGCTGATCCCCATTCGCCTGAATTAGCTATCTTGTTACTAGTTAGTCAGTCGAGCTGATCCCCATTCGACTGTATTAGCTATCATGCTACTAGTTAGCCAGTCGAGCTGATCCCCATTCGCCTGTATTAGCTATCATGCTACTAGTTAGCCAGTCGAGCTGATCCACCCCCTCGACTGTATTAGCTATCATGCTACTGGTTAGCCAGTCAAGCTGATCCCCATTTGACTGTATTAGATAGCTATCATGCTACTAGTTAGCCAGTCGAGCTGATCCCCATTCGCCTGTATTAGCTATCATGCTACTGGTTAGTCAGTCGAGCTGATCCCCATTCGACTGTATTAGCTATCATGCTACTGGTTAGCCAGTCGAGCTGATCCCCATTCGCCTGTATTAGCTATCATGCTACTGGTTAGCCAGTCGAGCTGATCCCCATTCGCCTGTATTAGCTATCATGCTACTAGTTAGCCAGTCGAGCTGATCCCCATTCGCCTGTATTAGCTATCATGCTACTGGTTAGTCAGTCGAGCTGATCCCCATTCGCCTGTATTAGCTATCTTGCTATTGGTTAGCCAGTCGAGCTGATCTCCATTCGACTCTATTATCTATCATGCTACTAGTTAGCCAGTCGAGCTGATCCCCATTCGCCTGTATTAGCTATCATGCTACAAGTTAGTCAGTCGAGCTGATCCCCATTCGACTGTATTAGCTATCATGCTACTAGTTAGCCAGTCGAGCTGATCCCCATTCGCCTGTATTAGCTATCATGCTACTAGTTAGCCAGTCAAGCTGATCCCCATTCGACTGTATTAGATAGCTATCATGCTACTAGTTAGCCAGTCGAGCTGATCCCCATTCGCCTGTATTAGCTATCATGCTACTGGTTAGCCAGTCAAGCTGATCCCCATTCGACTGTATTAGATAGCTATCATGCTACTAGTTAGCCAGTCGAGCTGATCCCCATTCGACTGTATTAGCTATCATGCTACTAGTTAGCCAGTCGAGCTGATCCCCATTCGCCTGTATTAGCTATCATGCTACTGGTTAGTCAGTCGAGCTGATCCCCATTCGACTGTATTAGCTATCATGCTACTGGTTAGCCAGTCGAGCTGATCCCCATTCGCCTGTATTAGCTATCATGCTACTGGTTAGCCAGTCGAGCTGATCACCATTCACATGTATTAGCTATCATGCTACTAGTTAGACAGTCGAGCTGATCCCCATTCGCCTGTATTAGCTATCATGCTACTGGTTAGTCAGTCGAGCTGATCCCCATTCGCCTGTATTAGCTATCTTGCTATTGGTTAGCCAGTCGAGCTGATCTCCATTCGACTCTATTAGGTATCATGCTAATAGTTAGCCAGTCGAGCTGATCCCCATTCGACTGTATTAGATAGCTATCATGCTACTAGTTAGCCAGTCGAGCTGATCCACCCCCTCGACTGTATTAGCTATCATGCTACTGGTTAGCCAGTCAAGCTGATCCCCATTCGACTGTATTAGATAGCTATCATGCTACTAGTTAGCCAGTCGAGCTGATCCCCATTCGCCTGAATTAGCTATCTTGTTACTAGTTAGTCAGTCGAGCTGATCCCCATTCGCCTGTATTAGCTATCATGCTACTGGTTAGTCAGTCGAGCTGATCCCCATTCGACTGTATTAGCTATCATGCTACTGGTTAGCCAGTCGAGCTGATCCCCATTCGCCTGTATTAGCTATCATGCTACTAGTTAGCCAGTCGAGCTGATCCCCATTCGCCTGTATTAGCTATCATGCTACTAGTTAGCCAGTCGAGCTGATCCCCATTCGCCTGTATTAGCTATCATGCTACTGGTTAGTCAGTCGAGCTGATCCCCATTCGCCTGTATTAGCTATCTTGCTATTGGTTAGCCAGTCGAGCTGATCTCCATTCGACTCTATTATCTATCATGCTACTAGTTAGCCAGTCGAGCTGATCCCCATTCGCCTGTATTAGCTATCATGCTACAAGTTAGTCAGTCGAGCTGATCCCCATTCGACTGTATTAGCTATCATGCTACTAGTTAGCCAGTCGAGCTGATCCCCATTCGCCTGTATTAGCTATCATGCTACTAGTTAGCCAGTCGAGCTGATCCACCCCCTCGACTGTATTAGCTATCATGCTACTGGTTAGCCAGTCAAGCTGATCCCCATTCGACTGTATTAGATAGCTATCATGCTACTAGTTAGCCAGTCGAGCTGATCCCCATTCGCCTGTATTAGCTATCATGCTACTGGTTAGTCAGTCGAGCTGATCCCCATTCGACTGTATTAGCTATCATGCTACTAGTTAGCCAGTCGAGCTGATCCCCATTCGCCTGTATTAGCTATCATGCTACTGGTTAGTCAGTCGAGCTGATCCCCATTCGACTGTATTAGCTATCATGCTACTGGTTAGCCAGTCGAGCTGATCCCCATTCGCCTGTATTAGCTATCATGCTACTGGTTAGCCAGTCGAGCTGATCACCATTCACATGTATTAGCTATCATGCTACTAGTTAGACAGTCGAGCTGATCCCCATTCGCCTGTATTAGCTATCATGCTACTGGTTAGTCAGTCGAGCTGATCCCCATTCGCCTGTATTAGCTATCTTGCTATTGGTTAGCCAGTCGAGCTGATCTCCATTCGACTCTATTAGGTATCATGCTAATAGTTAGCCAGTCGAGCTGATCCCCATTCGACTGTATTAGATAGCTATCATGCTACTAGTTAGCCAGTCGAGCTGATCCCCATTCGACTGTATTAGCTATCATGCTACTGGTTAGTCAGTCGAGCTGATCCCCATTCGCCTGTATTAGCTATCATGCTACTGGTTAGTCAGTCGAGCTGATCCCCATTCGACTGTATTAGCTATCATGCTACTAGTTAGCCAGTCGAGCTGATCCCCATTCGCCTGTATTAGCTATCATGCTACTAGTTAGCCAGTCGAGCTGATCCACCCCCTCGACTGTATTAGCTATCATGCTACTGGTTAGCCAGTCAAGCTGATCCCCATTCGACTGTATTAGATAGCTATCATGCTACTAGTTAGCCAGTCGAGCTGATCCCCATTCGCCTGTATTAGCTATCATGCTACTGGTTAGTCAGTCGAGCTGATCCCCATTCGACTGTATTAGCTATCATGCTACTAGTTAGCCAGTCGAGCTGATCCCCATTCGCCTGTATTAGCTATCATGCTACTGGTTAGTCAGTCGAGCTGATCCCCATTCGACTGTATTAGCTATCATGCTACTGGTTAGCCAGTCGAGCTGATCCCCATTCGCCTGTATTAGCTATCATGCTACTGGTTAGCCAGTCGAGCTGATCCCCATTCGCCTGTATTAGCTATCATGCTACTAGTTAGCCAGTTGAGCTGATCTCCATTCGCCTGTATTAGCTATCATGCTACTGGTTAGTCAGTCGAGCTGATCCCCATTCGCCTGTATTAGCTATCTTGCTATTGGTTAGCCAGTCGAGCTGATCTCCATTCGACTCTATTAGCTATCATGCTACTAGTTAGCCAGTCGAGCTGATCCCCATTCGACTGTATTAGATAGCTATCATGCTACTAGTTAGCCAGTCGAGCTGATCCCCATTCGACTGTATTAGCTATCATGCTACTGGTTAGTCAGTCGAGCTGATCCCCATTCGCCTGTATTAGCTATCATGCTACTGGTTAGCCAGTCGAGCTGATCCCCATTCGACTGTATTAGCTATCATGCTACTAGTTAGCCAGTCGAGCTGATCCCCATTCGCCTGTATTAGCTATCATGCTGCTGGTTAGCCAGTCGAGCTGATCCCCATTCGCCTGTATTAGCTATCATGCTACTGGTTAGTCAGTCGAGCTGATCCCCATTCGACTGTATTAGCTATCATGCTACTGGTTAGTCAGTCGAGCTGATCCCCATTCGCCTGTATTAGCTATCTTGCTATTGGTTAGCCAGTCGAGCTGATCTCCATTCGACTCTATTAGCTATCATGCTACTAGTTAGCCAGTCGAGCTGATCCCCATTCGCCTGTATTAGCTATCATGCTACTGGTTAGTCAGTCGAGCTGATCCCCATTCGCCTGTATTAGCTATCTTGTTACTAGTTAGTCAGTCGAGCTGATCCCCATTCGACTGTATTAGCTATCATGCTACTAGTTAGCCAGTCGAGCTGATCCCCATTCGCCTGTATTAGCTATCATGCTACTAGTTAGCCAGTCGAGCTGATCCACCCCCTCGACTGTATTAGCTATCATGCTACTGGTTAGCCAGTCAAGCTGATCCCCATTTGACTGTATTAGATAGCTATCATGCTACTAGTTAGCCAGTCGAGCTGATCCCCATTCGACTGTATTAGCTATCATGCTACTGGTTACTCAGTCGAGCTGATCCCCATTCGACTGTATTAGCTATCATGCTACTGGTTAGCCAGTCGAGCTGATCCCCATTCGCCTGTATTAGCTATCATGCTACTGGTTAGCCAGTCGAGCTGATCCCCATTCGCCTGTATTAGCTATCATGCTACTAGTTAGCCAGTCGAGCTGATCCCCATTCGCCTGTATTAGCTATCATGCTACTGGTTAGTCAGTCGAGCTGATCCCCATTCGCCTGTATTAGCTATCTTGCTATTGGTTAGCCAGTCGAGCTGATCTCCATTCGACTCTATTATCTATCATGCTACTAGTTAGCCAGTCGAGCTGATCCCCATTCGCCTGTATTAGCTATCATGCTACTGGTTAGCCAGTCGAGCTGATCCACCCCCTCGACTGTATTAGCTATCATGCTACTGGTTAGCCAGTCAAGCTGATCCCCATTCGACTGTATTAGATAGCTATCATGCTACTAGTTAGCCAGTCGAGCTGATCCCCATTCGCCTGAATTAGCTATCTTGTTACTAGTTAGTCAGTCGAGCTGATCCCCATTCGACTGTATTAGCTATCATGCTACTAGTTAGCCAGTCGAGCTGATCCCCATTCGCCTGTATTAGCTATCATGCTACTAGTTAGCCAGTCGAGCTGATCCCCATTCGCCTGTATTAGCTATCATGCTACTGGTTAGTCAGTCGAGCTGATCCCCATTCGCCTGTATTAGCTATCTTGCTATTGGTTAGCCAGTCGAGCTGATCTCCATTCGACTCTATTATCTATCATGCTACTAGTTAGCCAGTCGAGCTGATCCCCATTCGCCTGTATTAGCTATCTTGCTATTGGTTAGCCAGTCGAGCTGATCTCCATTCGACTCTATTATCTATCATGCTACAAGTTAGTCAGTCGAGCTGATCCCCATTCGACTGTATTAGCTATCATGCTACTAGTTAGCCAGTCGAGCTGATCCCCATTCGCCTGTATTAGCTATCATGCTACTAGTTAGCCAGTCGAGCTGATCCACCCCCTCGACTGTATTAGCTATCATGCTACTGGTTAGCCAGTCAAGCTGATCCCCATTCGACTGTATTAGATAGCTATCATGCTAATAGTTAGCCAGTCGAGCTGATCCCCATTCGACTGTATTAGATAGCTATCATGCTACTAGTTAGCCAGTCGAGCTGATCCCCATTCGACTGTATTAGCTATCATGCTACTGGTTAGTCAGTCGAGCTGATCCCCATTCGCCTGTATTAGCTATCATGCTACTGGTTAGCCAGTCGAACTGATCCCCATTCGCCTGTATTAGCTATCATGCTACTAGTTAGCCAGTCGAGCTGATCCCCATTCGCCTGTATTAGCTATCATGCTACTGGTTAGCCAGTCGAGCTGATCTCCATTCGACTGTATTAGCTATCATGCTACTAGTTAGCCAGTCGAGCTGATCCCCATTCGCCTGTATTAGCTATCATGCTACTAGTTAGCCAGTCGAGCTGATCCCCATTCGCCTGTATTAGCTATCATGCTACTGGTTAGTCAGTCGAGCTGATCCCCATTCGACTGTATTAGCTATCATGCTACTGGTTAGCCAGTCGAGCTGATCCCCATTCGCCTGTATTAGCAATCATGCTACTAGTTAGCCAGTCGAGCTGATCCCCATTCGCCTGTGTTAGCTATCATGCTACTAGTTAGCCAGTCGAGCTGATCCCCATTCTCCTGTATTAGCTATCATGCTACTGGTTAGCCAGTCGAGCTGATCCTCATTCGCCTGTATTAGCTATCATGCTACTGGTTAGTCAGTCGACCTGATCCCCATTCGCCTATATTAGCTATCTTGCTATTGGTTAGCCAGTCGAGCTGATCTCCATTCGACTCTATTATCTATCATGCTACTAGTTAGCCAGTCGAGCTGATCCCCATTCGACTGTATTAGATAGCTATCATGCTACTAGTTAGCCAGTCGAGCTGATCCCCATTTGACTGTATTAGCTATCATGCTACTGGTTAGTCAGTCGAGCTGATCCCCATTCGCCTGTATTAGCTATCATGCTACTGGTTAGCCAGTCGAGCTGATCTCCATTCGACTCTATTAGCTATCATGCTACTAGTTAGCCAGTTGAGCTGATCCCCATTCGAATGTATTAGATAGCTATCATGCTACTAGTTAGCCAGTCGAGCTGATCCCCATTCGCCTGTATTAGCTATCATGCTACTAGTTAGCCAGTCAAGCTGATCCCCATTCGACTGTATTAGATAGCTATCATGCTACTAGTTAGCCAGTCGAGCTGATCCCCATTCGCCTGTATTAGCTATCATGCTACTGGTTAGTCAGTCGAGCTGATCCCCATTCGACTGTATTAGCTATCATGCTACTAGTTAGCCAGTCAAGCTGATCCCAATTCGACTGTATTAACTATCATGCTACTAGTTAGTCAGTCGAGCTGATCTCCATTCGACTCTTTTAGCTATCATGCTACTAGTTAGCCAGTCGAGCTGATCCCCATTCGACTGTATTAGATAGCTATCATGCTACTAGTTAGCCAGTTGAGCTGATCCCCATTCGACTGTATTAGCTATCATGCTACTGGTTAGTCAGTCGAGCTGATCCCCATTCGCCGGTATTAGCTATCAAGCTACTGGTTAGCTTGTCGAGCTGATCTCCATTCGACTGTATTAGCTATCATGCTACTAGTTAGCCAGTCGAGCTGATCCCCATTCGACTGTATTAGCTATCATGCTACTGGTTAGTCAGTCGAGCTGATCCCCATTCGCCTGTATTAGCTATCATGCTACTGGTTAGCCAGTCGAGCTGATCTCCATTCGACTCTATTAGCTATCATGCTACTAGTTAGCCAGTTGAGCTGATCCCCATTCGACTGTATTAGATAGCTATCTTGCTACTAGTTAGCCAGTCGAGCTGATCCCCATTCGACTGTATTAGCTATCATGCTACAAGTTAGCCAGTCGAGCTGATCCCCATTCGACTGTATTAGATAGCTATCATGCTACTAGTTTGCCAGTCGAGCTGATCCCCATTCGCCTGTATTAGCTATCATGCTACTGGTTAGTCAGTCGAGCTGATCCCCATTCGCCTGTATTAGCTATCTTGCTATTGGTTAGCCAGTCGAGCTGATCTCCATTCGACTCTATTAGCTATCATGCTACTAGTTAGCCAGTCGAGCTGATCTCCATTCAACTGTATTAGCTATCCTGCTACTATTCGACTGTATTAGCTATCATGCTACTGGTTAGACAGTCGAGCTGATCCCCATTCGCCTGTATTAGCTATCTTGCTATTGGTTAGCCAGTCGAGCTGATCTCCATTCGACTCTATTAGCTATCATGCTAATAGTTAGCCAGTCGAGCTGATCCCCATTCGACTGTATTAGATAGCTATCATGCTACTAGTTAGCCAGTCGAGCTGATCCCCATTCGACTGTATTAGCTATCATGCTACTGGTTAATCAGTCGAGCTGATCCCCATTCGCATGTATTAGCTATCATGCTACTAGTTAGCCAGTCGAGCTGATCCCCATTCGACTGTATTAGCTATCATGCTACTGGTTAGTCAGTCGAGCTGATCCCCATTCGCCTGTATTAACTATCATGCTACAAGTTAGCGAGTCGAGCTGATCCCCATTCGACTGTATTAGATAGCTATCATGCTACTAGTTAGCCAGTCGAGCTGATCCCCATTCGCCTGTATTAGCTATCATGCTACTGGTTAGTCAGTCGAGCTGATCCCCATTCGCCTGTATTAGCTATCTTGCTATTGGTTAGCCAGTCGAGCTGATCTCCATTCGACTCTATTAGCTATCATGCTACTGGTTAGTCAGTCGAGCTGATCTCCATTCGCATGTATTAGCTATCATGCTACTGGTTAGTCAGTCGAGCTGATCCCCATTCGACTGTATTAGCTATCATGCTACTGGTTAGTCAGTCGAGCTGATCTCCATTCGCATGTATTAGCTATCATGCTACTGGTTAGTCAGTCGAGCTGATCCCCATTCGACTGTATTAGCTATCATGCTACTGGTTAGTCAGTCGAGCTGATCCCCATTCGACTGTATTAGATAGCTATCATGCTACTAGTTAGCCAGTCGAGCTGATCCCCATTCGACTGTATTAGATAGCTATCATGCTACTAGTTAGCCAGTCGAGCTGATTCCCATTCGCCTGTATTAGCTATCATGCTACTGGTTAGTCAGTCGAGCTGATCCCCATTCGCCTGTATTAGCTATCTTGCTATTGGTTAGCCAGTCGAGCTGATCTCCATTCGACCCTATTAGCTATCATGCTACTAGTTAGCCAGTCGAGCTGATCTCCATTCAACTGTATTAGCTATCCTGCTACTATTCGACTGTATTAGCTATCATGCTACTGGTTAGACAGTCGAGCTCATCCCCATTCGCCTGTATTAGCTATCTTGCTATTGGTTAGCCAGTCGAGCTGATCTCCATTCGACTCTATTACCTATCATGCTAATAGTTAGCCAGTCGAGCTGATCCCCATTCGACTGTATTAGATAGCTATCATGCTACTAGTTAGCCAGTCGAGCTGATCCCCATTCGACTGTATTAGCTATCATGCTACTGGTTAGTCAGTCGAGCTGATCCCCATTCGCATGTATTAGCTATCATGCTACTAGTTAGCCAGTCGAGCTGATCCCCATTCGCCTGTATTAGCTATCATGCTACTGGTTAGCCAGTCGAGCTGATCTCCATTCGACTGTATTAGCTATCATGCTACTAGTTAGCCAGTCGAGCTGATCCCCATTCGACTGTATTAGATAGCTATCATGCTACTAGTTAGCCAGTTGAGCTGATCCCCATTCGACTGTATTAGCTATCATGCTACTGGTTAGTCAGTGAAGCTGATCCCCATTCGACTGTATTAGCTATCATGCTACTGGTTAGACAGTCGAGCTGATCCCCATTCGCCTGTATTAGCTATCTTGCTATTGGTTAGCCAGTCGAGCTGATCTCCATTCGACTCTATTAGCTATCATGCTAATAGTTAGCCAGTCGAGCTGATCCCCATTCGACTGTATTAGATAGCTATCATGCTACTAGTTAGCCAGTCGAGCTGATCCCCATTCGACTGTATTAGCTATCATGCTACTGGTTAGTCAGTCGAGCTGATCCCCATTCGCCTGTATTAGCTATCATGCTACTAGTTAGCCAGTCGAGCTGATCCCCATTCGCCTGTATTAGCTATCATGCTACTGGTTAGCCAGTCGAGCTGATCTCCATTCGACTGTATTAGCTATCATGCTCCTAGTTAGCCAGTCAAGCTGATCCCCATTCGACTGTATTAGATAGCTATCATGCTACTAGTTAGCCAGTCGAGCTGATCCCCATTCGCCTGTATTAGCTATCATGCTACTAGTTAGTCAGTCGAGCTGATCCCCATTCGCCTGTATTAACTATCATGCTACTGGTTAGTCAGTCGAGCTGATCCCCATTCGCCTGTATTACCTATCATGCTACTGGTTAGTCAGTCGAGCTGATCCCCATTCGACTGTATTAACTATCTTGCTACTGGTTAGCCAGTCGAGCTGATCCCCATTCGCCTGTATTAGCTATCATGCTACTGGTTAGTCAGTCGAGCTGATCCCCATTCGACTGTATTAACTATCTTGTTACTAGTTAGTCAGTCGAGCTGATCCCCATTCGACTGTATTAGCTATCATGCTACTAGTTAGCCAGTCGAGCTGATCCCCATTCGCCTGTATTAGCTATCATGCTACTAGTTAGCCAGTCGAGCTGATCCAACCCCTCGACTGTATTAGCTATCATGCTACTGGTTAGCCAGTCAAGCTGATCCCCATTTGACTGTATTAGATAGCTATCATGCTACTAGTTAGCCAGTCGAGCTGATCCCCATTCGCCTGTATTAGCTATCATGCTACTGGTTAGTCAGTCGAGCTGATCCCCATTCGACTGTATTAGCTATCATGCTACTGGTTAGCCAGTCGAGCTGATCCCCATTCGCCTGTATTAGCTATCATGCTACTGGTTAGCCAGTCGAGCTGATCCCCATTCGCCTATATTAGCTATCATGCTACTAGTTAGCCAGTCGAGCTGATCCCCATTCGCCTGTATTAGCTATCATGCTACTGGTTAGTCAGTCGAGCTGATCCCCATTCGCCTGTATTAGCTATCTTGCTATTGGTTAGCCAGTCGAGCTGATCTCCATTCGACTCTATTATCTATCATGCTACTAGTTAGCCAGTCGAGCTGATCCCCATTCGCCTGTATTAGCTATCATGCTACTGGTTAGTCAGTCGAGCTGATCCCCATTCGACTGTATTAGCTATCATGCTACTAGTTAGCCAGTCGAGCTGATCCCCATTCGCCTGTATTAGCTATCATGCTACTAGTTAGCCAGTCGAGCTGATCCACCCCCTCGACTGTATTAGCTATCATGCTACTGGTTAGCCAGTCAAGCTGATCCCCATTCGACTGTATTAGATAGCTATCATGCTACTAGTTAGCCAGTCGAGCTGATCCCCATTCGCCTGAATTAGCTATCTTGTTACTAGTTAGTCAGTCGAGCTGATCCCCATTCGACTGTATTAGCTATCATGCTACTAGTTAGCCAGTCGAGCTGATCCCCATTCGCCTGTATTAGCTATCATGCTACTAGTTAGCCAGTCGAGCTGATCCACCCCCTCGACTGTATTAGCTATCATGCTACTGGTTAGCCAGTCAAGCTGATCCCCATTTGACTGTATTAGATAGCTATCATGCTACTAGTTAGCCAGTCGAGCTGATCCCCATTCGCCTGTATTAGCTATCATGCTACTGGTTAGTCAGTCGAGCTGATCCCCATTCGACTGTATTAGCTATCATGCTACTGGTTAGCCAGTCGAGCTGATCCCCATTCGCCTGTATTAGCTATCATGCTACTGGTTAGCCAGTCGAGCTGATCCCCATTCGCCTGTATTAGCTATCATGCTACTAGTTAGCCAGTCGAGCTGATCCCCATTCGCCTGTATTAGCTATCATGCTACTGGTTAGTCAGTCGAGCTGATCCCCATTCGCCTGTATTAGCTATCTTGCTATTGGTTAGCCAGTCGAGCTGATCTCCATTCGACTCTATTATCTATCATGCTACTAGTTAGCCAGTCGAGCTGATCCCCATTCGCCTGTATTAGCTATCATGCTACAAGTTAGTCAGTCGAGCTGATCCCCATTCGACTGTATTAGCTATCATGCTACTAGTTAGCCAGTCGAGCTGATCCCCATTCGCCTGTATTAGCTATCATGCTACTAGTTAGCCAGTCGAGCTGATCCACCCCCTCGACTGTATTAGCTATCATGCTACTGGTTAGCCAGTCAAGCTGATCCCCATTCGACTGTATTAGATAGCTATCATGCTACTAGTTAGCCAGTCGAGCTGATCCCCATTCGCCTGTATTAGCTATCATGCTACTGGTTAGTCAGTCGAGCTGATCCCCATTCGACTGTATTAGCTATCATGCTACTAGTTAGCCAGTCGAGCTGATCCCCATTCGCCTGTATTAGCTATCATGCTACTGGTTAGTCAGTCGAGCTGATCCCCATTCGACTGTATTAGCTATCATGCTACTGGTTAGCCAGTCGAGCTGATCCCCATTCGCCTGTATTAGCTATCATGCTACTGGTTAGCCAGTCGAGCTGATCACCATTCACATGTATTAGCTATCACGCTACTAGTTAGACAGTCGAGCTGATCCCCATTCGCCTGTATTAGCTATCATGCTACTGGTTAGTCAGTCGAGCTGATCCCCATTCGCCTGTATTAGCTATCTTGCTATTGGTTAGCCAGTCGAGCTGATCTCCATTCGACTCTATTAGCTATCATGCTACTAGTTAGCCAGTCGAGCTGATCCCCATTCGCCTGTATTAGCTATCATGCTACTGGTTAGTCAGTCGAGCTGATCCCCATTCGACTGTATTAGCTATCATGCTACTGGTTAGCCAGTCGAGCTGATCCCCATTCGCCTGTATTAGCTATCATGCTACTGGTTAGCCAGTCGAGCTGATCCCCATTCGCCTGTATTAGCTATCATGCTACTAGTTAGCCAGTCGAGCTGATCCCCATTCGCCTGTGTTAGCTATCATGCTACTAGTTAGCCAGTCGAGCTGATCCCCATTCTCCTGTATTAGCTATCATGCTACTGGTTAGCCAGTCGAGCTGATCCCCATTCGCCTGTATTAGCTATCATGCTACTGGTTAGTCAGTCGAGCTGATCCCCATTCGCCTATATTAGCTATCTTGCTATTGGTTAGCCAGTCGAGCTGATCTCCATTCGACTCTATTATCTATCATGCTACTAGTTAGCCAGTCGAGCTGATCCCCATTCGACTGTATTAGATAGCTATCATGCTACTAGTTAGCCAGTCGAGCTGATCCCCATTTGACTGTATTAGCTATCATGCTACTGGTTAGTCAGTCGAGCTGATCCCCATTCGCCTGTATTAGCTATCATGCTACTGGTTAGCCAGTCGAGCTGATCTCCATTCGACTCTATTAGCTATCATGCTACTAGTTAGCCAGTTGAGCTGATCCCCATTCGAATGTATTAGATAGCTATCATGCTACTAGTTAGCCAGTCGAGCTGATCCCCATTCGCCTGTATTAGCTATCATGCTACTAGTTAGCCAGTCAAGCTGATCCCCATTCGACTGTATTAGATAGCTATCATGCTACTAGTTAGCCAGTCAAGCTGATCCCAATTCGACTGTATTAACTATCATGCTACTAGTTAGTCAGTCGAGCTGATCTCCATTCGACTCTTTTAGCTATCATGCTACTAGTTAGTCAGTCGAGCTGATCTCCATTCAACTGTATTAGCTATCCTGCTACTAGTTAGCCAGTCGAGCTGATCCCCATTCGACTGTATTAGATAGCTATCATGCTACTAGTTAGCCAGTTGAGCTAATCCCCATTCGACTGTATTAGCTATCATGCTACTGGTTAGTCAGTCGAGCTGATCCCCATTCGCCGGTATTAGCTATCAAGCTACTGGTTAGCCAGTCGAGCTGATCTCCATTCGACTGTATTAGCTATCATGCTACTAGTTAGCCAGTCGAGCTGATCCCCATTCGACTGTATTAGATAGCTATCATGCTACTATTTAGCCAGTCGAGCTGATCCCCATTCGCCTGTATTAGCTATCATGCTACTGGTTAGTCAGTCGAGTTGATCCCCATTCGACTGTATTAGATAGCTATCATGCTACTAGTTAGCCAGTCGAGCTGATCCCCATTCGCCTGTATTAGCTATCATGCTACTGGTTAGTCAGTCGAGCTGATCCCCATTCGCCTGTATTAGCTATCTTGCTATTGGTTAGCCAGTCGAGCTGATCTCCATTCGACTCTATTAGCTATCATGCTACTAGTTAGCCAGTCGAGCTGATCTCCATTCAACTGTATTAGCTATCCTGCTACTAGTTAGCCAGTCGAGCTGATCCCCATTCGCCTGTATTAGCTATCATGCTACTGGTTAGTCAGTCGAGCTGATCCCCATTCGCCTGTATTAGCTATCTTGCTATTGGTTAGCCAGTCGAGCTGATCTCCATTCGACTCTATTAGCTATCATGCTACTAGTTAGCCAGTCGAGCTGATCTCCATTCAACTGTATTAGCTATCCTGCTACTAGTTAGCCAGTCGAGCTGATCCCCATTCGACTGTATTAGATAGCTATCATGCTACTAGTTAGCCAGTTGAGCTGATCCCCATTCGACTGTATTAGCTATCATGCTACTGGTTAGCCAGTCGAGCTGATCCCCATTCGACTGTATTAGCTATCATGCTACTGGTTAGTCAGTCGAGCTGATCTCCATTCGCATGTATTAGCTATCATGCTACTGGTTAGTCAGTCGAGCTGATCCCCATTCGACTGTATTAGCTATCATGCTACTGGTTAGTCAGTCGAGCTGATCCCCATTCGACTGTATTAGATAGCTATCATGCTACTAGTTAGCCAGTTGAGCTGATCCCCATTCGACTGTATTAGCTATCATGCTACTGGTTAGTCAGTCGAGCTGATCCCCATTCGACTGTATTAGCTATCATGCTACTGGTTAGACAGTCGAGCTGATCCCCATTCGCCTGTATTAGCTATCTTGCTATTGGTTAGCCAGTCGAGCTGATCTCCATTCGACTCTATTAGCTATCATGCTAATAGTTAGCCAGTCGAGCTGATCCCCATTCGACTGTATTAGATAGCTATCATGCTACTAGTTAGCCAGTCGAGCTGATCCCCATTCGCCTGTATTAGCTATCATGCTACTGGTTAGCCAGTCGAGCTGATCCCCATTCGCCTGTATTAGCTATCATGCTACTAGTTAGCCAGTCGAGCTGATCCCCATTCGCCTGTATTAGCTATCATGCTACTGGTTAGTCAGTCGAGCTGATCCCCATTCGCCTGTATTAGCTATCTTGCTATTGGTTAGCCAGTCGAGCTGATCTCCATTCGACTCTATTATCTATCATGCTACTAGTTAGCCAGTCGAGCTGATCCCCATTCGCCTGTATTAGCTATCATGCTACAAGTTAGTCAGTCGAGCTGATCCCCATTCGACTGTATTAGCTATCATGCTACTAGTTAGCCAGTCGAGCTGATCCCCATTCGCCTGTATTAGCTATCATGCTACTAGTTAGCCAGTCGAGCTGATCCACCCCCTCGACTGTATTAGCTATCATGCTACTGGTTAGCCAGTCAAGCTGATCCCCATTCGACTGTATTAGATAGCTATCATGCTACTAGTTAGCCAGTCGAGCTGATCCCCATTCGCCTGTATTAGCTATCATGCTACTGGTTAGTCAGTCGAGCTGATCCCCATTCGACTGTATTAGCTATCATGCTACTAGTTAGCCAGTCGAGCTGATCCCCATTCGCCTGTATTAGCTATCATGCTACTGGTTAGTCAGTCGAGCTGATCCCCATTCGACTGTATTAGCTATCATGCTACTGGTTAGCCAGTCGAGCTGATCCCCATTCGCCTGTATTAGCTATCATGCTACTGGTTAGCCAGTCGAGCTGATCACCATTCACATGTATTAGCTATCATGCTACTAGTTAGACAGTCGAGCTGATCCCCATTCGCCTGTATTAGCTATCATGCTACTGGTTAGTCAGTCGAGCTGATCCCCATTCGCCTGTATTAGCTATCTTGCTATTGGTTAGCCAGTCGAGCTGATCTCCATTCGACTCTATTAGGTATCATGCTAATAGTTAGCCAGTCGAGCTGATCCCCATTCGACTGTATTAGATAGCTATCATGCTACTAGTTAGCCAGTCGAGCTGATCCCCATTCGACTGTATTAGCTATCATGCTACTGGTTAGTCAGTCGAGCTGATCCCCATTCGACTGTATTAGCTATCATGCTACTAGTTAGCCAGTCGAGCTGATCCCCATTCGCCTGTATTAGCTATCATGCTACTGGTTAGTCAGTCGAGCTGATCCCCATTCGACTGTATTAGCTATCATGCTACTGGTTAGCCAGTCGAGCTGATCCCCATTCGCCTGTATTAGCTATCATGCTACTGGTTAGCCAGTCGAGCTGATCCCCATTCGCCTGTATTAGCTATCATGCTACTAGTTAGCCAGTCGAGCTGATCTCCATTCGCCTGTATTAGCTATCATGCTACTGGTTAGTCAGTCGAGCTGATCCCCATTCGCCTGTATTAGCTATCTTGCTATTGGTTAGCCAGTCGAGCTGATCTCCATTCGACTCTATTAGCTATCATGCTACTAGTTAGCCAGTCGAGCTGATCCCCATTCGACTGTATTAGATAGCTATCATGCTACTAGTTAGCCAGTCGAGCTGATCCCCATTCGACTGTATTAGCTATCATGCTACTGGTTAGTCAGTCGAGCTGATCCCCATTCGCCTGTATTAGCTATCATGCTACTGGTTAGCCAGTCGAGCTGATCCCCATTCGACTGTATTAGCTATCATGCTACTAGTTAGCCAGTCGAGCTGATCCCCATTCGCCTGTATTAGCTATCATGCTGCTGGTTAGCCAGTCGAGCTGATCCCCATTCGCCTGTATTAGCTATCATGCTACTGGTTAGTCAGTCGAGCTGATCCCCATTCGACTGTATTAGCTATCATGCTACTGGTTAGTCAGTCGAGCTGATCCCCATTCGCCTGTATTAGCTATCTTGCTATTGGTTAGCCAGTCGAGCTGATCTCCATTCGACTCTATTAGCTATCATGCTACTAGTTAGCCAGTCGAGCTGATCCCCATTCGCCTGTATTAGCTATCATGCTACTGGTTAGTCAGTCGAGCTGATCCCCATTCGCCTGTATTAGCTATCTTGTTACTAGTTAGTCAGTCGAGCTGATCCCCATTCGACTGTATTAGCTATCATGCTACTAGTTAGCCAGTCGAGCTGATCCCCATTCGCCTGTATTAGCTATCATGCTACTAGTTAGCCAGTCGAGCTGATCCACCCCCTCGACTGTATTAGCTATCATGCTACTGGTTAGCCAGTCAAGCTGATCCCCATTTGACTGTATTAGATAGCTATCATGCTACTAGTTAGCCAGTCGAGCTGATCCCCATTCGACTGTATTAGCTATCATGCTACTGGTTACTCAGTCGAGCTGATCCCCACTCGACTGTATTAGCTATCATGCTACTGGTTAGCCAGTCGAGCTGATCCCCATTCGCCTGTATTAGCTATCATGCTACTGGTTAGCCAGTCGAGCTGATCCCCATTCGCCTGTATTAGCTATCATGCTACTAGTTAGCCAGTCGAGCTGATCCCCATTCGCCTGTATTAGCTATCATGCTACTGGTTAGTCAGTCGAGCTGATCCCCATTCGCCTGTATTAGCTATCTTGCTATTGGTTAGCCAGTCGAGCTGATCTCCATTCGACTCTATTATCTATCATGCTACTAGTTAGCCAGTCGAGCTGATCCCCATTCGCCTGTATTAGCTATCATGCTACTGGTTAGCCAGTCGAGCTGATCCACCCCCTCGACTGTATTAGCTATCATGCTACTGGTTAGCCAGTCAAGCTGATCCCCATTCGACTGTATTAGATAGCTATCATGCTACTAGTTAGCCAGTCGAGCTGATCCCCATTCGCCTGAATTAGCTATCTTGTTACTAGTTAGTCAGTCGAGCTGATCCCCATTCGACTGTATTAGCTATCATGCTACTAGTTAGCCAGTCGAGCTGATCCCCATTCGCCTGTATTAGCTATCATGCTACTAGTTAGCCAGTCGAGCTGATCCCCATTCGCCTGTATTAGCTATCATGCTACTGGTTAGTCAGTCGAGCTGATCCCCATTCGCCTGTATTAGCTATCTTGCTATTGGTTAGCCAGTCGAGCTGATCCCCATTCGCCTGTATTAGCTATCTTGCTATTGGTTAGCCAGTCGAGCTGATCTCCATTCGACTCTATTATCTATCATGCTACAAGTTAGTCAGTCGAGCTGATCCCCATTCGACTGTATTAGCTATCATGCTACTAGTTAGCCAGTCGAGCTGATCCCCATTCGCCTGTATTAGCTATCATGCTACTAGTTAGCCAGTCGAGCTGATCCACCCCCTCGACTGTATTAGCTATCATGCTACTGGTTAGCCAGTCAAGCTGATCCCCATTCGACTGTATTAGATAGCTATCATGCTAATAGTTAGCCAGTCGAGCTGATCCCCATTCGACTGTATTAGATAGCTATCATGCTACTAGTTAGCCAGTCGAGCTGATCCCCATTCGACTGTATTAGCTATCATGCTACTGGTTAGTCAGTCGAGCTGATCCCCATTCGCCTGTATTAGCTATCATGCTACTGGTTAGCCAGTCGAACTGATCCCCATTCGCCTGTATTAGCTATCATGCTACTAGTTAGCCAGTCGAGCTGATCCCCATTCGCCTGTATTAGCTATCATGCTACTGGTTAGTCAGTCGAGCTGATCCCCATTCGACTGTATTAGCTATCATGCTACTGGTTAGTCAGTCGAGCTGATCCCCATTCGCCTGTATTAGCTATCATGCTACTGGTTAGCCAGTCGAGCTGATCCCCATTCGCCTGTATTAGCTATCATGCTACTAGTTAGCCAGTCGAGCTGATCCCCATTCGCCTGTATTAGCTATCATGCTACTGGTTAGTCAGTCGAGCTGATCCCCATTCGACTGTATTAGCTATCATGCTACTGGTTAGCCAGTCGAGCTGATCCCCATTCGCCTGTATTAGCTATCATGCTACTAGTTAGCCAGTCGAGCTGATCCCCATTCGCCTGTGTTAGCTATCATGCTACTAGTTAGCCAGTCGAGCTGATCCCCATTCTCCTGTATTAGCTATCATGCTACTGGTTAGCCAGTCGAGCTGATCCTCATTCGCCTGTATTAGCTATCATGCTACTGGTTAGTCAGTCGACCTGATCCCCATTCGCCTATATTAGCTATCTTGCTATTGGTTAGCCAGTCGAGCTGATCTCCATTCGACTCTATTATCTATCATGCTACTAGTTAGCCAGTCGAGCTGATCCCCATTCGACTGTATTAGATAGCTATCATGCTACTAGTTAGCCAGTCGAGCTGATCCCCATTTGACTGTATTAGCTATCATGCTACTGGTTAGTCAGTCGAGCTGATCCCCATTCGCCTGTATTAGCTATCATGCTACTGGTTAGCCAGTCGAGCTGATCTCCATTCGACTCTATTAGCTATCATGCTACTAGTTAGCCAGTTGAGCTGATCCCCATTCGAATGTATTAGATAGCTATCATGCTACTAGTTAGCCAGTCGAGCTGATCCCCATTCGCCTGTATTAGCTATCATGCTACTAGTTAGCCAGTCAAGCTGATCCCCATTCGACTGTATTAGATAGCTATCATGCTACTAGTTAGCCAGTCGAGCTGATCCCCATTCGCCTGTATTAGCTATCATGCTACTGGTTAGTCAGTCGAGCTGATCCCCATTCGACTGTATTAGCTATCATGCTACTAGTTAGCCAGTCAAGCTGATCCCAATTCGACTGTATTAACTATCATGCTACTAGTTAGTCAGTCGAGCTGATCTCCATTCGACTCTTTTAGCTATCATGCTACTAGTTAGCCAGTCGAGCTGATCCCCATTCGACTGTATTAGATAGCTATCATGCTACTAGTTAGCCAGTTGAGCTGATCCCCATTCGACTGTATTAGATAGCTATCATGCTACTAGTTAGCCAGTTGAGCTGATCCCCATTCGCCGGTATTAGCTATCAAGCTACTGGTTAGCTTGTCGAGCTGATCTCCATTCGACTGTATTAGCTATCATGCTACTAGTTAGCCAGTCGAGCTGATCCCCATTCGACTGTATTAGCTATCATGCTACTGGTTAGTCAGTCGAGCTGATCCCCATTCGCCTGTATTAGCTATCATGCTACTGGTTAGCCAGTCGAGCTGATCTCCATTCGACTCTATTAGCTATCATGCTACTAGTTAGCCAGTTGAGCTGATCCCCATTCGACTGTATTAGATAGCTATCATGCTACTAGTTAGCCAGTCGAGCTGATCCCCATTCGACTGTATTAGCTATCATGCTACAAGTTAGCCAGTCGAGCTGATCCCCATTCGACTGTATTAGATAGCTATCATGCTACTAGTTTGCCAGTCGAGCTGATCCCCATTCGCCTGTATTAGCTATCATGCTACTGGTTAGTCAGTCGAGCTGATCCCCATTCGCCTGTATTAGCTATCTTGCTATTGGTTAGCCAGTCGAGCTGATCTCCATTCGACTCTATTAGCTATCATGCTACTAGTTAGCCAGTCGAGCTGATCTCCATTCAACTGTATTAGCTATCCTGCTACTATTCGACTGTATTAGCTATCATGCTACTGGTTAGACAGTCGAGCTGATCCCCATTCGCCTGTATTAGCTATCTTGCTATTGGTTAGCCAGTCGAGCTGATCTCCATTCGACTCTATTAGCTATCATGCTAATAGTTAGCCAGTCGAGCTGATCCCCATTCGACTGTATTAGATAGCTATCATGCTACTAGTTAGCCAGTCGAGCTGATCCCCATTCGACTGTATTAGCTATCATGCTACTGGTTAATCAGTCGAGCTGATCCCCATTCGCATGTATTAGCTATCATGCTACTAGTTAGCCAGTCGAGCTGATCCCCATTCGACTGTATTAGCTATCATGCTACTGGTTAGTCAGTCGAGCTGATCCCCATTCGCCTGTATTAACTATCATGCTACAAGTTAGCGAGTCGAGCTGATCCCCATTCGACTGTATTAGATAGCTATCATGCTACTAGTTAGCCAGTCGAGCTGATCCCCATTCGCCTGTATTAGCTATCATGCTACTGGTTAGTCAGTCGAGCTGATCCCCATTCGCCTGTATTAGCTATCTTGCTATTGGTTAGCCAGTCGAGCTGATCTCCATTCGACTCTATTAGCTATCATGCTACTGGTTAGTCAGTCGAGCTGATCTCCATTCGCATGTATTAGCTATCATGCTACTGGTTAGTCAGTCGAGCTGATCCCCATTCGACTGTATTAGCTATCATGCTACTGGTTAGTCAGTCGAGCTGATCTCCATTCGCATGTATTAGCTATCATGCTACTGGTTAGTCAGTCGAGCTGATCCCCATTCGACTGTATTAGCTATCATGCTACTGGTTAGTCAGTCGAGCTGATCCCCATTCGACTGTATTAGATAGCTATCATGCTACTAGTTAGCCAGTCGAGCTGATCCCCATTCGACTGTATTAGATAGCTATCATGCTACTAGTTAGCCAGTCGAGCTGATTCCCATTCGCCTGTATTAGCTATCATGCTACTGGTTAGTCAGTCGAGCTGATCCCCATTCGCCTGTATTAGCTATCTTGCTATTGGTTAGCCAGTCGAGCTGATCTCCATTCGACCCTATTAGCTATCATGCTACTAGTTAGCCAGTCGAGCTGATCTCCATTCAACTGTATTAGCTATCCTGCTACTATTCGACTGTATTAGCTATCATGCTACTGGTTAGACAGTCGAGCTCATCCCCATTCGCCTGTATTAGCTATCTTGCTATTGGTTAGCCAGTCGAGCTGATCTCCATTCGACTCTATTACCTATCATGCTAATAGTTAGCCAGTCGAGCTGATCCCCATTCGACTGTATTAGATAGCTATCATGCTACTAGTTAGCCAGTCGAGCTGATCCCCATTCGACTGTATTAGCTATCATGCTACTGGTTAGTCAGTCGAGCTGATCCCCATTCGCATGTATTAGCTATCATGCTACTAGTTAGCCAGTCGAGCTGATCCCCATTCGCCTGTATTAGCTATCATGCTACTGGTTAGCCAGTCGAGCTGATCTCCATTCGACTGTATTAGCTATCATGCTACTAGTTAGCCAGTCGAGCTGATCCCCATTCGACTGTATTAGATAGCTATCATGCTACTAGTTAGCCAGTTGAGCTGATCCCCATTCGACTGTATTAGCTATCATGCTACTGGTTAGTCAGTGAAGCTGATCCCCATTCGACTGTATTAGCTATCATGCTACTGGTTAGACAGTCGAGCTGATCCCCATTCGCCTGTATTAGCTATCTTGCTATTGGTTAGCCAGTTGAGCTGATCTCCATTCGACTCTATTAGCTATCATGCTAATAGTTAGCCAGTCGAGCTGATCCCCATTCGACTGTATTAGATAGCTATCATGCTACTAGTTAGCCAGTCGAGCTGATCCCCATTCGACTGTATTAGCTATCATGCTACTGGTTAGTCAGTCGAGCTGATCCCCATTCGCCTGTATTAGCTATCATGCTACTAGTTAGCCAGTCGAGCTGATCCCCATTCGCCTGTATTAGCTATCATGCTACTGGTTAGCCAGTCGAGCTGATCTCCATTCGACTGTATTAGCTATCATGCTCCTAGTTAGCCAGTCAAGCTGATCCCCATTCGACTGTATTAGATAGCTATCATGCTACTAGTTAGCCAGTCGAGCTGATCCCCATTCGCCTGTATTAGCTATCATGCTACTAGTTAGTCAGTCGAGCTGATCCCCATTCGCCTGTATTAACTATCATGCTACTGGTTAGCCAGTCGAGCTGATCCCCATTCGACTGTATTACCTATCATGCTACTGGTTAGTCAGTCGAGCTGATCCCCATTCGACTGTATTAACTATCTTGCTACTGGTTAGCCAGTCGAGCTGATCCCCATTCGCCTGTATTAGCTATCATGCTACTGGTTAGTCAGTCGAGCTGATCCCCATTCGACTGTATTAACTATCTTGTTACTAGTTAGTCAGTCGAGCTGATCCCCATTCGACTGTATTAGCTATCATGCTACTAGTTAGCCAGTCGAGCTGATCCCCATTCGCCTGTATTAGCTATCATGCTACTAGTTAGCCAGTCGAGCTGATCCACCCCCTCGACTGTATTAGCTATCATGCTACTGGTTAGCCAGTCAAGCTGATCCCCATTTGACTGTATTAGATAGCTATCATGCTACTAGTTAGCCAGTCGAGCTGATCCCCATTCGCCTGTATTAGCTATCATGCTACTGGTTAGTCAGTCGAGCTGATCCCCATTCGACTGTATTAGCTATCATGCTACTGGTTAGCCAGTCGAGCTGATCCCCATTCGCCTGTATTAGCTATCATGCTACTGGTTAGCCAGTCGAGCTGATCCCCATTCGCCTATATTAGCTATCATGCTACTAGTTAGCCAGTCGAGCTGATCCCCATTCGCCTGTATTAGCTATCATGCTACTGGTTAGTCAGTCGAGCTGATCCCCATTCGCCTGTATTAGCTATCTTGCTATTGGTTAGCCAGTCGAGCTGATCTCCATTCGACTCTATTATCTATCATGCTACTAGTTAGCCAGTCGAGCTGATCCCCATTCGCCTGTATTAGCTATCATGCTACTGGTTAGTCAGTCGAGCTGATTCCCATTCGACTGTATTAGCTATCATGCTACTAGTTAGCCAGTCGAGCTGATCCCCATTCGCCTGTATTAGCTATCATGCTACTAGTTAGCCAGTCGAGCTGATCCACCCCCTCGACTGTATTAGCTATCATGCTACTGGTTAGCCAGTCAAGCTGATCCCCATTCGACTGTATTAGATAGCTATCATGCTACTAGTTAGCCAGTCGAGCTGATCCCCATTCGCCTGAATTAGCTATCTTGTTACTAGTTAGTCAGTCGAGCTGATCCCCATTCGACTGTATTAGCTATCATGCTACTAGTTAGCCAGTCGAGCTGATCCCCATTCGCCTGTATTAGCTATCATGCTACTAGTTAGCCAGTCGAGCTGATCCACCCCCTCGACTGTATTAGCTATCATGCTACTGGTTAGCCAGTCAAGCTGATCCCCATTTGACTGTATTAGATAGCTATCATGCTACTAGTTAGCCAGTCGAGCTGATCCCCATTCGCCTGTATTAGCTATCATGCTACTGGTTAGTCAGTCGAGCTGATCCCCATTCGACTGTATTAGCTATCATGCTACTGGTTAGCCAGTCGAGCTGATCCCCATTCGCCTGTATTAGCTATCATGCTACTGGTTAGCCAGTCGAGCTGATCCCCATTCGCCTGTATTAGCTATCATGCTACTAGTTAGCCAGTCGAGCTGATCCCCATTCGCCTGTATTAGCTATCATGCTACTGGTTAGTCAGTCGAGCTGATCCCCATTCGCCTGTATTAGCTATCTTGCTATTGGTTAGCCAGTCGAGCTGATCTCCATTCGACTCTATTAGCTATCATGCTACTAGTTAGCCAGTCGAGCTGATCTCCATTCAACTGTATTAGCTATCCTGCTACTAGTTAGCCAGTCGAGCTGATCCCCATTCGCCTGTATTAGCTATCATGCTACTGGTTAGTCAGTCGAGCTGATCCCCATTCGCCTGTATTAGCTATCTTGCTATTGGTTAGCCAGTCGAGCTGATCTCCATTCGACTCTATTAGCTATCATGCTACTAGTTAGCCAGTCGAGCTGATCTCCATTCAACTGTATTAGCTATCCTGCTACTAGTTAGCCAGTCGAGCTGATCCCCATTCGACTGTATTAGATAGCTATCATGCTACTAGTTAGCCAGTTGAGCTGATCCCCATTCGACTGTATTAGCTATCATGCTACTGGTTAGCCAGTCGAGCTGATCCCCATTCGACTGTATTAGCTATCATGCTACTGGTTAGTCAGTCGAGCTGATCTCCATTCGCATGTATTAGCTATCATGCTACTGGTTAGTCAGTCGAGCTGATCCCCATTCGACTGTATTAGCTATCATGCTACTGGTTAGTCAGTCGAGCTGATCCCCATTCGACTGTATTAGATAGCTATCATGCTACTAGTTAGCCAGTTGAGCTGATCCCCATTCGACTGTATTAGCTATCATGCTACTGGTTAGTCAGTCGAGCTGATCCCCATTCGACTGTATTAGCTATCATGCTACTGGTTAGACAGTCGAGCTGATCCCCATTCGCCTGTATTAGCTATCTTGCTATTGGTTAGCCAGTCGAGCTGATCTCCATTCGACTCTATTAGCTATCATGCTAATAGTTAGCCAGTCGAGCTGATCCCCATTCGACTGTATTAGATAGCTATCATGCTACTAGTTAGCCAGTCGAGCTGATCCCCATTCGACTGTATTAGCTATCATGCTACTGGTTAGTCAGTCGAGCTGATCCCCATTCGCCTGTATTAGCTATCATGCTACTAGTTAGCCAGTCGAGCTGATCCCCATTCGCCTGTATTAGCTATCATGCTACTGGTTAGCCAGTCGAGCTGATCTCCATTCGACTGTATTAGCTATCATGCTACTAGTTAGCCAGTCAAGCTGATCCCCATTCGACTGTATTAGATAGCTATCATGCTACTAGTTAGCCAGTCGAGCTGATCCCCATTCGCCTGTATTAGCTATCATGCTACTAGTTAGTCAGTCGAGCTGATCCCCATTCGCCTGTATTACCTATCATGCTACTGGTTAGTCAGTCGAGCTGATCCCCATTCGACTGTATTAACTATCTTGCTACTGGTTAGCCAGTCGAGCTGATCCCCATTCGCCTGTATTAGCTATCTTGTTACTAGTTAGTCAGTCGAGCTGATCCCCATTCGACTGTATTAGCTATCATGCTACTAGTTAGCCAGTCGAGCTGATCCCCATTCGCCTGTATTAGCTATCATGCTACTAGTTAGCCAGTCGAGCTGATCCACCCCCTCGACTGTATTAGCTATCATGCTACTGGTTAGCCAGTCAAGCTGATCCCCATTTGACTGTATTAGATAGCTATCATGCTACTAGTTAGCCAGTCGAGCTGATCCCCATTCGACTGTATTAGCTATCATGCTACTGGTTACTCAGTCGAGCTGATCCCCATTCGCCTGTATTAGCTATCATGCTACTGGTTAGCCAGTCGAGCTGATCCCCATTCGCCTGTATTAGCTATCATGCTACTAGTTAGCCAGTCGAGCTGATCCCCATTCGCCTGTATTAGCTATCATGCTACTGGTTAGTCAGTCGAGCTGATCCCCATTCGCCTGTATTAGCTATCTTGCTATTGGTTAGCCAGTCGAGCTGATCTCCATTCGACTCTATTATCTATCATGCTACTAGTTATGCAGTCGAGCTGATCCCCCATTCGCCTGTATTAGCTATCATGCTACTGGTTAGTCAGTCGAGCTGATCCCCATTCGACTGTATTAGCTATCATGCTACTAGTTAGCCAGTCGAGCTGATCCCCATTCGCCTGTATTAGCTATCATGCTACTAGTTAGCCAGTCGAGCTGATCCACCCCCTCGACTGTATTAGCTATCATGCTACTGGTTAGCCAGTCGAGCTGATCCCCATTCGCCTGTATTAGCTATCATGCTACTAGTTAGCCAGTCGAGCTGATCCCCATTCGCCTGTATTAGCTATCATGCTACTGGTTAGTCAGTCGAGCTGATCCCCATTCGCCTGTATTAGCTATCTTGCTATTGGTTAGCCAGTCGAGCTGATCTCCATTCGACTCTATTATCTATCATGCTACTAGTTAGCCAGTCGAGCTGATCCCCATTCGCCTGTATTAGCTATCATGCTACTGGTTAGTCAGTCGAGCTGATCCCCATTCGACTGTATTAGCTATCATGCTACTAGTTAGCCAGTCGAGCTGATCCCCATTCGCCTGTATTAGCTATCATGCTACTAGTTAGCCAGTCGAGCTGATCCACCCCCTCGACTGTATTAGCTATCATGCTACTGGTTAGCCAGTCAAGCTGATCCCCATTCGACTGTATTAGATAGCTATCATGCTACTAGTTAGCCAGTCGAGCTGATCCCCATTCGCCTGAATTAGCTATCTTGTTACTAGTTAGTCAGTCGAGCTGATCCCCATTCGACTGTATTAGCTATCATGCTACTAGTTAGCCAGTCGAGCTGATCCCCATTCGCCTGTATTAGCTATCATGCTACTAGTTAGCCAGTCGAGCTGATCCACCCCCTCGACTGTATTAGCTATCATGCTACTGGTTAGCCAGTCAAGCTGATCCCCATTTGACTGTATTAGATAGCTATCATGCTACTAGTTAGCCAGTCGAGCTGATCCCCATTCGCCTGTATTAGCTATCATGCTACTGGTTAGTCAGTCGAGCTGATCCCCATTCGACTGTATTAGCTATCATGCTACTGGTTAGCCAGTCGAGCTGATCCCCATTCGCCTGTATTAGCTATCATGCTACAAGTTAGTCAGTCGAGCTGATCCCCATTCGACTGTATTAGCTATCATGCTACTAGTTAGCCAGTCGAGCTGATCCCCATTCGCCTGTATTAGCTATCATGCTACTAGTTAGCCAGTCAAGCTGATCCCCATTCGACTGTATTAGATAGCTATCATGCTACTAGTTAGCCAGTCGAGCTGATCCCCATTCGCCTGTATTAGCTATCATGCTACTGGTTAGCCAGTCAAGCTGATCCCCATTCGACTGTATTAGATAGCTATCATGCTACTAGTTAGCCAGTCGAGCTGATCCCCATTCGACTGTATTAGCTATCATGCTACTAGTTAGCCAGTCGAGCTGATCCCCATTCGCCTGTATTAGCTATCATGCTACTGGTTAGTCAGTCGAGCTGATCCCCATTCGACTGTATTAGCTATCATGCTACTGGTTAGCCAGTCGAGCTGATCCCCATTCGCCTGTATTAGCTATCATGCTACTGGTTAGCCAGTCGAGCTGATCACCATTCACATGTATTAGCTATCATGCTACTAGTTAGACAGTCGAGCTGATCCCCATTCGCCTGTATTAGCTATCATGCTACTGGTTAGTCAGTCGAGCTGATCCCCATTCGCCTGTATTAGCTATCTTGCTATTGGTTAGCCAGTCGAGCTGATCTCCATTCGACTCTATTAGGTATCATGCTAATAGTTAGCCAGTCGAGCTGATCCCCATTCGACTGTATGAGATAGCTATCATGCTACTAGTTAGCCAGTCGAGCTGATCCACCCCCTCGACTGTATTAGCTATCATGCTACTGGTTAGCCAGTCAAGCTGATCCCCATTCGACTGTATTAGATAGCTATCATGCTACTAGTTAGCCAGTCGAGCTGATCCCCATTCGCCTGAATTAGCTATCTTGTTACTAGTTAGTCAGTCGAGCTGATCCCCATTCGCCTGTATTAGCTATCATGCTACTGGTTAGTCAGTCGAGCTGATCCCCATTCGACTGTATTAGCTATCATGCTACTGGTTAGCCAGTCGAGCTGATCCCCATTCGCCTGTATTAGCTATCATGCTACTGGTTAGCCAGTCGAGCTGATCCCCATTCGCCTGTATTAGCTATCATGCTACTAGTTAGCCAGTCGAGCTGATCCCCATTCGCCTGTATTAGCTATCATGCTACTGGTTAGTCAGTCGAGCTGATCCCCATTCGCCTGTATTAGCTATCTTGCTATTGGTTAGCCAGTCGAGCTGATCTCCATTCGACTCTATTATCTATCATGCTACTAGTTAGCCAGTCGAGCTGATCCCCATTCGCCTGTATTAGCTATCATGCTACAAGTTAGTCAGTCGAGCTGATCCCCATTCGACTGTATTAGCTATCATGCTACTAGTTAGCCAGTCGAGCTGATCCCCATTCGCCTGTATTAGCTATCATGCTACTAGTTAGCCAGTCGAGCTGATCCCCATTCGCCTGTATTAGCTATCATGCTACTGGTTAGTCAGTCGAGCTGATCCCCATTCGACTGTATTAGCTATCATGCTACTGGTTAGCCAGTCGAGCTGATCCCCATTCGCCTGTATTAGCTATCATGCTACTGGTTAGCCAGTCGAGCTGATCACCATTCACATGTATTAGCTATCATGGTACTAGTTAGACAGTCGAGCTGATCCCCATTCGCCTGTATTAGCTATCATGCTACTGGTTAGTCAGTCGAGCTGATCCCCATTCGCCTGTATTAGCTATCTTGCTATTGGTTAGCCAGTCGAGCTGATCTCCATTCGACTCTATTAGGTATCATGCTAATAGTTAGCCAGTCGAGCTGATCCCCATTCGACTGTATTAGCTATCATGCTACTGGTTAGCCAGTCGAGCTGATCCACCCCCTCGACTGTATTAGCTATCATGCTACTGGTTAGCCAGTCAAGCTGATCCCCATTCGACTGTATTAGATAGCTATCATGCTACTAGTTAGCCAGTCGAGCTGATCCCCATTCGCCTGTATTAGCTATCATGCTACTGGTTAGTCAGTCGAGCTGATCCCCATTCGACTGTATTAGCTATCATGCTACTAGTTAGCCAGTCGAGCTGATCCCCATTCGCCTGTATTAGCTATCATGCTACTGGTTAGTCAGTCGAGCTGATCCCCATTCGACTGTATTAGCTATCATGCTACTGGTTAGCCAGTCGAGCTGATCCCCATTCGCCTGTATTAGCTATCATGCTACTGGTTAGCCAGTCGAGCTGATCCCCATTCGCCTGTATTAGCTATCATGCTACTAGTTAGCCAGTCGAGCTGATCTCCATTCGCCTGTATTAGCTATCATGCTACTGGTTAGTCAGTCGAGCTGATCCCCATTCGCCTGTATTAGCTATCTTGCTATTGGTTAGCCAGTCGAGCTGATCTCCATTCGACTCTATTAGCTATCATGCTACTGGTTAGCCAGTCGAGCTGATCCCCATTCGACTGTATTAGATAGCTATCATGCTACTAGTTAGCCAGTCGAGCTGATCCCCATTCGACTGTATTAGCTATCATGCTACTGGTTAGTCAGTCGAGCTGATCCCCATTCGCCTGTATTAGCTATCATGCTACTGGTTAGCCAGTCGAGCTGATCCCCATTCGACTGTATTAGCTATCATGCTACTAGTTAGCCAGTCGAGCTGATCCCCATTCGCCTGTATTAGCTATCATGCTGCTGGTTAGCCAGTCGAGCTGATCCCCATTCGCCTGTATTAGCTATCATGCTACTGGTTAGTCAGTCGAGCTGATCCCCATTCGACTGTATTAGCTATCATGCTACTGGTTAGTCAGTCGAGCTGATCCCCATTCGCCTGTATTAGCTATCTTGCTATTGGTTAGCCAGTCGAGCTGATCTCCATTCGACTCTATTAGCTATCATGCTACTAGTTAGCCAGTCGAGCTGATCCCCATTCGCCTGTATTAGCTATCATGCTACTGGTTAGTCAGTCGAGCTGATCCCCATTCGCCTGTATTAGCTATCTTGTTACTAGTTAGTCAGTCGAGCTGATCCCCATTCGACTGTATTAGCTATCATGCTACTAGTTAGCCAGTCGAGCTGATCCCCATTCGCCTGTATTAGCTATCATGCTACTAGTTAGCCAGTCGAGCTGATCCACCCCCTCGACTGTATTAGCTATCATGCTACTGGTTAGCCAGTCAAGCTGATCCCCATTTGACTGTATTAGATAGCTATCATGCTACTAGTTAGCCAGTCGAGCTGATCCCCATTCGACTGTATTAGCTATCATGCTACTGGTTACTCAGTCGAGCTGATCCCCATTCGACTGTATTAGCTATCATGCTACTGGTTAGCCAGTCGAGCTGATCCCCATTCGCCTGTATTAGCTATCATGCTACTGGTTAGCCAGTCGAGCTGATCCCCATTCGCCTGTATTAGCTATCATGCTACTAGTTAGCCAGTCGAGCTGATCCCCATTCGCCTGTATTAGCTATCATGCTACTGGTTAGTCAGTCGAGCTGATCCCCATTCGCCTGTATTAGCTATCTTGCTATTGGTTAGCCAGTCGAGCTGATCTCCATTCGACTCTATTATCTATCATGCTACTAGTTAGCCAGTCGAGCTGATCCCCATTCGCCTGTATTAGCTATCATGCTACTGGTTAGTCAGTCGAGCTGATCCCCATTCGACTGTATTAGCTATCATGCTACTAGTTAGCCAGTCGAGCTGATCCCCATTCGCCTGTATTAGCTATCATGCTACTAGTTAGCCAGTCGAGCTGATCCACCCCCTCGACTGTATTAGCTATCATGCTACTGGTTAGCCAGTCAAGCTGATCCCCATTCGACTGTATTAGATAGCTATCATGCTACTAGTTAGCCAGTCGAGCTGATCCCCATTCGCCTGAATTAGCTATCTTGTTACTAGTTAGTCAGTCGAGCTGATCCCCATTCGACTGTATTAGCTATCATGCTACTAGTTAGCCAGTCGAGCTGATCCCCATTCGCCTGTATTAGCTATCATGCTACTAGTTAGCCAGTCGAGCTGATCCCCATTCGCCTGTATTAGCTATCATGCTACTAGTTAGCCAGTCGAGCTGATCCCCATTCGCCTGTATTAGCTATCATGCTACTAGTTAGCCAGTCGAGCTGATCCACCCCCTCGACTGTATTAGCTATCATGCTACTGGTTAGCCAGTCAAGCTGATCCCCATTCGACTGTATTAGATAGCTATCATGCTACTAGTTAGCCAGTCGAGCTGATCCCCATTCGCCTGTATTAGCTATCATGCTACTGGTTAGTCAGTCGAGCTGATCCCCATTCGACTGTATTAGCTATCATGCTACTAGTTAGCCAGTCGAGCTGATCCCCATTCGCCTGTATTAGCTATCATGCTACTGGTTAGTCAGTCGAGCTGATCCCCATTCGACTGTATTAGCTATCATGCTACTGGTTAGCCAGTCGAGCTGATCCCCATTCGCCTGTATTAGCTATCATGCTACTGGTTAGCCAGTCGAGCTGATCACCATTCACATGTATTAGCTATCATGCTACTAGTTAGACAGTCGAGCTGATCCCCATTCGCCTGTATTAGCTATCATGCTACTGGTTAGTCAGTCGAGCTGATCCCCATTCGCCTGTATTAGCTATCTTGCTATTGGTTAGCCAGTCGAGCTGATCTCCATTCGACTCTATTAGCTATCATGCTAATAGTTAGCCAGTCGAGCTGATCCCCATTCGACTGTATTAGATAGCTATCATGCTACTAGTTAGCCAGTCGAGCTGATCCCCATTCGACTGTATTAGCTATCATGCTACTGGTTAGTCAGTCGAGCTGATCCCCATTCGCCTGTATTAGCTATCATGCTACTGGTTAGACAGTCGAACTGATCCCCATTCGCCTGTATTAGCTATCATGCTACTAGTTAGCCAGTCGAGCTGATCCCCATTCGCCTGTATTAGCTATCATGCTACTGGTTAGCCAGTCGAGCTGATCCACCCCCTCGACTGTATTAGCTATCATGCTACTGGTTAGCCAGTCAAGCTGATCCCCATTCGACTGTATTAGATAGCTATCATGCTACTAGTTAGCCAGTCGAGCTGATCCCCATTCGACTGTATTAGCTATCATGCTACTGGTTAGTCAGTCGAGCTGATCCCCATTCGACTGTATTAGCTATCATGCTACTAGTTAGCCAGTCGAGCTGATCCCCATTCGCCTGTATTAGCTATCATGCTACTGGTTAGTCAGTCGAGCTGATCCCCATTCGACTGTATTAGCTATCATGCTACTGGTTAGCCAGTCGAGCTGATCCCCATTCGCCTGTATTAGCTATCATGCTACTGGTTAGCCAGTCGAGCTGATCCCCATTCGCCTGTATTAGCTATCATGCTACTAGTTAGCCAGTCGAGCTGATCTCCATTCGCCTGTATTAGCTATCATGCTACTGGTTAGTCAGTCGAGCTGATCCCCATTCGACTGTATTAGCTATCTTGCTATTGGTTAGCCAGTCGAGCTGATCTCCATTCGACTCTATTAGCTATCATGCTACTAGTTAGCCAGTCGAGCTGATCCCCAT
This sequence comes from Salminus brasiliensis, assembly GCF_030463535.1. Lineage (NCBI taxonomy): Eukaryota > Metazoa > Chordata > Actinopteri > Characiformes > Bryconidae > Salminus > Salminus brasiliensis. The sequence goes on along the minus strand of NC_132878.1, from coordinate 3,497,402 downwards.
TCGACTGTATTAGATAGCTATCATGCTACTAGTTAGCCAGTCGAGCTGATCCCCATTCGACTGTATTAGCTATCATGCTACTGGTTAGTCAGTCGAGCTGATCCCCATTCGCCTGTATTAGCTATCATGCTACTGGTTAGCCAGTCGAGCTGATCCCCATTCGACTGTATTAGCTATCATGCTACTAGTTAGCCAGTCGAGCTGATCCCCATTCGCCTGTATTAGCTATCATGCTACTGGTTAGCCAGTCGAGCTGATCCCCATTCGCCTGTATTAGCTATCATGCTACTGGTTAGTCAGTCGAGCTGATCCCCATTCGACTGTATTAGCTATCATGCTACTGGTTAGTCAGTCGAGCTGATCCCCATTCGCCTGTATTAGCTATCTTGCTATTGGTTAGCCAGTCGAGCTGATCTCCATTCGACTCTATTAGCTATCATGCTACTAGTTAGCCAGTCGAGCTGATCCCCATTCGCCTGTATTAGCTATCATGCTACTGGTTAGCCAGTCGAGCTGATCCCCATTCGCCTGTATTAGCTATCATGCTACTGGTTAGTCAGTCGAGCTGATCCCCATTCGACTGTATTAGCTATCATGCTACTGGTTAGTCAGTCGAGCTGATCCCCATTCGCCTGTATTAGCTATCTTGCTATTGGTTAGCCAGTCGAGCTGATCTCCATTCGCCTGTATTAGCTATCATGCTACTAGTTAGCCAGTCGAGCTGATCCCCATTCGCCTGTATTAGCTATCATGCTACTAGTTAGCCAGTCGAGCTGATCCCCATTCGCCTGTATTAGCTATCATGCTACTGGTTAGCCAGTCGAGCTGATCTCCATTCGACTCTATTAGCTATCATGCTACTAGTTAGCCAGTTGAGCTGATCCCCATTCGACTGTATTAGATAGCTATCATGCTACTAGTTAGCCAGTCGAGCTGATCCCCATTCGCCTGTATTAGCTATCATGCTACTGGTTAGTCAGTCGACCTGATCCCCATTCGACTGTATTAGCTATCATGCTACTAGTTAGCCAGTCAAGCTGATCCCCATTCGACTGTATTAGATAGCTATCATGCTACTAGTTAGCCAGTCGAGCTGATCCCCATTCGCCTGTATTAGCTATCATGCTACTGGTTAGTCAGTCGAGCTGATCCCCATTCGACTGTATTAGCTATCATGCTACTAGTTAGCCAGTCAAGCTGATCCCCATTCGACTGTATTAACTATCATGCTACTAGTTAGTCAGTCGAGCTGATCTCCATTCGACTCTTTTAGCTATCATGCTACTGGTTAGCCAGTCGAGCTGATCCCCATTCGCCTGTATTAGCTATCATGCTACTAGTTAGCCAGTCGAGCTGATCCCCATTCGCCTGTATCAGCTATCATGCTACTGGTTAGTCAGTCGAGCTGATCCCCATTCGCCTGTATTAGCTATCATGCTACTAGTTAGTCAGTCGAGCTGATCTCTATTCGCCTGTATTAGCTATCATGCTACTAGTTAGTCAGTCGAGCTGATCTCTATTCGCCTGTATTAGCTATCATGCTACTAGTTAGTCAGTCGAGCTGATCTCTATTCGCCTGTATTAGCTATCATGCTACTAGTTAGTCAGTCGAGCTGATCCCCATTCGCCTGTATTAGCTATCCTGCTACTAGTTAGCCAGTCGAGCTGATCTCTATTCGCCTGTATTAGCTATCATGCTACTAGTTACCCAGTCGAGCTGATCCCCATTCGACTGTATTAGCTATCTTGCTACTAGTTAGCCAGTCGAGCTGATCTCCATTCGCCTGTATTAGCTATCATGCTACTAGTTACCCAGTCGAGCTGATCCCCATTCGCCTGTATTAGCTATCATGCTACTAGTTAGTCAGTCGAGCTGATCCCCATTCGCCTGTATTAGCTATCTTGCTACTAGTTAGTCAGTCGAGCTGATCCCCATTCGCCTGTATTAGCTATCATGCTACTAGTTACCCAGTCGAGCTGATCCCCATTCGCCTGTATTAGCTATCATGCTACTAGTTAGTCAGTCGAGCTGATCCCCATTCGCCTGTATTAGCTATCTTGCTACTAGTTAGCCAGTCGAGCTGATCTCCATTCGCCTGTATTAGCTATCATGCTACTGGTTAGCCAGTCGAGCTGATCCCCATTCGCCTGTATTAGCTATCATGCTACTGGTTAGTCAGTCGAGCTGATCCCCATTCGCCTGTATTAGCTATCATGCTACTAGTTAGCCAGTCGAGCTGATCTCCATTCGCCTGTATTAGCTATCATGCTACTGGTTAGTCAGTCGAGCTGATCCCCATTCGCCTGTATTAGCTATCATGCTACTGGTTAGCCAGTCGAGCTGATCCCCATTCGCCTGTATTAGCTATCATGCTACTGGTTAGTCAGTCGAGCTGATCCCCATTCGACTCTATTAGCTATCATGCTACTAGTTAGCCAGTCGAGCTGATCCCCATTCGCCTGTATTAGCTATCTTGCTACTAGTTAGTCAGTCGAGCTGATCCCCATTCGCCTGTATTAGCTATCATGCTACTAGTTAGCCAGTCGAGCTGATCCCCATTCGCCTGTATTAGCTATCATGCTACTGGTTAGCCAGTCGAGCTGATCCCCATTCGCCTGTATTAGCTATCATGCTACTGGTTAGCCAGTCGAGCTGATCCCCATTCGCCTGTATTAGCTATCATGCTACTGGTTAGCCAGTCGAGCTGATCTCCATTCGCCTGTATTAGCTATCATGCTACTGGTTAGCCAGTCGAGCTGATCCCCATTCGCCTGTATTAGCTATCATGCTACTGGTTAGCCAGTCGAGCTGATCCCCATTCGCCTGTATTAGCTATCATGCTACTGGTTAGCCAGTCGAGCTGATCCCCATTCGCCTGTATTAGCTATCATGCTACTGGTTAGCCAGTCGAGCTGATCTCCATTCGCCTGTATTAGCTATCATGCTACTAGTTAGCCAGTCGAGCTGATCCCCATTCGCCTGTATTAGCTATCATGCTACTGGTTAGCCAGTCGAGCTGATCCCCATTCGCCTGTATTAGCTATCATGCTACTGGTTAGCCAGTCGAGCTGATCCCCATTCGCCTGTATTAGCTATCATGCTACTGGTTAGTCAGTCGAGCTGATCCCCATTCGCCTGTATTAGCTATCATGCTACTAGTTAGCCAGTCGAGCTGATCTCCATTCGCCTGTATTAGCTATCATGCTACTGGTTAGTCAGTCGAGCTGATCCCCATTCGCCTGTATTAGCTATCATGCTACTGGTTAGCCAGTCGAGCTGATCCCCATTCGCCTGTATTAGCTATCATGCTACTGGTTAGTCAGTCGAGCTGATCCCCATTCGACTCTATTAGCTATCATGCTACTAGTTAGCCAGTCGAGCTGATCCCCATTCGCCTGTATTAGCTATCTTGCTACTAGTTAGTCAGTCGAGCTGATCCCCATTCGCCTGTATTAGCTATCATGCTACTAGTTAGCCAGTCGAGCTGATCCCCATTCGCCTGTATTAGCTATCATGCTACTGGTTAGCCAGTCGAGCTGATCCCCATTCGCCTGTATTAGCTATCATGCTACTGGTTAGCCAGTCGAGCTGATCCCCATTCGCCTGTATTAGCTATCATGCTACTGGTTAGCCAGTCGAGCTGATCTCCATTCGCCTGTATTAGCTATCATGCTACTAGTTAGCCAGTCGAGCTGATCCCCATTCGCCTGTATTAGCTATCATGCTACTGGTTAGTCAGTCGAGCTGATCCCCATTCGCCTGTATTAGCTATCATGCTACTAGTTAGCCAGTCGAGCTGATCCCCATTCGCCTGTATTAGCTATCATGCTACTAGTTAGCCAGTCGAGCTGATCCCCATTCGCCTGTATTAGCTATCATGCTACTGGTTAGCCAGTCGAGCTGATCCCCATTCGCCTGTATTAGCTATCATGCTACTAGTTAGTCAGTCGAGCTGATCCCCATTCGCCTGTATTAGCTATCATGCTACTATATATATATATTGCTCTACATGTTGACACTTATGTAAACATATATAGAGAATTATGATTTTATTTACATGTGTAAAATGTTTTAGTTGTATTATTATATCTAGTATAAATTGTTTTAAATAAATAAAAATTATTAATTTTATTATTTTATTATTTTATTGTTGTTATTGTTGACTGGGTTTGTAACCAATATATTTTATATTATTTACAGACGTTCACAACACACAGTATAGACGCTGATAATAATCTGTAGTGTTTTAAGTTATATTATTGATCAAATATCTGTAATAATTTACTGATTTTATTAGATCTTTGTTTCCGCTGCTCCTTTAAAACCTCTCTCGGTTGCCATGACACCCAGCAGTCCTCCGCGCTTTACGACAAACCGTATTCTGCGCTGCTCACCGAGCCGCTAGGAAGATGCTAGCGTCCAGCGTTTAACCGTGAAAGTGCGCCTCCAGACAAGCCCCTGCAGCCCCGACCGCACAGCGGGAAAGTGTCCGGGCAGAGGCGAGGTGTCTGCGGCAGAGTGAGCGATAATGGACAGGTAGGCGAGAACGTGTGAGGGGATGTGTGCATGGATGCTAACGTAGCATGTTAGCTCACTAACGTTAGACAGACGGGAGGCAGGTTAGCACAAAGGGCAGGGATACAGCACTGCCTCCTCAGCTCTGGTCCTCCCAGCACCACCTACATATTGAGATTGACCTGAGGGAACCTCCTCTCATCCTCAACATACACTGCCACCATCCTTCCCCAGTCATTACTCTCAGTACTCTCAGTACTCCTCAGTACTCTCAGTACTCCTCAGTACTCTTAGTACTCCTCAGTACTCTCAGTACTCCTCAGTACTCTCAGTACTCCTCAGTACTCTTAGTACTCCTCAGTACTCTCAGTACTCCTCTACTCTCAGTACTCCTCAGTACTCTCAGTACTCCTCAGTACTCCCCAGTACTCCTCAGTACTCCTCAGTACTCTTAGTACTCTCAGTATTCTCAGTACTCCTCAGTACTCTTCAGTACTCCTCAGTACTCCCCAGTACTCTCAGTACTCCCCAGTACTCTCAGTACTCCCCAGTACTCTCAGTACTCTCAGTACTCTCAGTACTCCTCAGTACTCTCAGTACTCCTCAGTACTCCCCAGTACTCCTCCGTACTCCCCAGTACTCCCCAGTACTCCCCAGTACTCCTCCGTACTCTCAGTACTCCCCAGTACTCCCCAGTACTCCCCAGTACTCCCCAGTACTCCTCAGTACTCCCCAGTACTCCTCAGTACTCCTCAGTACTCCTCAGTACTCCCCAGTACTCCTCAGTACTCGTTACTACAGATCACTACAGAGCCCCTGAGGTGTCAGGGTAGAGCAGTAATGTGTAGAATCTCAAAACGTCCCCTAACCCCTAACCTGCCACTACCACATTCATCAGAGGACTGTTAAGTCTTTATTATTCATTATCAAAGACAGCTCAGGGGGGTAAATCCGAGGATGAGGAGGAAAGAAAAGGAGTGAAGACTAAACCAAGAGAACAATTTATACTAAACTGAGGGAACGATATACGTATATACTAAACTGAGGGAACGATATATGTATACTAAACTGAGGGAACGATATATACTAAACTGAGGGAACGATATACGTATACTAAACTGAGGGAACGATATACGTATACTAAACTGAGGGAACGATATACGTATACTAAACTGAGAGAACGATATACGTATACTAAACTGAGGGAACGATATACGTATACTAAACTGAGGGAACAATATATACTAAACTGAGGGAACAGTATACATATATTAAACTGAGGGAATGATATATATTAAACTGAAGGAATGATATATATTAAACTGAAGGAATGATATATACTAAACTGAGGGAATGATATATACTAAACTGAGGGAACGATATATACATATACTAAACTGAGGGAACGATATACGTATACTAAACTGAGGGAACGATATACGTATACTAAACTGAGAGAACGATATACGTATACTAAACTGAGAGAACGATATACGTATACTAAACTGAGAGAACGATATACGTATACTAAACTGAGGGAACAATATATACTAAACTGAGGGAACGATATACGTATACTAAACTGAGGGAACGATATACGTATACTAAACTGAGGGAACGATATACGTATACTAAACTGAGGGAACGATATACGTATACTAAACTGAGGGAACGATATACGTATACTAAACTGAGGGAACGATATACGTATACTAAACTGAGAGAACGATATACGTATACTAAACTGAGGGAACGATATACGTATACTAAACTGAGGGAACAATATATACTAAACTGAGGGAACAGTATACATATATTAAACTGAGGGAATGATATATATTAAACTGAAGGAATGATATATACTAAACTGAGGGAACGATATACGTATACTAAACTGAGGGAACGATATACGTATACTAAACTGAGGGAACAGTATACGTATACTAAACTGAGGGAACGATATACGTATACTAAACTGAGGGAACAATATATACTAAACTGAGGGAACAGTATACATATATTAAACTGAAGGAATGATATATACTAAACTGAGGGAACAGTATACATATACTAAACTGAGGGAACAGTATACATATACTAAACTGAGGGAACGATATATACATATACTAAACTGAGGGAACGATATACGTATACTAAACTGAGAGAACAGTATACGTATACTAAACTGAGGGAACGATATACGTATACTAAACTGAGGGAACAATATATACTAAACTGAGGGAACAGTATACGTATACTAAACTGAGGGAACGATATACATATACTAAACTGAGGGAACGATATACGTATACTAAACTGAGGGAACAGTATACGTATACTAAACTGAGAGAACGGTATACATATACTAAACTGAGGGAACGGTATACGTATACTAAACTGAGGGAACGATATACGTATACTAAACTGAGAGAACGATATACGTATACTAAACTGAGGGAACGATATACGTATACTAAACTGAGAGAACGATATACGTATACTAAACTGAGGGAACGATATACGTATACTAAACTGAGAGAACAGTATACGTATACTAAACTGAGGGAACGATATACGTATACTAAACTGAGGGAACAATATATACTAAACTGAGGGAACAGTATACATATATTAAACTGAGGGAATGAGATATATTAAACTGAGGGAACGATATACGTATACTAAACTGAGGGAACGATATACGTATACTAAACTGAGGGAACGATATACGTATACTAAACTGAGGGAACGATATACGTATACTAAACTGAGGGAACGATATACGTATACTAAACTGAGAGAACGATATACGTATACTAAACTGAGGGAACGATATACGTATACTAAACTGAGAGAACAGTATACGTATACTAAACTGAGGGAACGATTTACGTATACTAAACTGAGGGAACAATATATACTAAACTGAGGGAACAGTATACATATATTAAACTGAGGGAATGAGATATATTAAACTGAAGGAATGATATATACTAAACTGAGGGAACGATATACGTATACTAAACTGAGGGAACGATATACGTATACTAAACTGAGGGAACAATATATACTAAACTGAGGGAACGATATACGTATACTAAACTGAGGGAACGATATACGTATACTAAACTGAGGGAACAATATATACTAAACTGAGGGAACGATATACGTATACTAAACTGAGGGAACGATATACGTATACTAAACTGAGGGAACAGTATACGTATACTAAACTGAGGGAACGCTATACGTATACTAAACTGAGGGAACGCTATACGTATACTAAACTGAGGGAACGCTATACGTATACTAAACTGAGGGAACGCTATACGTATACTAAACTGAGGGAACGCTATACGTATACTAAACTGAGGGAACAGTATACGTATACTAAACTGAGGGAACAGTATACGTATACTAAACTGAGGGAACGCTATACGTATACTAAACTGAGGGAACGCTATACGTATACTAAACTGAGGGAACGATATACGTATACTAAACTGAGGGAACGATATACGTATACTAAACTGAGGGAACGATATACGTATACTAAACTGAGGGAACGATATATACGTATACTAAACTGAGGGAACGATATACGTATACTAAACTGAGGGAACGATATACGTATACTAAACTGAGGGAACAGTATACGTATACTAAACTGAGGGAACGATATACGTATACTAAACTGAGGGAACAGTATACATATATTAAACTGAAGGAATGATATATACTAAACTGAGGGAACAGTATACATATACTAAACTGAGGGAACAGTATACATATACTAAACTGAGGGAACAGTATACATATACTAAACTGAGGGAACGATATATACATATACTAAACTGAGGGAACGATATATACATATACTAAACTGAGGGAACGATATATACATATACTAAACTGAGGGAACGATATACGTATACTAAACTGAGGGAACAATATATACTAAACTGAGGGAACAGTATACATATATTAAACTGAGGGAATGAGATATATTAAACTGAAGGAATGATATATACTAAACTGAGGGAACGATATACGTATACTAAACTGAGGGAACAGTATACGTATACTAAACTGAGGGAACGGTATACATATATTAAACTGAGGGAATGAGATATATTAAACTGAAGGAATGATATATACTAAACTGAGGGAACGATATACGTATACTAAACTGAGGGAACGGTATACATATATTAAACTGAGGGAACGGTATACATATATTAAACTGAGGGAACGGTATACGTATACTAAACTGAGGGAACGGTATACGTATACTAAACTGAGGGAACGGTATACGTATACTAAACTGAGGGAACGGTATACGTATACTAAACTGAGGGAACGGTATACGTATACTACACTGAGGGAACGGTATACGTATACTACACTGAGGGAACGATACATATACTACACTGAGGGAACGGTATACGTATACTAAACTGAGGGAACGGTATACGTATACTAAACTGAGGGAACAATATATACTAAACTGAGGGAACGATATATACTAAACTGAGGGAACGGTATATACTAAACTGAGGGAACGGTATACGTATACTAAACTGAGGGAACAATATATACTAAACTGAGGGAACGGTATACGTATACTAAACTGAGGGAACAATATATACTAAACTGAGGGAACGATATATACTAAACTGAGGGAACGGTATATACTAAACTGAGGGAACGGTATACGTATACTAAACTGAGGGAACAATATATACTAAACTGAGGGAACGATATACGTATACTAAACTGAGGGAACGATATACGTATACTAAACTGAGGGAACAGTATACGTATACTAAACTGAGGGAACGCTATACGTATACTAAACTGAGGGAACGCTATACGTATACTAAACTGAGGGAACGCTATACGTATACTAAACTGAGGGAACGCTATACGTATACTAAACTGAGGGAACGCTATACGTATACTAAACTGAGGGAACGCTATACGTATACTAAACTGAGGGAACAGTATACGTATACTAAACTGAGGGAACAGTATACGTATACTAAACTGAGGGAACGCTATACGTATACTAAACTGAGGGAACGCTATACGTATACTAAACTGAGGGAACGATATACGTATACTAAACTGAGGGAACGATATACGTATACTAAACTGAGGGAACGATATACGTATACTAAACTGAGGGAACGATATATACATATACTAAACTGAGGGAACGATATACGTATACTAAACTGAGGGAACGATATACGTATACTAAACTGAGGGAACAGTATACGTATACTAAACTGAGGGAACGATATACGTATACTAAACTGAGGGAACAGTATACATATATTAAACTGAAGGAATGATATATACTAAACTGAGGGAACAGTATACATATACTAAACTGAGGGAACAGTATACATATACTAAACTGAGGGAACAGTATACATATACTAAACTGAGGGAACGATATATACATATACTAAACTGAGGGAACGATATATACATATACTAAACTGAGGGAACGATATATACATATACTAAACTGAGGGAACGATATACGTATACTAAACTGAGGGAACAATATATACTAAACTGAGGGAACAGTATACATATATTAAACTGAGGGAATGAGATATATTAAACTGAAGGAATGATATATACTAAACTGAGGGAACGATATACGTATACTAAACTGAGGGAACAGTATACGTATACTAAACTGAGGGAACGGTATACATATATTAAACTGAGGGAATGAGATATATTAAACTGAAGGAATGATATATACTAAACTGAGGGAACGATATACGTATACTAAACTGAGGGAACGGTATACATATATTAAACTGAGGGAACGGTATACATATATTAAACTGAGGGAACGGTATACGTATACTAAACTGAGGGAACGGTATACGTATACTAAACTGAGGGAACGGTATACGTATACTAAACTGAGGGAACGGTATACGTATACTAAACTGAGGGAACGGTATACGTATACTACACTGAGGGAACGGTATACGTATACTACACTGAGGGAACGATACATATACTACACTGAGGGAACGGTATACGTATACTAAACTGAGGGAACGGTATACGTATACTAAACTGAGGGAACAATATATACTAAACTGAGGGAACGATATATACTAAACTGAGGGAACGGTATATACTAAACTGAGGGAATGGCTTGTTAATCTCATGGAAAGATTAATTAACTGTGGAAATGGCTTATTAAACTAAACTCCTACAGAAAGGACTTACTTAACTTAGGGAAAGACTTATTAGAAATAAAATGATTTAATTAATTGATAGTTACTTAATTAATTGAGATAAGAGTGAATGTCATATTTTCTACCTTGATATGTTTATGTTAAGTTTTTTATTCGTTTCAGTCATAATCTCTCTTGATAGAATGACTTCTTTTTAACAATAATATCACTTATTGTCAGAAAGCAATTCCCTGAAAGAGGGAGTTGTGTTGCTACAGTACGCTGCATTCATGTGGAAATGATGTCTGTGTTCACAGTGTAATGGAGAACAGTGGCTCCCCATAGAAGTGCATTGCTTGGCTGGGTTAGCTGTCATTGCTACATGCTGTGTTGAGATCGGTGGAAGAGCCAGTGAGAAGGTCCCGAGGGCAGCACTTTTAAAGCCCATCCGACTGCCAGAGGGCTGGCATGCCTCACATGTGAGTACTGCTTTAGCTTTGAGGACTTTGTCTGGTAAGTATGTAAAGCACATTGCACTGAAGAACTCTGAGAGTATTTAAACTGTTACTGCTAAATATACGTTTACTTTATAATGACTGTATAATAAAGACAAAAAATATTCAGTAATAACCGGATAATAACCCAGAGTTCAATGCACCCTTTTTATGAATGTATATGAACTTTTGGGCTGAAGCCAGACCCCCCCACCCCTTGCTTAGTATATACCAAGCACAAGAAGTTAAGGGGAGAGGAGCATTTTATAGGGTGTGTTATAATGAAGAGGAGGATTTTGGGTGTGGTCCTTCTCTCCGTCTTTCTTAACTCCATTAAAACAGCGTCTCAGGTGTCAGACAGTGTATTCCTAACCATTTACTGTGAACAAAGAAGAAATTCACATAAATTAACCTTGATTATTTACTTCTGCACAAAATTAGAAAATCGATGAACTTCTCCTGTAAGTTCTAACAGCGAGGACTGGAGGTCTGGTTTCAGACCATGTAAAGCCCCCATTTTTCACACCGAACCCCTGTTTTCTAACCCTTTTAATTCCTTATATCCTCATTTTCTTCTTTCTTTTCTCCTGTAGGGTCCTGCTGTGGAGTTGCCATGCCAGCGAACTGAGAAGTCATGCAGTAGACATGAGGTCAGGAGGTATTTCCCCAGCGCTAACACACAGCACTCTATGCCTACAGCTCGTTCTCTCTCAGTGTAATGCCCAAAGCGACCCATGAGACATCGGAAAGGTCCTGCCTGTGGGCCTTCCTGAAGCCGGGGGCCTTCCCAGCCCACTCATGCCTGTGATCCCGATCCCGCGGCGGGTGCGCTCCTTCCACGGCCCCCACACCACCTGCATGCACTCGGCCTGTGGCCCGGCGCGCACCTCCCAGCTGGTGCGCACCAAGTACAACAACTTCGACCTGTACCTGAAGTCGCGCTGGATGTACAGCTTTGTGCGCTTCCTGCTGTACTTCGGCTGCAGCCTGTTCACCTCCCTCCTCTGGGTGGCGCTGTCTGCGCTGCTGTGCGTGCAGTACGTCTCCGTGCGAATCTTCCTGCGCCTCCAGTACAAGCTGTCGGTCATTCTGCTGCTGCTGGGGCACCGACGGCTGGACTTCGGGGTCCTGAACGAACTGTTTATCTACAGCATGCACGTCACCATGTTTCTAGTGGGGGGGCTAGGCTGGTGCTTTATGGTTTTTGTGGACATGTAGAGACAAATGACGTTAATGAGGCTTGATTTGAGCGTACAGTGAAAAGGGTGATGCTTTGAATTGGTGTGTTTCAATGTGTGCGTCAGTCCCACATGAATGAAATGCACTGTAATAACACAGCTATGACCAAGAGTGGAAAGAAATATGAGTGTATGTCCAGCAGTTCTTCTAAAATTTAGATTTCCAATAGGGAGAATGTCCCCATTTGCTGCAGTAACCGTCTCCACACTAGATAATGGAACATCTGTGAGGTCAGATACGGATGTTGGATGGTTAGTTCTTCAACTCTGGCTTATTTCAGAGGTATTGGATGGAGCTTCATCACTCCAAACCCCATAGAGAACCTTACAGCCCAATGTTTCCCATTCTGTTTATCAGTGCTTTTCTATAGAGATCATTATACAATCTGTGTGTAAACATCTGCCTCAGCAATAGGGGCACCTTATATTAGCTGAAACCATATTTTTTATGTATAGAGTATAAGGATGTATTGAATGGAGCTGCATTTCAGAGACTTCATAACCCTCTGGCCTATCTCTACCAGCTTTGGGCATGGTGAACTCATGGGCTCATCTGAAGCTCCTCCAGAGCATCCTGTCCTATTGGTCAGTGCTTTCCCAGACTGATTATCATACAAGCTGTGTGAAGGAATGTGTCAGCAAATTCAGGCTCCTTAAAGTAGCTAAAATCACTCATTAGAGAGGGTGTCTGGATACTTTTGGACATATAAGGAGGTATTTGATTGCTCTAGACCAGCCTCAGCTTTGGGCATGGTGACCTTAGGCTCATCTGAAGCTCCTCCTGAGCATCCTGTCCTATTAGTCAGTGCTTTCCCATACAGATTATCATACAAGCTATGTAAGCAAATTAAGGCACCTTAAAGTAGCTGAATAGTAGCTCACTCATTAGAGAGGGTGTCTGGATACTTTTGGACATATAAGGGGGTATTGAATGGAGCTGCATCACTCCAGCTCTCCATAGAACCTCGTAACCCAATGCTGGATGGCTTTCAACCCAATCTAGCCCACTCCTTCACCAGACGTGATGACCTTAGGGTGTTCCCATTCCCATTTTTAATGGATATTATACAAGCTGTCAGCAGTAGGTGCTGAATTCACTCATTAGAAGGGCTGTCTGGATACTTTTGGACACATCCTGTGTGGAATTCATGTGGAATACGTTTAAATCAATTTCAACGCATCACCTTTTTCAAGATCCGACTCGCCCGTCATTGTGCCATCTGTTTCATACACTAATGGACATAAGTACACAACCAAGCACTACTGAACATATTTAATGGCTTGAGGACCAACCCAGACCAGCTGATGAGGCTCGGTCCAGGTTCATCAGAGCTAAACCTGCTTGCATTGTTGTAGAACCGACTGTTTAGAATTAAGGCTGCAGTCACTATGTCTTAAAGGAGTACTTCAGCAGTACTAAACCCTGATCTATATTTGCTGGACCTGCAGCATTGTGTTGATCACCACAGACAATAATTTTGCTACATCCCCCAGAACTGAGGAAAGAACAGAAAACCTACTGACTTTCAATAGAAGCCAATGGGCAGATGCTGAAATCAGTATTTAGTCCAATTGTTGTTGTTTTATTTCCCCCACATACAGACAATAAAGATTAGGATAAAAAAACAATGATTTCTGCTAGTTACATTTAAAATGTTACATTTATTTAAAATATTTAAACACATTTTTAAGATGTACAATTGCCAAATATTGTACACAATTGTAATGATACACAAACGCCACGGTTCGTACCGCAGTTTATGGTACAAAGGAGCCGGGGTGGTGGACATCAGACTATCCCAGGTTTCTTTTCATTTAATTTGAACTATAAACAAGAAAGTCTGTTTGTCTGTCTAGTGCCATATAGCGCCCCCCTGAGGTAGCTAATACAGCCTGTGCTGTGTTACAAGGCGAACAGGACTACAGGTACCATAGCAGAACTATAGCTGTAGTACACACACTGTTATGCCCCTACTGCATCCAATTAAACGGCACTAATTACAGTCTCTGTAACGAAACTCGCAGTTGGTCGGTGTTCGTTAAGCTCTGACGATATCGGTGATAGACGTGTAAAAACACACAGCATTCACAGCAAACCTGAGCACAGTTCAGTAACAAAAACAATGGTTGTGTTGTCCTCCTGCAATTAAAACATAGTGACTGTAGTTTTAACTTACGTGTAGAAAGTGTCATATTGTCTCGTGATCACGCGTGACGGGGTGGTCTTTTTTTTGTTTGTTTTTTGTTGATATGTGCCAATGCATCATCTTGCATACCTTTGCTGTCATAGCAAAACCTCATTCTCTCTGGAATGGTTGCTTTATTGAGAAAGGAGATTGCAAGGAGAGTGTGTTAATGTCATGTTGAGTAATTGTGGAGCATTTCTAGTGGTCCGTTCAGCATCACAGAGCAACTGGTCATTTCTAATGGTGCATTAATATTAGGGATGTAGCAATATGGGAATCCTGTTGTTGTTGTTTTTTTGTAATGTACAAATTTCCCTGTGCCAATACATAAACGTAAATTGGGACTAAATTCATTTGGATCAGAATTACAGAGATACAGAGCATTTATTAGTAATAGGGCTGCACGATATTGGGGGGGGGGGCAACAGTGCAATATCTAAATATATAAATATATATAAACTTTTTAATATAAAAAAACAAACACCAGATTTTCCAGTTGTCTGTGATCCAACATGTCATGATATTAATAATGCATTCAGTATATTCAATATTGGAGGTAAAATCTGACTCATTGAAAGTCAGATCAGTGTGAATTGCTGTACAGGCTGTTAAAAAACAAACAATAAAAACAATTAAAAAAGAATAATTAGACATCGCACAAGACCTTGCACATCCTGCAGTGTGACGATCGTGTGTGCGCACACTGCAATAACCATGCAGAGACGATATATTGTGCAGCCCTATTTATTAATACAAAAAATGCAGGTATTTTACTGCAATACCCCAATCTCACGTATGCCGTCTTCTCTTCTGGAGCTCAGTAAACACATACCAGTCAGATCTGATCTCAGTTTACCGGTTTACATCAGTTAGCAGCTGATACTGATAACATTATTCATTACTGAAATAAATAATGAAATAAATAAATGAGTTTGTGAGGTTTTGATATGACAGCAATTAAAGGACTTCTCTCAAGAACACGATCAAGAACACTCTTAGGAAGCTGTTATTAGATTTATTCTAAAATTGGGCAGAAAAAATACTAAATACTGATGTTATTAGATTTTTCTAAATACAGGAGAAAAAAATCACAAAAAATAAAAGAATACTAATATTATTAGAATTTTTCTAAAATTGGGGAGAAAGAAATCACTAAATATAAAAGAATACTGATGTTAATAGAAATTTTCTGAAATTCAGGAGAAAAAAAATCACTAAATATAAAAGAATACTGATGTTATTAGAAATTTTCTAAAATTCGGGAGAAAAAAATCGATAAAAATAAAGAATACTGATGTTATTCGAAATTTTCTAAAATTCAAGAGAAAAAATCGCTAAAAATAAAAGAATACTGATGTTATTCGAAATTTTCAAAAATTCGGGAGAAAAAAAATTGCTAAAAATAAAAGAATACTGATATTATTGGAATTTTTCTAAAATTGGGGAGAAAGAAATCACTAAAAATAAAGAATACTGATATTATTGGAATTTTTCTAAAATTCAAGAGAAAAAAAATCACTAAAAATAAAGTATACTGATGTTATTAGAAATTTTCTGAAATTCAGGAGAAAAAAAATCACTAAATATAAAAGAATACTGATGTTATTAGAAATTTTCTAAAATTCGGGAGAAAAAAATCGATAAAAATAAAGAATACTGATGTTTTTAGAAATTTTCTAAAATTCGGGAGAAAAAAAATCACTAAAAATAAAGAATACTGATATTATTGGAATTTTTCTAAAATTCAAGAGAAAAAAAATCACTAAAAATAAAGAATACTGATGTTATTAGAAATTTTCTAAAATTCGGGAGAAAAAAAATTGCTAAAAATAAAAGAATACTGATGTTATTAGAAATTTTCTAAAATTCGGGAGAAAAAAATTGCTAAAAATAAAAGAATACTGATATTATTGGAATTTTTCTAAAATTCAAGAGAAAAAAAACACTAAAAATAAAAGAATACTGATGTTATTGGAATTTTTCTTATTAAAAACAGTTTCTGGGTTTCTGGAGGAATAACGTTCTTCTTAAGCATGACTTAAGTTTCTTATTTTAGACACTTGTGTGAATCCGGCCCCAAGTTCCTTAGACCAACAACACTAGACCCTTTTCTCCGAAGCCAAACAGACCATGATCTCCATGCCCCATGTGTCACTGCGCCTCGTTTAGGCGCCAGCCTGACACAATCTGCTATTGTTCGGGGATCAAGACATCATATGCCTCATACTTGGCCCAGCGTTCGCTTTTGTTTTTGTGAAAGTGAAGGCACTCCACTGACATTTAGGCCACTGTACACACGTCAGAGCTAACTGGGCGAATATGCCTGTGTGGAAGCGCTAACGCTACAGATATCATCAGTCAAGTACCAGCGCTGTGAGGGGAGCGTGGCCGGCGTGGCTAGAGCGGCCGAGTTCATGTCTTAATGCTTGGGAAATGCATTTACAGCGAAGTTCACCGGCCTCTCAGGAACAGCAGCTTTTTTATCAAATAAACCAGTTTTGAGTTGAAGGCCTCCTGTGCTCTCTGTGCTTGAGTTATACGAGTGTATACAGCACAGAAGTTTGTGGACACCCCTTTTAACGAATGCATTCGACTACTTTAAGTTGCACCCATTGCTGACACAGGTGTCAGTCCTATTCTTTTGGCAGTACTTCTCTACAGGGACTAGACAAGCTGTGTGTGTGTGTGTGCATTTGCACATCTGTGTCAGCAATGGGTGCAACTTAAAGTAGTCGAATGCATTCGTTAAAAGGGGTGTCCACAAACTTTTGGACGTGTAGTGTGTATGAATGGTGTATGTAGGTAAAATACATGAACCTTTAAAGTACTCCACTAAATTGGCCCAATCGGCACTCAGCACTCTTCTGTTTAGAACCCATGTCCAGACACTGTCAGTATTAACTGTGTGGACGTCCCCCTGCGTGAAACATCAGTAAATGAGCTGCAGCTGAAACTGCTGCTTAAACACTGTGTAAGATGTTCAGTCTTTGGCTCCGCCCCCTCAATCTGTTTACTGTTTATTCCCATCTGCAGGTTAGAGCTCCCCCTATCACATGGAGGAGGTTGTCTTATTCTTAGACTCCTGACCATGGAGGGCTGTGGTGTCGATTGTGGGATTTGAACTAGACCTCCTGAGTCTCTTGACCTGCAGGCAGTTAGACAGTCACTCCACTCTAAACCGGCCCTACAGTCTAACTGCTGCTCATCATCAAGTGTGAGAAGGTCAGAAGCTCAAATCCCAGCAAGGCCTCAGCTCTCCACTGTGAAAACCCATCCTCCCAGTCTAGAGATGTCATGTGAGATTACTTTAAAAAGCAGGCAGGTGTCTATAAACTTTTGGACATACTCCACCTCCATAATGTTATGTAGGTCCCCCAAATCAGCTCAGGCATGGACTCTCTAAGACCTCTAAGGGCGTCCTGTTGTATCTGGAGACCTTCAGACATTAGCAGCAGATCCTTAAGGTCTGAAGGTGTGAGGTGGGCATCAGTAAGCCTTAGCTGCCCATGACCCTGTTGCTGATCACCAGTTGTCCTTCCTTGTGGCACTTTTGGTCGGTGCTGACCCCTGCATACCAGGAACACCCCACAAGACCTGCCTGCCTGATGTTTTGGAGATGTTCTGACCCAGTCAATGTCTAGAACCTCACAGTTTGGTTCTTCTCAAAGTGTCTCAGATTCTTACTCCTGTCCATCACCCTCATCACCTGTTCACTCACTGCCTATTATGTAGAGCCAAAACTGGACATTTCAGTCATTTCACCAAGTATGTGACACATACAAGTAATTTTACTTAGAGTAACACAAGTATGACATTTAACAAACACACAAACTATAGTGTGTGTGGTCAGCTTAAAACAGCATACTCTACTCTACGCTAGTTTGTAGACATACATGTGTTTTAATGTTGTGTCTGGAGTACAGCTGTTCATATAGGGGTGACAGCCTGGCCCCAAAGCTGGCACCTTTCATCTTGGACACTTTCAGGACATTTTACTGTACCAAATTATACAGTAGGGTTTCTAGACATGCGTAGACATTTTAATGTTGTGTCTGGAGTACACAGGGGTCAAACAGCCAGGCCCTAGAGCTGGCACCCTTCAGCCTGGACACTTTCTGGACATTTCGAGCTGGTTAAAGTGTGTGTGGTCAGCCTAAAATGACATCCTCTACTGTAAAACTTTGTACAGTAGAGTTTATAGACATGCGTAGACATTTTAATGTTGTGTCCAGAGTACAGAGGGGTGAAACATCCAGCCCCTAAAGCTGGCACCTTTCATCTTGGACACTTTCTGGACATTTTGGGCTGGTTATAGTGTGTGTGGTCAGCCTAAAACGACATCCTCTACTGTCCAAAGTTGTGCAGTAGAGTTTGCAGACACTAGTTTCTAGACATACATATGTTTTAATATAATTTCTGGAATACAGCTGTTCATTTAGGGGTGACACTAAAGCTGGCAGCCTTCAGCCTGGACACTTTCTGGACATTTTGGGCTGGTTATAGTGTGTGTGGTCAGCCTAAAACGACATCCTCTACTGTCCAAAGTTGTGTAGTAGAATTTTCAGACATTAGTTTTTAGACATACATATAGTTTAACATCATTTATGGAGTACAGTTGTTCATATAGGGGTGACACAGGCAGGCCCTAGAGCTGGGACCCTTCAGCGTGGACACTTTCTGGACATTATTAGCTGGTTAAAGTGTGTGTGGTCAGCCTAAAATGACATCCTCTACTGTAAAACTTTGTACAGTAGAGTTTCTAGACATGCGTAGACATTTTAAAGTTGTGTCCAGAGTACAGAGGGGTGAAACATCCAGCCCCTAAAGCTGGCACCTTTCATCTTGGACACTTTCTGGACATTTTGGGCTGGTTAAAGTGTGTGTGGTCAGCCTAAAACGACATCCTCTACTGTCCAAAGTTGTGTAGTAGAGTTTGCAGACACTAGTTTCTAGACATACATATGTTTTAATATAATTTCTGGAATACAGCTGTTCATTTAGGGGTGACACTAAAGCTGGCATCCTTCAGCCTGGACACTTTCAGGACATTCAGGACATAGACATGCATAGACATGCCATAGGGGTGCACCTGGGGGGGGGGGGTGGTGAAACAGCCATGCCCTAGAGCTGGCACCTTCAGCTAGGGGCACAGTGCTAATAATGCTAGCTCACATGCTCTATAAGCTGTATTTCCCAGAGCTTTGAAGTGAATCTCTCAATCCCAAGAGTTTTGGGGGTTTTTTGGTGGGGGGCTCAGGTCTACCCTCTGCACACTGCCTGTGTCTTTAAAAAAAACAACACACTCCCTAAACGACTGGAGAATGATGTCAGGCTAGTCCATGTGAGCTGCAATCACTTCCTGGCCTGACTGAGAGAGAGAGAGAGGGGTGAGAGAGAGAGATGGGGGCAGAGCAGCTGAAGTGAAGCTGAGGGTCGTGCTAACAAACCCTGGAACAAGTTTGCATCTGAGCAGGCAGCCCTGGCAGCTCTGCTGTGTATGGAGGAGCCCCGGACTGGGTAAATCAGGCTGTTTATTATAATTTCACTCTCTTTTTCTGCTCCTCCGGCTGTGCTTGTGTCTTTACAGCACTGCTGGCATGCTCGCGTCTGGTTGCCATGTTTTATTTCCTAGTTCTCTGCTCTATATGAATGTAATAAGTGTATTAATAGGCTGCTGTTATTGTTATTAGAATTGCGGTGTCGAATGTGCAGCAGCTGGGTCGCGTGCACTTCGCTCGACCACCGCTGTGTTGTTTTTTTTTTTTTTGTTGTTTTTTTTTTGTGTGTTTTGTACTGTTTGTGCCCACCACCGACCCCGCAGTTGGCATCGACCCGACCCGCTGATGGTAAGAAAAATATACAGATAAAAAAAATCAGCGTTTTTAACGATGTGATGGAATGTGGGCAGAAACGCGAAACGCCTCGCGCCGCTTCGCACTTTATCCGTGCCAGCGTTGCATGATCTGAAATGCGCTGGTTGCGTCACCGCACAGTAACCAAACTGCAGCGCTATACACCACACATGAATATGCAGTCTCTCTCTCTCTCTAGCACACACACACTTACACACGTACACATACACCGTGCAACGGAATCTGGGCCATACCGTTGAGGGACGTTTGGAGCTATTTGAGCGAGCACGCGCAGCCTAAAACAGCAGCCCGTGCTGCACAGACCGCTGGAAAGTTTACCCTGCAAGAAAAGTTAGTGTCCCGTCATGGGACGCACACGTTTCTGGTACATGTGTGAAGCTGCACTGGGCTGAATTGCATATGCATGCTTACTTCAAGAGCAGGGGTCTCAGAAACCCACTTTTGCTCCTTTAAGATCATGTGAACACTGAGCTGCATTTTCTAGACGCACCAGGAAAGTTGGGCCTTGCTGGACAGTCATGTTTTATTGTGCAAATCTGCAAAGATTTGTACTGGAAGAAAGATGCTAAGAAAGTTGCTGGACACCCCTGCTAATGAATGCATGTGCACACACACGCACATGGCAAGTGGCGCCATGCTGCCTAATAATGCCAGGCGTGGGCTAGTAGAGGGGTATATAAAGCCCCCCAGCACTGAGGAGCAGTGGAAGAACTGTGTGGAGCTTCATCCAGTACTTTTGGGATACTGAATTGGGCAGTTGGGGATGAGGTGGGGGCCTGACCTCACTAACACACCTTGTCACTGAATGCAATCAAATTCTCACAGCAATGCTCCTTCAGAATCTAGTGGAAAGTCTTCTTCTGCTTCTCTGGACAGTAGAGACAGTTACTCCAATAAAAGGAGGATCAGCTTTTTTAAAAGCCTTGATTTTAGAAGAAGCAATGAATGAGCAGGTGTCCCAATACTTTTGTCCATATAGACAAAAACAACAGAACCTGGGCCATAACCTGATGGACACTGCCTTGAACACAAGTTAGTGTCCCTTGATATAAGGAATGATCTTCTGGTATATGTAAATATAGGTTGGCTGGATTCTCTGGCTCATGTCTAACCACAGAATATTTCTGTACTGAGTGTGAATGAGTGTGTGAACACTGTTAATTCTCACGTTCACGCCATAAAGTTCATATTTAAAAGTGAGCTGCATTTCAAATCAAGTCAAATTTCACATTTACTTTATAAGAATATATATATATATATAAAAATCTCTATATATAGACTATGTTTATAAGATAAATAAGAGTATATACTTAAGCTAAATATACATAAATATATAGAAGTATATAGTCTGAGTTAAGAGATTAATAAGAAGTGGATAAATTATAGTTATAAAATTATAAGTTATAGTATAAATATAGTATATAGTATAAATTATATATAATGATAGTAGATATGTAATCATTCATAGTGGTTGCTGAATAATTTGTAGTAGATTCTGAATAATGCCAAGCAGTAGCTGAATCCATTATATTGAATACTAAATAATTCATAGTGGTTATAGGATAAATGATTGGAGATAATTAATTATTTATAGTGGTTATTGGATAAACGATAGTAGATGCCTAATAATTCATAGTGGTTATAGGATAAATGATAGATAATTAATAATTCATAGTGGTTATTGGATAAATGATAGTAGATGCTTAATAATTCATAGTGGTTATAGGATAAATGATAGATAATTAATAATTCATAGTGGTTATTGGATAAATGATAGTAGATGCTTAATAATTCATAGTGGTTATTGGATAAATCATAGTAGATAATTAAGTAATTCATAGTGGTTCTAGGATAAATCATAGTAGATAATTAATTATTCATTGTGGTTATTGGATAAATGATAGTAGATGCTTAATAATTCATAGTGGTTATTGGATAAATGATAGTAGATGCTTAATAATTCATAGTGGTTATAGGATAAATGATAGTAGATGCTTAATAATTCATATTGATTATTGGCTAAATCATAGTAGATAATTAATAATTCATAATGGTTATAGGATAAATCATAGTAGATAATTAATAATTCATAGTGGTTATTGGATAAATTATGGTAGATGCTTAAGAATTCATAGTGGTTATAGGATAAATCATAGTAGATAATTAATAATTCATAATGGTTATAGGATAAATCATAGTAGATAATTAATAATTCATAGTGGTTATTGGATAAATTATGGTAGATGCTTAAGAATTCATAGTGGTTATGGGATAAATCATAGTAGATAATTAATAATTCATAGCGGTTATAGGATAAATCATAGTAGATAATTAATAATTCATAGCGGTTATAGAATAAATCATAGTAGATAATTAAGAATTCATAGTGGTTATTGGATAAATTATGGTAGATGCTTAAGAATTCATAGTGGTTATAGGATAAATCATAGTAGATAATTAAGAATTCATAGTGGTTATAGGATAAATCATAGTAGATAATTAAGAATTCATAGTGGTTATAGGATAAATCATAGTAGATAATTAAGAATTTATAGTGGTTATAGGATAAATCATAGTAGATAATTAATAATTCATAGTGGTTATTGGATAAATTATGGTAGATGCTTAAGAATTCATAGTGGTTATAGGATAAATCATAGTAGATAATTAAGAATTCATAGTGGTTATAGGATAAATCATAGTAGATAATTAATAATTCATAGCGGTTATAGAATAAATCATAGTAGATAATTAAGAATTCATAGTGGTTATTGGATAAATTATGGTAGATGCTTAAGAATTCATAGTGGTTATAGGATAAATCGTAGTAGATAATTAATAATTCATAGCGGTTATAGAATAAATCATAGTAGATAATTAAGAATTCATAGTGGTTATAGGATAAATCATAGTAGATAATTAAGAATTCATAGTGGTTATAGGATAAATCATAGTAGATAATTAAGAATTCATAGTGGTTATTGGATAAAAAAATTAATTAGGAGTGAGCACAGTCGGCTTAAAACAACTTCCGCTACGGTACAGATTACTGTACAGTTTACCCAGCAAGAACAGCAGTGTTTATGTGGGTGTATATATTTTCTATAAGGGTATATAGATATAGATATAGATATAGATATAGATATATATGTATATAGATGGATAGATGTATATAGTAGTGAATGCTGTATTACGCTGTAATGAGCCACACAGACTGTAGCTGAAGTGCTGAAGTTTACCCGGACTGCATGTGACAGTCAGTGTTATCAGCATCTCAGTGACCGTGTTTATGATCAGCGTACGAAAGGACGAGCTAACGCTAACGCTCAGCAGTGATCACGAGCTCGGCGTGTCTGTACAGCCGGAGTGGAGCTGGCTTAGCTGAGGTGTTTCTCCTCTCGGCCTCGGAGTCAATGTTGATTCAGAAGATGACTAACTTGGAGAAAGGAAGCTTGGTCATAGGAGAGAGTGTATGTCTGCATGGAACTTGATGACCCATGCGTGTGTGTGTGTGTGTGTGTGCGTGTGTGTGCGTGTGTGTGCGTGTGTGTGCGTGCGTGTGTGTGCGTGTGTGTGTGTGTGTGTGTGTGTGTGTGTGTGTGTGTGCTGTTTGCTGTCTGGTTTCCAAGACATGTGACTGTGCACAATGCTGCCTTTCCTATGCAACTAGCGTGTGTTCATCATGGCATTTCCTGCACTCTCTCTCTCTCTCTCTCTCTCTCTCTCTCTCTCTCTCTCTCTCTCTCTCTCTCTCCCTCTCTCTCTCTGTCTCTCTCTCTGTCTGGCTGGCTGTCTGGCTCTCTGTCTGTCTGTCTCACACTGAAGCAAGAGTTCATACACATTTTCATTAAACCCCCCCTAACAAAGTTAGTATCTGAACTTTGCTCCATTAGCTTTACACTGGAGCTACAGGGCTAATGTAGCTAACACACCCTCTCCTCGAACCGTGTGGAGGTGTTCACTAATAACCTGTAATAGACCTGATTATGTGTTTCTGACACTGTGCTGCTAAAATTCAGGCTCGTAGCTGTAGCCTCATAGTCGCAGTTCACTAATTTACTGGATAATTCATAGTGGTTTTCAGATACATTGCAGTAGACACTCAGTTCATAATTCATAGTGGTTGCTGAAGAATTTGTAGTAGATAATGAACAGCAAAGTAGTAGCTGAATCAGTCGTAGTAGATAATAAATAACTTAGTGGTAACAAAATAATTCATAGTGGAGACTGTAGAATTCACAGTAGTGTCATTCATACTAGTTTTAAATAATTGATTGTAGTAACTGAATAATTCATTTGTGTTTTTTAATATTTCATAGTAGTTATAGAATACAGATATATAGTATATAGCATACTACTACAGTAGTATTGAGAATAATTCATAGTGGACATTGTAGAAGTCACAGCAGTAACTAGAAATTCTGTATGTTTTTAAATAATTCACAGTGGATACTGAATTATTCATAGTGGTTTTCGTATACATTGTACTCAATTCATAATTCATAGTGGTTGCTGAATAATTCATAGAAAGACTAAATGTTTCATAGTGGTTATTGGATAATTCATAGTGGTTTTCAGATACAGTGTAGTACACACTCAATTCATAATTCATAGTGGTTACTGAATAATTCATAGTAAAGACTAAATGTTTCATAGTGGTTATTGAATAATTCATAGTGGTTTTCAGATACAGTGTAGTACACACTCAATTCATAATTCATAGTGGTTGCTGAATAATTCATAGAAAGACTAAATAGTTCATAGTGGTTATTGGATAATTCATAGTGGTTTTCAGATACAGTGTAGTACACACTCAATTCATAATTCATAGTGGTTGCTGAATAATTCATAGTAAAGACTAAATGTTTCATAGTGGTTATTGAATAATTCATAGTGGTTTTCAGATACATTGCAGTAGACACTCAATTCATAATTCATAGTGGTTGCTGAAGAATTTGTAGTAGATAATGAACAGCAAAGAAGTAGCTGAATCAGTCGTAGTAGATACTGAATAACTCTTAGTGGCTACAGAATAATTCATAATGGTATCATTCATAATATTTTTATAATAATTGATTGTAGTAACAGAATCATTCATAGTGTTTTTGTCATAGTAGTTATAGAATACAGATATATAGTATATAGCCTACTACTATAGTAGTATAGAAAGTAATTCATAGTGGATACTATAATTCATAGCAGTAACTAGAAATTCACAGTGGATACTGAAATAATTTACAGTGGATACTGAATAATTCATAGTGGTTTTCAGATACATTTCAGTAGACACTCAATTCATAATTCATAGTGGTTGCTGAAGAATTTGTTGTAGATTATGAACAGCAAACTAGTGGCTGAATCAGTCGTAGTAGATAATAAATAACTTTTAATAGTTACAAAATAATTCATAGTGGAGACTGTAGAATTCACAGTGGTATCAGTCATACAGTTTTTAACTGATTGTAGTAACTGAATAATTAATAGTGTTTTCAAATATTTTATAGTAGTTATAGAATACAGATATATAGTATATACTACTACAGTAGTATTGAGAATAATTCATAGTGGACACTGTCGAATTCACAGCAGTAACTAGAATTTCGTATGTTTTAAAATAATTCACAGTGGATACTGAATATGTCATAGTAAAGACAGAATAGTTCATAGTGGTTTTCTGATACATTGTAGTAGACACTCAATTCATAATTCATAGTGGTTGCTAAAGAATTTGTAGTAGATTATGAGCAAAGTAGTAGCTGAATCAGTTATAGGACATACTGAATAATTTAGAGGCTACAAAATAATTCATAGTAATAAATAATTGATTGTATATACTGAATGCATTGTAGAAACAGAATAATATATGTGTTTTAAATAATTCACAGTGGTTACTAAATAATCCATAGTAAATACAGAATAATCCCTGGTGGGTGCTAAATAAGTCATAGTAAATACTGAGTAGTTCATAGTGGTTACTGGATAATTAACAGTAGTTGCTGCAGAATTCATAATGGTTTATAGATCATTTATGGCATATACTGAATAATTCATAGTGGTTACTGGATCATTCATTGTATCTACTAACTCATTAGTAGTGATTCCTGGATTCCTGGATAATTAACAGTGTTTGCGGGAAAATTCATAGTGGTTTATGGATAATTTATGGCAATTTGTGGGTAATTCATAGTGGTTCCTGCATAGTTCATAGTAAATAAAAACTAGTATTAAATGAGTGAATATATTGCTATATAAACATATCACGTATATTTTTATATATTTTTCCTTATTATCAATGGAAATATGACACAGTCGTCCTGAAGCCTGAATTGTGTTCATACTTACACCATATTTATAGATAACTGTGAGTCATACAGGATCAGAAACCACATAATCAGGTCTGTTAGCGATTACTGAACACCTCCACACAGTTTGACGCAGTGTTGCTCCAATGCAGAAGTAAAAAGTCTGATTCAGACTCCGGACTGAACTGTGCTCTTCAGCATTCCTGCTACTGCTACAGAAGAGAGCTCGCAGTGCTGCTGTGTGATGTGCATTTGCAACTGTTTCTTCCTTGGCATCTTATCATGCTTCATTCCATCCCAGTGTGTGTGTGTGTGTGTGTGTGTGTGTGTGTGTGTGTGTGTGTGTATGCAGTAAAGATTTAGCTGGATTGTGTGTATCATTACTGCTGTAGCCCTGCGTTTGGGCCCACGGGGTACACACCAGTATTAAGTACAGCTGTTACTCCAGCAGGCATGAGCAGAACTCTGTACACACCAGATCCAGCCAGGCCGCCTTTATGAAGCCCTTCAGCTCAGACTGGAGGTTTATATAAACTCAGACACATACAGTCAGTTAACTCCTTAGACTCTCTCCTGTGAGAGAACTCTTCAAAACTCTTCTATTATTATAATTCATACTGGATACTGACTAATTCATAGGGGTTACTGAATCAGTTATAATGGTTATGGGCTTATTCCAAGTAGATACGGAATAATTCATAGTGGTTGCGGAATAACTCAGTAGGTACTGAATACATTTGTAGTAGTAAAAAATAATTCATAGTGGTTACAGAATCATTTATAGTTACTGGATCATTCATTAAAGTGAATTATCTGAATAATTTATGGTGGGTGCTGAAATATTTAAAAAGGTTATTGAATGAGTTTACTGGATAATTCATAGAGGATACTGAAGACTTATTGTGTTGAATAGTTCATAGTGCTTTTGAAGTCACAGTTATCTGTACTGGATAATTCACAGTAGATACTGAAGAATTCATAGTAGTTATTAAATATGTTGTAATAGTAATTAATAAGTAATAATAATTATGAATAAAAGTTATTAATAATAATTAATAAGTAATTAATACTAGTTAAGTAATTCATAGTTACTTAATCATAATTGTAACTGGGCAATTAATAAAAGATACTGGATAATTTATAGTGGGTGCTGTTTAAGTTACTGGAAAATCCATAGAAGATCATTAATAATTTATAGTAATTACTGAATAATTTATAGTACACAGTATTTTTTTTTATCATCCATAGTGGTTATTGAATAATTTTAGATACTGAATAATGCATAGTAATTACTGAATGATCTGTAGTAGATAATACTATGAATAATTCATAATGGTTACAAACTGATTCTTAGATGTTACTAAAGTATTCTTAGAAGATAATTAGTAATTGATAGTAGATACTGAATAATTCATAGTAGGTACTACATACTTTGTAGTAGTAATTAAATAATTCATAGTAGTTATTTAATCATAGTAGTTACTGGACAATTCATAGATACTGAATTTATAGTGGGTGCTGAATAATTGATAATAGATACTAAATAGTTTATAATAATTACTAAATAATTAATAGCAGTTGCTAGGTAATTCATTATGATTACTGAATAATGTATAGTAATTATTAAATATTTAAACGTGGTTACTGAATAATTAATAGTAGATAGTAAATAATTCATAGTAGATACTGAATAATTCATAGTGGTTACTGAATAATTCATAGTAGTTACTGAATAATTCATAGTGGATACTGAAGAATTCGTAGTAGATACTGAATACATAATAGTAGATACTGAAGAATTCAAAATACATACTACATAGTTCATTATAGTCAATAAATAATAGGTAATTCATTATGGTTGCTGGATAATTTATAGTATATTCTATCATAAACTGTGTTGTTGAGTAATACATAGTAGTTGCTGAATAATGCATAATAGAAACGTATAATAATTCTTAGTGGTTTTTAAGTAATTCATATTAAAAATTTAACAATTCATAATGGTTGCAGAATTGATATCTCTATGTCGTACATACTGAGTAATTCATAGTGGATGCTAACATATCGTGACATTACTGCAGTCCATAGCTACGGACGTATAGCCGCTCTGTAGCCCTGTAGCCGCCCTCGTTCTCAGGAGTCACAGGGAATCCAGTCATCTGCCCTGCACTCGGCCTGGCCCTCGTGTGTTCTCACACAACATACAAGGCCATGTTTTTCTTTCTCAACGCAAGCCTTTAACAACACCATCCTCGGCTTGGCTGGCTGCCAGCCCCGAGATGACGTGCAACAGCTGTATTTTTGCAGCATGTCCTGGGTTGCCCTATGCAGGCCGAACTCTACCAAGCATTCCACACGGGGGGCTGAAGGGGGCCGTGCCAAACGAACTGGGGCTTTAAGTTTACTTTACATGCTGTGTCCCACAGTGAACCCGTACAAACCTCCACTGAACCCCACCACGGCACCCCCCCTTCCCCCACCGCCTACACCACAGGATGCTCTTGTTACCCACAAGCAAGCCATTAGTCTTGGGACTCTATAATGGGTCTGTAAGCTTTGCACTGAGTTGCCAGTTTATCGGAAACACCTCCCATACAGAATGCAGCCAAGCTGTTACTGTAACCTTTATCAGCCCCCTCTAATCCATCCATCAATGAAAATGGACCACCATAGGACCAGAGGTTGTGTGTGTGGTTGACCGTTCTCTGCACAGCAGTGACCCTGATATGGTAGTGTGGCGTGTGTGTGTGGTACTGGTACCAGTTCTGTTTTCATACCGCGGTTCACACATACAGTCTTGTGCAAAAGGTTGAGCTCAAATTTCATTCATTTATTATTTATTAATTATTTATTTATTATTTATTGGTCAGGCTGGTTAGAGCTGACAGAAAGGCTACAGTAGCTCAGATATCCACTCTCTACAATTGCGGAGAGCAGAAAAGCAGCTCGGAATAAGCAACACCAACAACCCCAACCTTGAGGAGGGTGGATGAGCTACAACAGCAGAAGACCACGTCAGGTTCAGAAGACCACTTCTTTCAGCCAAGAACAGAAAGCTGAGGCTGCAGCAGCTCTATCGACTGGAGCTCGGTTGCTCCCGAGGAACATCACACAGATGGTCGGGTCAGAGTTTGGCGCCAACAGCATGAGTCTGTGGACCCAACCTGTCCAGGCTGGTGGAGGTGGTGGTGTAATGCTGTGGGGAAGGCTTTTTTTTTGGCACACTTCGGGCCGTTAACACCAATCAGTCATCACTTGAAGGCCACAGACTGTTTGAGACTGTTTGAGGTCTTCCCAGTCACCAGAACTGAATCCAGTAGAACCCATTTGGGGTTCTGTGGTAGGACTTTCCCAGAAGTTCTACCAACAGAAGCCACTTCCCAGAAGTGTAGAAGCCGCTAGGGCCGCAAAAGGAGGACGAACCCCCGTTAGAACCCTTTCAGAGTTCAGAAGAAACGCTAGACGGCGTCTCCAGACTTGCGTTCGACGTCCCGTCGCTTGTCTTTAGTGGCCGGCTGGTCAGATGGCTTACTTTAGGGAGTGTATATGAAATAGTCAGAGCGGCGCTGTTATGACAGGTGGTATGACATGTTTATGACACATTATAACAAGCACGGCCAGGAAGCATTTCCACACCAAACATCTATACCTCACAGTCGTCTCATGTGAGCTGTGTTTGTCCTTTTTTCCTCTGTTGTTTATTCAGAGCTGGCCAGACTCATGCTGCCTCTTGGCCCGTGCAGCTGCGTTGGCCCGGCGTGTATGAAGCGAGCGCAGAGCCCAGCACAGTTCATGTGTTCTCTCTCCTTTGCTGTCCTGATGAGACAACGGGAGAACAGTGGTCACGCTTTCATGAGACAAGGCATCCGTACGTGCTGTTAACAGCTCTAAGCAAGGCGACGACTCCAAGACCCACATTTAAATCAACACTACGTAGCAGCTGTACCTTCAGACAGCTCCTACGAGCTGCAGGAGGAGAACCTCTCTCCAGAACTGCTGCTGTGTAACGCTGCAGAACCCATAGAGTCATACTAGTGTAAAATCCTGTAGTATTACTCTCCTGCCTCAGCCTCTACCTTCAGATCAAGCTTCTGGAGCTTCTCTCAGCTTGTCCAGAAATGCATGTGTACAGCTGTCCCGATTTGCATTTACTGCAGTGGAGTAAAAAGGAATTACACTCTGCAACTGTAGGGGGAGCCCAGGAGCAAAACCATTAAATTATTGCGGGGGGGGGGGGCTATGGACACTATGGTAAATTTTTCACCAAATTATCAAATATTTTGTTGTTTTGCTCCTGGGCTCCCCCTATAGTTGCAGAGTGTAGTTTACTGTTACTCCACTGCAGTAAATGCAAATCTGGACAGCTGTACACTGTTCTTGGAGACTGATGTAGTTAACAAGTTACGACGTACCGATATAGGAATTTTGGGCTGTTCCTGATATCTGAGATATCTGCTAATGGTGATACATAAACATGTATTAAGAGTAGAGCAGGGCCTAAACCCACCTTGATCAGCATTACAAAGAAATATTACACCAAAGGACAGACAGGTGGACAAACAAATGGATGGACGAAGGTGAAGGCAGATGGACAAAAGAATGGATAGACAAATTAACAGACACACACAGAGGAATGAATGAATGAATGAATGGGTGAGTGTATAGACAGATGTAGCGATGAACCAACAAATGGATGAATGACGGATGAATATTTCCTGAATTAATGAATGCATGGATGAATGAACGAACAGAGGACTGATTGAATAAGGGAATGAGTATTCAGGTGGATGGACAGGTGAACAAACAGATGGCTGGATGAAGGAATTAATACATGATCTGACAGATGGACAGATGAATGAAGGAATGAACAGACATATCGATGATTGAATGAACAAATGGATGAATGAATGAACGAACAGGCTGATGGAGGAATGTGTAAATGGACGAATGTACTGACTGATGGCTCGATGAACAAACGGATGGATGAATAAATGGACGAATGTACAGACAGATGATTGAATAAACGGACAAATGTTTAGATGGATGAATGAACGGATCAGTTGTACAGACGGATGAAGGAATGAACGAACAGACCGATGGATGAATGTGTAAATGGATGAATGTACTGACATGATTGAATGAACGGACAAATGTACAGACGGATGAATGAATGAACAGATCAGCTGTACAGACAGGTGGATGGATGAACGGATGACTGTACAGACGGGTGGATGGATGAACGGATGACTGTACAGACAGGTGGATGGATGAACGGATGACTGTACAGACAGGTGGATGGATGAACGGATGACTGTACAGACAGGTGGATGGATGAATGGAGGACTGTACAGATGGGTGGATGGATGAACGGATGACTGTACAGATGGGTGGATGGATGAACGGATGACTGTACAGACGGATGAATAAACGGATCAATTGTACAGACAGGTGGATGGATGAACGGATGAACGTACAGATGGATGAATGATTCAACAGATCAGTTGTACAGACAGGTGGATGGATGAACGAATGACTGTACAGACGGGTGGATGGATGAACGAATGACTGTACAGACGGGTGGATGGATGAACAGATCAATTGTACAGACAGGTGGATGGATGAACGAATGACTGTACAGACGGGTGGATGGATGAACGGATCAATTGTACAGACAGGTGGATGGATGAACGGATGACTGTACAGACGGGTGGATGAATGAACGAATCAGTTGTACATACGGGTGGATGGATGAACGGACGAAAGTAATGACTGATGGCTCGATGAGCAAGCGGATGGATGGATAAATAAAATGGACGAATGTACAGACAGAGTGACGGATGAACGAACAGACAGTTGACTGAATAAATGGACAAATGTCAAGACGGCTAAACGGACGGACGGATGGATAAATACATGAATAGCCCAATGGGTGGACAGACAAACAGACAGACAGGCGACAGGCCAGTAGAGAAAGCAGGGATCTTGACTTCCCAGTGTTTGCTTCTTCAGCTTGGGCCTTGTCTGGTGGACTACAGGACTCTTGGGGTGGGGATGGTCTTAGTCCAGTCCGATGGCAGAGTTTTTGCCTCCCGCCTGCGCTTGTTAGTGACTTTGCGGAGGGGTCGTTTTTTACCTAAATAGGAAGCGCGGCAGGCAGTTCTTCTGACGTGCCTTCAAGGGCCAGAAGTTCAGGAGGACACGGTTCCTGCCATCTAATATTCAGCGTGAGTTGTTCAGAGTGCCTGAACCCTCGCTCGCGCGTATTAATAGAAACTACGCACCTCTCACTATGTCTACTATGTCATGAGATACTGGCATGCAATACTCAGACAGGCCTCGCTATACTGTACATCAGCCTGAACTCAGCTACACAAGCACTGGCTGATGCAGCCTGAGCCCGTTACTGGATACACGATCAGCCATTACATTAGAACCAGGTAATGAACCAGTGGATAACACTGATGATGTGGTTCCAGGTTAGGCAGCAGGTGAACAGTCAGTTCTTGAAGGTGATGAGTTGGAGTTGAAGCAGGAAAAAATAGACAAGAACCAAACTGTGAGGTTCTAGATGTTGACTGGGTCAGAACATCTCCAAAACATCAGGAAAGCAGGTCTTGTGGGGTGTTTCCAATATCCAGTGGTCAATACCTCCCAAAAGGTCATGGGCACCCAAGGCTCACTGATGCTCATGGAGGTCTTCAGAGGTTTTTGCAGAATTGTATATGGTTTTAATGTTCTGGCTGATCGGTGCAGCTCCTAAATAAGAAGAAATGTGAGCTCAGTAAGGCAGGAAAAATGGACAAGTCTAAGAATCTGAGACATTTGTCAAGAACCAAACTGTGAGGTTCTAGATGTTGACTGGGTCAGAACATCTCCAAAACATCAGGAAAGCAGGTCTTGTGGGGTGTTCCCAGTATCCAGTGGTCAGCACCCACCAACAGGTCATGGGTACCCAAGGCTCACTGATGCTCATGGAGGCCCCACCTCACAACTTACAGGACTATAACGATCCACATTACCGTCTAAAGGCGTCCAGAATCTGAGACATTTGTCAAGAACCAAACTGTGAGGTTCTAGATGTTGACTGGGTCAGAACATCTCCAAAACATCAGGAAAGCAGGTCTTGTGGGGTGTTCCCAGTATCCAGTGGTTGATACCTCCCAACAGGTCATGGGCACCTAAGGCTCACTGATGCTCCTGGAGACCCCACCTAACAACATAAGGTGTCCAGAATCTAAGTCCCTTCGTCAAGAACCAAACTGTGAGGTTCTAGACGTTGACTGGGTCAGAATATCTCAGGCAGGTCTTGTGGGGTGTTTCCGGTATGCAGTGGTCAGTCCCTACCAAAAGTGGCATGCCATACCAGGGGCACCCAAGGCTCACCGATGCTCATGGAGGCCCCACCAGAGGTCTTCAGAGGTCTTCAGAGGTTATTGCAGAATGTTACATGGTTTTAATGTTCTGGCTGCTCGGTGCTGTTCCTAAATAAGAAGAAATGTGAGCTCAGTGTGGCGCTCTACTAAGCGCCCGTCGCTCTGTAAACAGCCGATAGCTGCTGTGAGGTGGTGTAAGTTATTGAGGTATTGCGGTAGTGTGTGGGCGGTGTGTGTTCACGCCTTTCCTTTTGTTGGAGGATAAACAGTAACTTATCTCTCCCCATATGCTTTTCTTTTTTCGTGGAAAACCTGTTCACCCGCACTCAGTCATGATTCTGAGTACTGAAGTGAAAGGAAAGCACAGATCCGCTGAGGGGTGGAGGTGGTGGGTGGGGGTGGGGGTGAGGGTGGTGGAGAGGTCAGGGTGCAGTGTGTACAGCATGGAACCAGTGAAGGTATGCTTTCCAAGAAATGCTGCATTAAAGGGCCCGTTTTGTCAGTAAACTCTCCATAAAGCAACATTCTGGATCCGCTATGTCGCCAAATCCATGTCCAAAAGTTTGTGGACACCTCTTCTAATGAATGCACTCAGCTACACACAGCTTGTCTAGCCTATTGGCTAGATGCCTCCTAATGCCAGGTGTGGGCTAGAGGGGTATCAAGCCCCCCCCACCCCCCCCACCCTCCTCTACCCAGCATACAACTGTGATGCTTTTGGGATGAGTTGAGGAGACGAGGAGTAGATGAGGTGGGGTGGTGAGTATCTATCCAGCATCCTGACCTCACTGACGCTTTTGTTGCTGAATGCAATCAAATCCTCACAGCAATGCTCCTCCTCCAACGTATTTCCCTGGACAGTAGAGACAGTTACTCCAACAAAAGCAGGATCAACCCTTGATTTCAGAAGAAGCAATGAATGAATGAGCAGGTGTCCCAATACTTTTGGCCCTTTAGCGTATGCAGAGTCATTGCTGTTATAGAAGAACTTCCTAATTTAAAGAGAGCGCCTAAAAGAGTTGTAACGCTGAGGAGTGTCCAAATACTTTTGTCCATATAAGTGTATCGGACAAAATAAAAGTCCCTAATGCAAACGATGCAGTAACGGGGGCAAGCGCTCCATCACGCACAGGCCGTGTCAAAATAAAAGTCACTAATACAATCGAACAAACTGATCATGTCAAAATAAAAGTTGCTAATGCAAATTAACTGACCGTGTCAAAATAAAAGTCACTACTGCAAACAAACAAACTGACCGTGTCAAAATAAAAGTCACTAATACAATTAAACAAACTAATCGTGTCAAAATAAAAGTCACTAATGCAAACAAAGCAGTAACACAAAATACTTTCAAAACAAGCTAAAATTAGTGTCTCACATTTGTCTCCCTGATGGAAAAACAATTTTATTATATATTAGTAAATATATATAAATCAACCTCAAGCTAAAATTAAGATCTGATAGCTACATAAGAGTTATTTCATAATTGAGCAATTCATAATCTGAATAATTGATTATTTGTTTTAATAATCCATGGATGTTTAATAGGTTTAATGTAGATATATTTGACTATTAAAAATAATCCGAAATGCTGTTTATCTTTGTTTATTGTGTAAAATAATTAAATCTACTTCCATTAGAAGTTAGAAAACTGCTGTTTTGGAGGTTTTGAGCGACAGTGACTGAGGTGTGAGAGATTTAAGACTGTATAACGTTTTCCAGAATGATCCGGAAGCAGCAGATGATCAGATCATGTGAAGCCTTTAGCCTTTAGCCTGTAGCTGCTACAGTAAGAGTCAGAGTGAGTACAGGAAGCACCTCTGTGGAGCCGTAGATTATTGTACAGGGCTCTGTAGCCTCGACTGTAGAAGTTTGGTATGGCCTTTGTGTGTGTGTGTGTGTGTGTGTGTGTGTGTGTGTGTGTTTGTGTGTGTGTGTGTGTGTGTGTGTGTGTGTTTGTGTGTGTGTGTGTTTGTGTGTGTGTGTGTGTGTGTGTGTGTGTGTGTGTGGATATGATGAGAGTTAAATTAAAGGCCCTTTTCTTCTGCCTCTCCCCTCCCCCCCGCTCTCTGTGTGAGATTTCTGGTAAGTGACATGGCTGGCCTTTGGCATAACGCCTGGCATGATCACATGGTATGGATGTCACGCCAGTTTGTGTGCGTGTGTGTGTGTGTGAGTGTGTGTGTGAGTGTGTGTGTGTGTGTCTCTGTGTGGGAGGGAAGGAGAGAGTGAGAGAGAGAGAGAGAGAGAGAGGGGCGAGCTAGACGGAGAGAAAATGAGTGTGCATGTCTGTGTTTGTGTGTGTGTGGGATGGAAGGAGAGAGTGAACGAAAAAAGGATGTGTGTGTTATGAGTGTGTGTGGTGTGTGTGTGTGTGTGTGTGTGTGTGTGTTTTATATTTTACAAAGCATTTATTTTTGGTTGCTGAGGTTAAAGCTGGGTTGGGACATATACAGTGCATGCAAAAGTTTTGGCCCCCCAGTCAGAATCTGCTGCTGTGAACAGTTAGATGAGTAAAAGATTGGATCTCCAAAAGGCATCAAAGGCATCAAAGCTAAAGATTAAACACGCTGTCTTTATGTGGACACTGTATGTCCACATATTTATGGACACTTTAAGCTGCACCCTGTACTGACACAGTTGTGCAAATGCGCACACTCACACAGCTTGTCTAGCCCCTGTAAAGAAGAAGTACTGCCAATAGAATAGGACCCTCTGGAGCAGATCAACATCATGACCCTATTGGCAGCATGCTGCCTAATAACGCCAGGCGTGGGCTGTATATAGTAAAGCAGCGAAAAAATAGAATGCCATGGTTTTTGCATGACAACAATGATAGATATAATATATATAATGTAGGACATATTATTGCATTTAAGACATGTATATATAATACATGAGGAATCATATGCTTTAACAAATCAATATTTGATGTATAAATAATGAATATCTCCCTTTTTTGCAGTTATTTGATACAAACTGTATAAATAATACATATGGAACATATTATATCACTCTTCATATGTAATGTATATGGGACATTTTGCAATAAATAAATAGATTAGATTAGAATAGAATAAATGTTTATTATGTTAGGACTGGGCAATTAATTCATATTTTATAACCTCTAACCGATGTAATCTTAGCCGGTGGTGTATATATATATATACTATATACAAACAAACATTTAAATATACCAATAGAAATGCTCCAAAATGTCTCTGAATAAAATCTTTCTTCGTTGACCTCCATTGAAAGTTGAGAAGCTTTTTTCCTTGACCTGTAAAGCTGCAGTTTTAGAGATACAAGGTTTTTGTCTGACAACGATATGGGGCATACATACTGCATAAATGATACATATACATATAAATGATATACATATACTATATATAACTAATAGATAAATGTTGCTATAATCAGTGGATACATGTTTATTATGTTAGATCTGGGCAATTAATCAAAACGTAATCAAACTGTCATTCTCAAGCTCTAATCAACATAATCTTAGCCATGTTGATTATTTGGTGTTTTTATAATATGACCATTTTCCTAAAAAATGATTTAAAAAAGCACAATAAATCACAATTCATCCAGCATTTAATATCATATCCCCTGTGTCGTGATACATATGTGTTTAATACCTGCTGTTATAACAGATTGCTGTGTAGTGTGTGTAGTGTGTGTGTGTGTGTGTAGTGTGTGTGTGTGTGTGTGTGTAGGCTGTGTGTGTCCTTTAGTGAGTGGAAGTTTGTAGGCAGTTTCTTTCCATCTTTTAACCATAAATGAAAGTTCAGGCCTTCCACAGAGAAGTGAAAGCGTGTGATGGGTGTGAATGAACACACACTGCTTTGTGTGTGTGTGTGTGTGTGTGTGTGTGTGTGTGTGTGTGTGTGTGAGTGAGTCATCTCCACTAGAAGAGCTAGAAATGCAAACACTAGTGTAACTGTCATGCAAGTGTGAAAAATCATAGAATAGCTAATAAAGCTCTCAGTCAGTGGAAATGGCTTTATTCATGATACGCTAGTGTCCTCTCTACTGGCTCTCACTACTGAACCAGGAGGCTAGTGTCCTCTCTACTGGCTCTCACAACTGTACCAGGAGGCTAGTGTCCTCTCTACTGGCTCTCACTACTGAACCGGGAGGCTAGTGTCCTCTCTACTGGCTCTCACTACTGTACCAGGAGGCTAGTGTCCTCTCTACTGGCTCTCACAACTTAACCAGGAGGCTAGTGTCCTCTCTACTGGCTCTCACAACTGAACCAGGAGGCTAGTGTCCTCTCTACTGGCTCTCACAACTTAACCAGGAGGCTAGTGTCCTCTCTACTGGCTCTCACAACTGTACCAGGAGACTAGTGTCCTCTCTACTGGCTCTCACAACTTAACCAGGAGGCTAGTGTCCTCTCTACTGGCTCTCACAACTGTACCAGGAGACTAGTGTCCTCTCTACTGGCTCTCACAACTGTACCAGGAGACTAGTGTCCTCTCTACTGGCTCTCACAACTTAACCAGGAGGCTAGTGTCCTCTCTACTGGCTCTCACAACTGTACCAGGAGGCTAGTGTCCTCTCTACTGGCTCTCACAACTTAACCAGGAGGCTAGTGTCCTCTCTACTGGCTCTCACAACTTAACCGGGAGGCTAGTGTCCTCTCTACTGGCTCTCACAACTGAACCAGGAGACTAGTGTCCTCTCTACTGGCTCTCACTACTGTACCAGGAGGCTAGTGTCCTCTCTACTGGCTCTCACAACTGAACCAGGAGGCTAGTGTCCTCTCTACTGGCTCTCACTACTGTACCAGGAGGCTAGTGTCCTCTCTACTGGCTCTCACAACTTAACCAGGAGACTAGTGTCCTCTCTACTGGCTCTCACAACTGAACCAGGAGGCTAGTGTCCTCTCTACTGGCTCTCACAACTTAACCGGGAGACTAGTGTCCTCTCTACTGGCTCTCACAACTGAACCAGGAGACTAGTGTCCTCTCTACTGGCTCTCACAACTGAACCAGGAGGCTAGTGTCCTCTCTACTGGCTCTCACAACTTAACCGGGAGACTAGTGTCCTCTCTACTGGCTCTCACAACTTAACCGGGAGACTAGTGTCCTCTCTACTGGCTCTCACAACTGTACCAGGAGGCTAGTGTCCTCTCTACTGGCTCTCACAACTTAACCAGGAGACTAGTGTCCTCTCTACTGGCTCTTACTACTGTACCAGGAGACTAGTGTCCTCTCTACTGGCTCTCACTACTGTACCAGGAGACTAGTGTCCTCTCTACTGGCTCTCACAACTTAACCAGGAGGCTAGTGTCCTCTCTACTGGCTCTCACAACTGAACCAGGAGGCTAGTGTCCTCTCTACTGGCTCTCACAACTGAACCAGGAGGCTAGTGTCCTCTCTACTGGCTCTCACAACTTAACCAGGAGGCTAGTGTCCTCTCTACTGGCTCTCACAACTTAACCAGGAGACTAGTGTCCTCTCTACTGGCTCTTACTACTGTACCAGGAGGCTAGTGTCCTCTCTACTGGCTCTCACAACTGAACCAGGAGGCTAGTGTCCTCTCTACTGGCTCTCACAACTGTACCAGGAGACTAGTGTCCTCTCTACTGGCTCTCACTACTGTACCAGGAGACTAGTGTCCTCTCTACTGGCTCTCACAACTTAACCAGGAGGCTAGTGTCCTCTCTACTGGCTCTCACAACTTAACCAGGAGGCTAGTGTCCTCGCTACTGGCTCTCACAACTGAACCAGGAGGCTAGTGTCCTCTCTACTGGCTCTCACAACTGAACCAGGAGGCTAGTGTCCTCTCTACTGGCTCTCACAACTGAACCAGGAGGCTAGTGTCCTCTCTACTGGCTCTCACAACTGAACCAGGAGACTAGTGTCCTCTCTACTGGCTCTCACTACTGAACCAGGAGGCTAGTGTCCTCTCTACTGGCTCTCACAACTGTACCAGGAGGCTAGTGTCCTCTCTACTGGCTCTCACAACTGAACCGGGAGGCTAGTGTCCTCTCTACTGGCTCTCACAACTGAACCGGGAGGCTAGTGTCCTCTCTACTGGCTCTCACAACTGAACCAGGAGGCTAGTGTCCTCTCTACTGGCTCTCACAACTGAACCAGGAGGCTAGTGTCCTCTCTACTGGCTCTCACAACTGAACCAGGAGACTAGTGTCCTCTCTACTGGCTCTCACTACTGAACCAGGAGGCTAGTGTCCTCTCTACTGGCTCTCACAACTGTACCAGGAGGCTAGTGTCCTCTCTACTGGCTCTCACAACTGAACCGGGAGGCTAGTGTCCTCTCTACTGGCTCTCACAACTGAACCGGGAGGCTAGTGTCCTCTCTACTGGCTCTCACAACTGAATCAGGAGACTAGTGTCCTCTCTACTGGCTCTCACAACTTAACCAGGAGGCTAGTGTCCTCGCTACTGGCTCTCACAACTGAACCAGGAGGCTAGTGTCCTCTCTACTGGCTCTCACAACTTAACCAGGAGGCTAGTGTCCTCTCTACTGGCTCTCACAACTGTACCAGGAGACTAGTGTCCTCTCTACTGGCTCTCACAACTTAACCAGGAGGCTAGTGTCCTCTCTACTGGCTCTCACAACTTAACCGGGAGGCTAGTGTCCTCTCTACTGGCTCTCACAACTGAACCAGGAGACTAGTGTCCTCTCTACTGGCTCTCACTACTGTACCAGGAGGCTAGTGTCCTCTCTACTGGCTCTCACAACTGAACCAGGAGGCTAGTGTCCTCTCTACTGGCTCTCACTACTGTACCAGGAGGCTAGTGTCCTCTCTACTGGCTCTCACAACTTAACCAGGAGACTAGTGTCCTCTCTACTGGCTCTCACAACTGAACCAGGAGGCTAGTGTCCTCTCTACTGGCTCTCACAACTTAACCGGGAGACTAGTGTCCTCTCTACTGGCTCTCACAACTTAACCGGGAGACTAGTGTCCTCTCTACTGGCTCTCACAACTGTACCAGGAGGCTAGTGTCCTCTCTACTGGCTCTCACAACTTAACCAGGAGACTAGTGTCCTCTCTACTGGCTCTCACAACTGTACCAGGAGGCTAGTGTCCTCTCTACTAGCTCTCGCTACTGTACCAGGAGGCTAGTGTCCTCTCTACTGGCTCTCACAACTTAACCAGGAGACTAGTGTCCTCTCTACTGGCTCTCACAACTGAACCAGGAGGCTAGTGTCCTCTCTACTGGCTCTTACTACTGAACCAGGACACTAGTGTCCTCTCTACTGGCTCTCACAACTTAACCAGGAGACTAGTGTCCTCTCTACTGGCTCTCACAACTTAACCAGGAGGCTAGTGTCCTCTCTACTGGCTCTCACAACTTAACCGGGAGGCTAGTGTCCTCTCTACTGGCTCTCACAACTTAACCGGGAGGCTAGTGTCCTCTCTACTGGCTCTCACAACTGAACCGGGAGACTAGTGTCCTCTCTACTGGCTCTCACTACTGTACCAGGAGGCTAGTGTCCTCTCTACTGGCTCTCACAACTGAACCAGGAGGCTAGTGTCCTCTCTACTGGCTCTCACAACTTAACCAGGAGGCTAGTGTCCTCTCTACTAGCTCTCACAACTGAACCAGGAGACTAGTGTCCTCTCTACTGGCTCTCACAACAATCTCTACTGGCTCTCACAACTGAACCAGGAGGCTAGTGTCCTCTCTACTGGCTCTCACAACTTAACCAGGAGGCTAGTGTCCTCTCTACTGGCTCTCACAACTTAACCAGGAGGCTAGTGTCCTCTCTACTGGCTCTTACTACTGTACCAGGAGGCTAGTGTCCTCTCTACTGGCTCTCACAACTTAACCGGGAGGCTAGTCTCCTCTCTACTAGCTCTCGCTACAACATTAACCAGGAGGCTAGTGTCCTCTCTACTCTCAACTTATGCACATTCTTGACAATGTCCAAATATAATTTTCCAGCTTGCTTTGTTTGCAAATCAGAATGAACTCTTTTTAATGTCTTATATTTACAGA
This sequence comes from Salminus brasiliensis, assembly GCF_030463535.1. NCBI lineage: Eukaryota > Metazoa > Chordata > Actinopteri > Characiformes > Bryconidae > Salminus > Salminus brasiliensis. The sequence continues at coordinate 3,455,232 of NC_132878.1, read as the reverse complement.
AAACAATGAATGAGCAGGTGTCCCAATACTTTTGCCCATGTAGTGGTTAGATATTTATAGTAATGTAATGCACAAATGTTGTTGAGCGTCTGTAGTCCGGTATTAATCGCAGTGGTGGCTCAGTGGCTCAGAGCAGTGTGTTATCGATCACATGGTTGTGGGTTTGTTGCCCCGGTCCACTAAGCTGCCACTGCCGGACCCTTGAGCGAGGCTCTTAACCCCCTCTGCTCCAGAGGTGCTGTAGCAGGGCTGACCCTGTGCTCTGACCCCAGCCTCTCTAAGCTGGGATATGTGCAGAGAAGAATTTCATTGCTCGTTATCATTTAGAAAGGAGCGCCGGTGGTCCAGCCAGGGGGTCTCTGACAGTTGCACAATACGATCTGTGATGTGTAATGGGATTTTTTGTGCGTTCACTTCCACTCCAAGCTGAAATACTAAATGGCCCTGTTGCGTTTTGATCTGCAGGGTTAGACATGCTGCAGCACGGCCTATGCAAGCTACTCGAGCAGGATTGCACATTAGGACGGTTTACGACATTCCCCACGGCAGTGTCCTCCCTCCCTTTTTGGGCTGCTTTATTACCCCCCACGGTTGTTTTGTGGACAGTGTCCCGTGCACTGTGTGTGCTGCTTGTGTCCCATGCCAGATTGTTGGGGCAAATCCAGGAGAGAGTGGAAAAAGCCTTGAACCCGAGGAGGCCAGAAGTCCTCTGCTTCCACTCCTGCTCTCCTGGGCGTAGCTGAGTCCTTCAGTTCGTGCATTAAAGGGATAGTTCAGTGCGAAATCACACGTACATGATTGATCACTGACCTGAGATGCTGTCAGTCAGACAAGGCAGGTTTGATATCTGACTGGTGCTTCTTTAGTTTGCAACAGAAGATGCTAGGCTAACATTGCTAACAAACACTGGGCTCAGACTGTCACCAATGTCATCTCAGTAAATACACGCCCCCAAACACATCTCCGAACACTCTCAGAACTTCCCCAGTGGCCTCTGGCCTTAATTATGCACTGCATGTCCAAATGTTTGTGGACGTCACTTCTAATAAATTCATTCAGCTACTTTTTGCTTGTCTGGGTTCTGTAGAGAAGTACTGCAAACAACCAAAGCAGGATAAACTCTTTTATACCCTTGATTTCAGAGGAATTAGGTGTCCCAATACTTTTGCCCGTATAGTGTACCTCGCAACCACTATGGACTACCTGAAGAGACACAAAGTGAAGCTTTTTGAGTGGCCCTCGCAGTCCCCTGACCTAAATATTATAGACTACATGTGATTAGGAAACAGCTGTGCAGCTGTTAGGGCTGGGCGATATGGTCAAAATATTATATCGCAATGTTAAAATATCGTCATGTTGCCCAGCCTCAGCAGCTATCTAACCCCTTAGCATCTCCATAACAGCAGATTTACAGAGGAAGGACAAGACCTTAACTTTCAATGCAAGTCAGTGGAAAAAGATTTTCTCCCAGGTCATTTTGAAGCATTTCTATTGGTCAGAAACGGCAAAACGGCAAAAACAGTGGCGAAATAGTGTTCAACACTAATGACCTACATATACAATATAGATTAAACTATTATAAACTGCATAACAGCAGGTGCTGGAATCACGATAATAATTATTAATATGTTTGAAATAAAGAAAATTCTGGATATTGATTATAATATTCAGCATTAATGTTAGCATTAATATTCAGCATTAAGTGCTGTTCACATGCGTGCCTACTGTAACCCACCTGGTATGTATGCTATGATCAACAGAATCCATGTACAGTTATTTCTGTCACATATGTTCTCTATCTGTCTGTAGAGCCAACACAGCTGTTCACTCATGTCCCCCGATCTGATTCAAGTCCCGTAAGGCTGAACAGAGGCAGATATCGTCCCAATCCGAGTATTTTAGCCAGATATCGTCCCAATCCGAGTACCTTAATGCTGAACATTGGCAGATATCGTCCCATTCCGAGTATTTTAGCCAGATATCGTCCCAATCCGAGTACCTTAATGCTGAACATTGGCAGATATCGTCCCATTCCGAGTATTTTAGCCAGATATCGTCCCAGTCCGAGTACCTTAAGGATCAGCATAGGCAGATATCCTAGTCTGAGTGCCTTAATACTGAACATAGGCAGATATCGTCCCAATCCGAGTACTTCAGGCAGACAGCATCCCAGTACGAGTACCTAAATGCTGAACATTGGCAGATATCGTCCCATTCCGAGTATTTTAGCCAGATATCGTCCCAGTCCGAGTACCTTAAGGATCAGCATAGGCAGATATCCTAGTCTGAGTGCCTTAATACTGAACATAAGCAGATATCGTCCCAATCCGAGTACTTCAGGCAGACAGCGTCCCAGTACGAGTACCTAAATGCTGAACATTGGCAGATATCGTCCCAATCCGAGTATTTTAGCCAGATATCGTCCCAATCCGAGTACCTTAATGCGGAACATTGGCAGATATCGTCCCAATCCGAGTATTTTAGCCAGATATCGTCCCAATCCGAGTACCTTAATGCTGAACAGAGGCAGATATCGTCCCATTCCGAGTATTTTAGCCAGATATCGCCCCAGTCCGAGTACCTTAATACTGAACAGAGGCAGATATCGTCCCATTCCGAGTATTTTAGCCAGATATCGTCCCAATCCGAGTACCTTAATACTGAACAGAGGCAGATATCGTCCCAATCCGAGTATTTTAGCCAGATATCGTCCCAATCCGAGTACCTTAATGCTGAACAGAGGCAGATATCGTCCCATTCCGAGTATTTTAGCCAGATATTGTCCCAATCCGAGTACCTTAATACTGAACAGAGGCAGATATCGTCCCAATCCGAGTATTTTAGCCAGATATCGTCCCAATCTGAGTACCTTAATACTGAACAGAGGCAGATATCGTCCCATTCCGAGTTTTTTAGCCAGATATCGTCCCAATCCGAGTACCTTAATGCTGAACAGAGGCAGATATCGTCCCATTCCGAGTATTTTAGCCAGATATCGTCCCAATCCGAGTACCTTAATGCTGAACAGAGGCAGATATTGTCCCATTCCGAGTTTTTTAGCCAGATATCGTCCCAATCCGAGTACCTTAATGCTGAACAGAGGCAGATATCGTCCCAATCCGAGTATTTTAGCCAGATATCGTCCCAATCCGAGTACCTTAAGGATCAGCATAGGCAGATATCCTAGTCTGAGTACCTTAATGCTGAACATAGGCAGATATCGTCCCATTCTGAGTATTTTAGCCAGATATCGTCCCAATCCGAGTACTTCAGGCAGACAGCGTCCCAGTACGAGTACCTAAATGCTGAACATTGGCAGATGTCCTCCCAGTCCGAGTAAATAATGCTGAACATAGACAGATATCCTCCCAATCTGAGTACCTTAGGCAGACCATGTCCCAGTCCGAGGACCTTAATGCTGAATATCGGCAGACAGTGTCTCAGTCCGAGTACCTTAATGCTAAGCATAGGGAGATATCGTCCCAATCCGAGTATTTTAGGCAGATCTCGGCCCAATCCGTGTACCTAAATGCTGAGTATCAGCTGATACCAGGTGAGCATCAGATAATACCAATCTGATACCGAGTACCTTAATGCTGACTATCAGACAATACCATTCCAGTCCGGGTAACTTAATGCTGAGTGTCAGCCAATACCAATCCGAGTACCTTAATGTTGATGATTCACAGATAATGATTCTATACTGAGTAGCTTAATGGTGACTATCAGATAGTACTAATCTGATCTCAGAACCTTAACGCTGAGTATCAGCTGATAATAATCCGATCTGAGTACCTTATTTGTATCAGCTCATACCGACCCAATCAGACTTAATGATTTCCCCACTGCCTGGGGGCTGGGAATACTCTGCCAGAGCACAGTGGTAAAAACAAAGGATCGGAACTGGGTCAGGCCTGAAACAGCTAATTCACAGTTAAAACGCACCTGGATTAGACCTGATCCTGTTCCACTGGATCAGATCAGGGCCGGCCGGTCTGTTTGTCTGTCTGCATGCATGAAATGAAGCTCATTCTTCGGATTAAAAACTGATCTTCTGATTCGTGCAGGCAGCCCACAGTTAGCTTTGACTAGCTGATTCATACACATCTACAGGTGGAGCTGCTAGGTAGGCAGACTGGTTGCAGCCAGCAGGATCCTGTGTGCTCAGATAAGCTGCTTTACTTTGAGCTGACTCATATTCTGACTAACGCGTTGGGGGGTTAAACGTATCTAGCAGTGCGTTGCCGGGGAATTCTGCACATTGTCAGCGAATTTCTTCATCTTGTCCAGGAAGACTTACAGCAGTACTGTGCAGTAACATCACTGTGCGAATGTGCCGGTGCATATTCTTCAGTTAAGGGAACTTTTCTGTTCCCAGTTTATAAATTCATGCTAGAAATGCTTTGATATAAATAAATAGCTTCGCTATTAAATATTATTTACTCCACCAGCAAATTAATAAAAAAGCAAGTAATATATATATTATATTTTAATATTAAATAAATAAATATATTTTAATATTAAACTGATATGAGGACAAGCTAAAATTTAAAACAGTTCAATAAAAGGATGATAAAGTAATAATAATAGTAGTATTATTATTATTCCTAATAATAATATAAATGTAAACAACAATAATAAAATAATAAATAGTGGTAAAATATTGACATATTTTATTAAATATGTTTAATTCAATTTTATTAACATAATAATAACAATGATAATAATAATAAAAATAAAAACAACAAAAATAATAACAATAATGTAAATTATATTACAATAGTTAATAGTAATAGTAATAAAATAGCAATAATAATAGAAATAAAAACAACAATAATAGCATTAAGGTACTCGGATTGCACCGAAACCTTGAAGCTTACTGATGCCCTACTTTTATTTTTAGCATAAAAAAATTGTTTGCATATTTTATTCTGAAACCAAACATTTAAACAACCAGTAAAAGCCATAAACATAAACAGTCATAAACAGGTCTTACCATCAAACAGACTTTAATAAACTTTAAACACCTTTTGTTTCCATGTTTGTTGGGTTTCAGCAGCTTGTTTAAAGGAAACACACAGACGTGTAGTAGCTTTTTACACAGAGACTAGGGATGCACTGATCCGATACTAGAATCAGATATCGGTCCGATACTAATCGATAATACCCAATAAAAATCGGCCCGATAGCTGGATTGGGTATCAGATAATTTGTCTGATCCAAAGGGCTGATCCATTTTTACGGAACCCGATTCTCGCACCACCAGAATCTCACCCAGGATCAGAGTAACCTGCAGATGTGAAACACATATCATAGCAAACAGCAAGTGTGGTCCGTCGACCCGTCGTCATCTCTCAGCGACTAATCCAGCCCGTCTTCCATATAAAGAGAACTGAGAAGGGAGGGGCTGCTCGCTCCTCTTTAGTCTCACAGTCTTCCAATTTCAGAATAAAAGTCCTGAGCCCAGACAGCACTGTGTCGAGGTCCAGCATAGTTGTTAATATTCATTTTATATTTTAGTAACAAATAAATAGAAATTGGGTTCATTAATATCTGTGTTTATTTGTTACAGTTTGTTTATTTGTTAATTTATTAAGTATTGATTATGTCAATCCTGCTACCTTAAGTCTCTCCCAGATGGTCAGGTGTATGGTTTAATAATTTACCAATAACCACGGCCAATACGCAAAGTTCATGTAGCGGTATCTGTATCGGAACAGAAGAGGATGTATCAGTGCGTCCCTAACAGAGTCACTACAGAAGCCCTTTAATAATCTCAATAACAATAGTAAAATATGAATAATAATATAAATAAAAACAACAATAATAGTAATAATCGTTAAATAAAAAATTAAAATGATATAAAATTAAATGAAAAATGGCAAAAGAAAAAGTTGAACTCAACTGAAGCAGTTACAGGCTGTCTGAAGGTGTACAAAGTTCACGTAGCGGTATCTGTATCGGAACAGAAGAGGATGGATCGGTGCGTCCCTAACAGAGACGTGGGCCTGAATGTGGAATCACTACAGAAGCTCTTTCTGTTTCTGAACTGGTGTTTTTTCACGGCTCTGAAATGTGAATTCAGACCCCAGTTAAAAGCTAATCTTATTCAGCATAAGAAATAAAAATGCACAGCCCATAAAAAGTGGAACTCCATAAATGTCAGGATTTAGAGCAGAGTATTGAGTATTTAAGTCAGAGCTGGTATCGGTATCGGTACTTGGTATCAGAAAGGAAAAAGTGGTAGCAGTGCATTCCTAGTCGTAACCATGAAAACCAAGACTGACTGGCAGTCGTGAGAGAAGAGTGAGATTATGATGATTGGAAAAGTGAGAAATTGAATCATGGATTCCTTCAGAACCTGGAGTAGATTTATTCAGTGTCTGTTAATCAATTACCGTTAATTAATCAATTAATCAGTCATTCAATCAAGTAATCAGACTTTATTTTAACTTAGAAATGCATTGTGGGTCATCCTTGGTTTCAGTGCAGCCGAGCATTGAGAAACTTTATAAACACACTAACAGTCAAGCAGAGTAAATGTCAAAAGAAAAAATATCTATTTAATTAAGCCAATTAAATTAATTATGCCAAAAATGTAAAATAAAGCCAATTAATAAAAAAGCAATAAAATATCATTTTAATCTTATGGGCTAAAATAAAAGTCTTATTTAAAAAGTAATAATAATAATAATAATAATAATAGTTTTATTATTATTATTATTAATACTAATAATAATGGCAATAAAAACAACTAAATAAAATGGATAAAAACAGTAGTAAAAATAGTAATGTTATAAATGATAATAATAATGTCAATAACAATAGCAGTAAAAATGCAAAATATACATAATATAAAAAATTCTCAAAATATAAATGTAATCAATAACAATAGAAATAGTCAAATATTGACAATAATATAAATAAAAACAACAATAAAAGTAATAGTATGAATAAAAACAGCAACAACAATAATAATAATCTTTAAATTAAATGTAAAAAATATATAAAATTAAATAGAAAATTAAGTTAAAAAAAAAAAAGGTAAGGTTTAACTCAACTGAAGCAGTTACAGGCTGTCTGAAGGTGGTTAGGAACAGAAGCAGTATGAATGATGGAGTGACACCAGTGAGCTGAGCTTAAGAGACTCCAGTAGTAAAGTCCAGCTCACCAGAGTTTCACCGGGTGATCCGGTCATTAGCTTGACAGGAGCCACTGAAGATGAAGATGAAGAAGTCAGTGTTTTTCCCTTCACCTAATAGTGGTACTAATGTTATGGCTGATTGATGCATAAGAGAGTTTTAATTGGTTCATTTAATGTGTGTGAGCCCCCCCCCCCCACACACCTGTGTCCGCAGTGGGTGCTCCTAAAATACTCTGTTAAAAGGGAAGATCCTTCAGGGCCTTTTAGAGGTTCTTCCATTCGAAACCAGCGCTTTAAGGAACCTGATCTGAAAGGTTCCTTAAAGCGCCTTTAAGAGATTCCTTAAGTTTCAGATTTCCTCAGGGACCTCGTCTGAAGCTCCTCCGGGTGCACTTGCTGAAGGTGTGTAGTTCAGAAAGGCCGAGCTCAATAGCAAATGTGAGAAATGATTCACTGAATCATTTTTGGAGTCATTCAGAACTGAATCGAATCATCGCCGGTTTCGTCGTTTAGATTCGACTCTTTATCAGCGACTCCGCATTGGGTTTGGTAGGACTGGCAGTCGAAACAGTCGAAACAGTTAGCAGCCAGGGCTGTCATATGACGGCGGAGCTGACCTTTGACCCCCTTTAGTGGCGGTAAAAAAAACCATTTTACAGTTTTGCCGTCTGTTGTAATTTAGAGTTCCTCTCTGTTCCAGCCACAAACCACAAGCACTTTTCTTAACAGCTGCTGTGATAATAAAGAGACACCCACAGTCGTAAACCTAATGAAAATAGACGAGACGACAGCGCCGCCGCTTCAGCTTGAAGAAAGCTGGTGCTAAATCACAGGCCGGGGGCCGGGAGCCGGGAGCCGGTACCGTACACAGCGAGTCTCTTGGCGGTGCAGTGGTGCAGGAACAGAGACACAGCTGGGACACAGCTACTCAGAGAACACGGCCATCAAAACTACACAGTATCCCACAGTGCATGGAATTATGCAGCGGCCAGCCATAACATTAAAACCACTGACATTGAGGATCTTCATCTACAGCCGCTTCCGTCAAGGGGTGGGAACCACACATATCGGGCGCACAGTGGACAGGCAGGTCTTGTGGGATGTTCCCTCCTGGTATGCAGGTGTCAGTACCTACCAAGAGGGCTCCAAGAATGGACAACCAGTAAGTCATGGGCGCCCAAGGCTCACGGATGCTCGTGGAGGCCCCGCCTACCTCACAACCTACAGGACTTAGAGGATCTGCTGCTAACGTCTGAAGGTGCCTAGAGACCGCTGGAGACTATCAGAGGTCACCATGTTCAGAGGGACAGTTGGGCCCATAAAGCTATTTATAGGAGATGAGATGGTGCAGGACGTTCATGTGTAGAGCACATGCTCACCAAACCCTGTCCGTCACCCTGACTGAAGCCCAGTGTTCACAAATTACAGCAAAAATAAACAGGGACTGAAATTGAGCTTTATGGTAATTGACAAAAGTATTGGGACACTTGCTCATTCATTGTTTCTTCTGAAATCTGGGGATTAAAAAAAAAGAGTGGATCCTGCTTTTGTTGAAGTAACTGTCTCTACTGTCCAGGGAAGAAGAAGGATGCTTTCTACTGGATTTTGGAGTAGAGCATTGCTGCGAGGATTTGATTGCATTCAGCAACAAGAGTGCGTTAGTGAGGTCAGGCTGTTGGATAGATCACCACCCCCCCCCCCCCCCCACTACAACTTAGTATCCCAAAAGTACTGGATGGAGCACCACCATCCATCATTCCAGAGAGCACCGTTCTTCCACTGCTCCACAGCTCAATGCTGGGGGGCTTTATACCCCTCTATAGCCCACACCTGGCATTGGGTATTAGCATGCTGACAGTAGGTTCATGATGTTAATCTGCTTCAGAGAGTCCTATTCTATTGGCAGTGTTTCTCTCTACAGGGACTAGACAAGCCATATATGTGTGTGTGTGTGTGTGTGTGTGAAAGCAGACGATTGCACTTCATTAGAAGGGGTGTCCACAAACTTTTAGACATGTTTTGGACATAGTGGTCTCAGATTGCTGGTTTCACTTGCTTACGTGAACTAGTCTATCGACCTCAGAACCCTCTAAACGGACATACACAGGAAACCAACCCCAGACCACCTCCGAAGGTGGTCTCAGGATGGTTCGTTTGTGGCTTGTGTGGTGGTCTGATTGATGATTTGGGCATCGTAAATGGAAAGCAGCCCAGCCTGCCTCACGTTTCGATTCTTGGGCAAAGAACTTTGAGGCTTACCCTGCAAACGCCATCACAACACACACACACACACACACACACACACACAGCCTATAGAGCCTGTAGAGAGGTATTGCCAATAGAATAGCCTAGGACCTAATGCCAAACGTTGACTAGAGGGGTATAAAGCCCCCCAGCACTGTGGACTGTTCTCTCTGGAATAGTGGATGCAGTGAACACACACACACACACACTAGTGATCTAGCACACACTATGACAGTGAGCACATGTGCCTGCAGTGGTGGGCAGCCATCGCTTCAGCACCCAGGGAGCAGGAAGGGTGAAGGGCCTTGCCCTTGCCGACCCTGTCCTCGCTCTCAGATCTACAGGACACTGCCCAGCTTGGTTTCTTACTACTACTGGTCTTAGGTTCACTTGCAAAAGAGATGAAAATGTTAAGTTGACGTTCCACGCTTAAATAAATGATAAGCAAATGAATGAAACTATAGGAGCCTTCAGAGCTTTGGAAGCCAAATCCGAAAGAAACCAAGACAAACAGAATCCATTGGAGCACAGGACTGACAGGCTTCACATATTACAGCAGTTTGCTGTTGTGTGTACAGGGTCGTGGTCCTGCGGTCATTAGCGTGAAGGGTTTTTGCGTACGCTGACAGTGGGGGGTCACTGAGCTGGAGATTTGACTATAAAGTCAGTCTTAGAAGTGTTTACATACATTGGGTGGATGATCCTTCAGACACCAGCTGTTGTGTTTGTAGATTTCAGAGTTAAAGAACCTCCACATCAGGAAGGTAAAGAAGCCTTAAACTGTCTACTATTCATCTTCCTTAAAAATGGTTTAATCAAAATAATGGTTCTCATTTGATCACTGGCTCTGTGCATGGTCAGATGATGCTGCTGTATCGTACGCGATCTATATACACATATCTATATCTAAACAAATAAAGTCTATGATAGAATAGAATAGAATACGCTACAACACAATATGCTGTGAATAAATAAAGTACGATAGAATACGCTATGGTAGCATACACTGCATTAGAATATGCTATCATAGCATACACTACTATAGAATACGCTACTATAGAACATGCTACTATGGAACACACTTCTATAGACTGCGCTACTATAGGTATACGCTACTATAGAATACACAACTTTAGAATACACTAGTATAGAACATGCTACTATAGAATATACTAGTATAGAATACACTACTGTAGAATGTACTACTATACAATACATTAGTATAGAACATGCTACTATAGAATGTACTTGTATAGAATATGTGACTACAGGTATACGCTACTATAGAATATACTGCTATAGAATACACTACTACAGGTATAGGCTACGATATAATACACTAGTATAGAATACAGTACTATAGAATGTACTACTATAGAATATACTAGTATAGAACACACTACTGTAGAATGTACTACTATAGAATATACTAGTATAAAATACGCTACTGTAGAATACACTAGTATAGAACATGCTACTATAGAATATACTAGTATAGAATATACTAGTATAGAATATGCGACTACAGGTATACGCTACAATAGAATACACTGCTATAGAATACAGTACTACAGGTATAGGCTACGATATAATACACTAGTATAGAATACAGTACTATAGAGCATGCTACTGTAGAATATACTACGATAGCATGCACTTCTATAGGTATGCATTACGATAGGATACTCTACTATAGAATACGCTTCTATAGAATAGACGACAATAGAATATGATGCTGTAGAACACAATAGAACACGCTGGAGTTCGCTACGCTGGTTCTGCCTTCAGTTGATTGTATGTGTTTAGCATGAGCAGTGCTGAGGTTCGCCGCGCTGCTTTTCTGTCGGGTTCTGAATGTTCCTGAAGGCAGCGCTGTCCGCCTCCTGTGTCCGATAGCAGGCAGCATGTGCTCTGTTTTAGACTACCCTAACCCAAAAACAGCAGGACGAGGCAGAACAGGAGCAGACGGAGACAGAGACTTCTTGTCTGATGGAACGAGGCCATGAGACGTCTCTAAAAGCGCGCTGATAAAATCAGGTGCAGGCGAGGAAGAGGAAAACGGCTCTGGCTCAGTCTGTTCTCTTCTGTTCAGAAGTTTTTGGACGCTCTGCCTTCTTCTTTCTGCTGCTGAAATGTTCTAATGATCAGTACAGTACCATACACAGTCATATCAGAACATTATGACCACCCCTGGAGTCTATCAGCTCCACCTCCCATAATGCAGCACTGTGTAGATCTATAAGTCCAGACCGTCTCCATCTGTTTCTCTGCAGACTCTGTTATCAGCCTCCCCCTCTCACCCTGTGTGTTCTTCAGTGGTCAGGACCCCACAGGACTGACCACCACAGAGCAGACTGTAGTAGTATTTGGGTGGAGGGTCAGCATTCTCAGCACTGCAGTGACCCTGACTGGCCTGGTGGTGGTGTGTGTGTGTGTTAGTAGTGTGTGTTGTACAGCTGCTGGTGGTGCGAGTGGATCAGATGCGGCAGTGCTGCTGGAGTGTTTAAACACTGTATCTGTCTGTCCACTCGCTGTCCACTCTTATCTCGCTGGTCCAGCTTGTAGATGAAGGTTAAGTGATATGGTGATCTGCTGCTGCACAGTTGGTGTTGGTCATCCTCTAGTCCTTCATCAGTGCTCTCAGGACGCTGCTGGCTCGATACTTCTGGTTGGTGGGCTATTCTCAGTCATTCCACATTACAGTGAAATATACAGTTATGGATATCTACACTAATTCTGCTTAGGAGGGAAAATTAGGACGACCGTATTTTGGTTTCTAAAGAAGAGGACACTGAGGACAGACGGGTGTCCGCCATGGTTAGGATGTTGTGGCCTAGGGGCTTCCAATAGGCCTTGTTGTAGGACCAAGGCAGTGTGCAGCAGTATGTGGGAGGGTGCGAATTAAATAACGTTAATATATAAACACTGACTTTTTTATTATTATCAAGTCATAAGTCATAAGTAATAATTTGTCTTACTAACCAGCTTTAATGGTCAAATAAGCTCTTTTATTTATTTATTTTTAGACACTTTTTGGTCCTCTTGGTATATCTGATATGGTGTGGCCTCCCAGAATCGTCTGAAATGGTGCGTCCCGTATTGAACCAATTCAGTCCAATATTTCCATAAATGTCCAGTACAGACGTGAGTGGGAGGAGTCACATCCTTGGCTGGACAGCGTCAGTGGAGATGATTACAAGGCAAATTGTAAACAATGGGCAAAGCTTATTTTAGTAGACTGTTGTGGTTTGATTGATTGTTTAGGATGTTTTTAATATATTTTAATATTTTAGATTATTTATGTAATTAAGTAATATTCAGTACTATCAGCCAATAAATAATAATATATATTAATAATAATAAATATAATAAATATTATATATGGCCATTTAAAGAACAAATCACATTAATAGTAAATAAATAAATGGATTAAACCTTTATTCTTTATTCTTAATAAATATACACATTTCCTAGATTACAAATGTTTGTAGTCAGGCCCGTGGTGCTCATGGCCCAGAGGAGCCGTGGTGGGCGTCCCTTATTTTCATTTGGGAAAGGTGGCAGCCCTAATCCGACAGGCTATAACTGTGTGCGTGATTGATTTGACTGTTGGCTGATAAGGAAAACCTCATTGTTTGTATTAATATTAGTGTTAATCAATTAAAAAAGGTTTAATGGTGTTAATCACAACAATTTTCATCAAGCCAAAACGCTAGCTAGCACATCCTTGAGGTTTTGGGTGGGAGAACTAATAAATACCTAATAAACTGTCTACAGTTTTTTTATTATAAAATCTGAGTGTAGTTTGGAGAACTTTAGTCTCGAACCTGACGAAGCTCAGACTCAGAAGTTTTAATGGAAAAAAGCTTCACCAACTTTTTAAGAGATAAATGGACGATCCGTCATTGGGCTGGATTAAGCTAAGCACTAAGAGAGGAGCAGCAGTGTGTGTGTGTGTGTAAGTGTGTGTGTGTGTGTGTGTGTGTGTGTGTGTGTGTGTGTGTGTAAGTGTGTGTGTGTGTAAGAGAATGAGAGTTACGAGATTTAATCCATATTTCAGCAGAAATACAGTGTAATCTACCCTCTGAGCTCAACAGTAGCGATGCTGTGTTTACATCGCTAAGTAAAAGCGCTAATCCGTCACTAGCCTCTGTAAAGAGAGAGAGACCTACGGGAGGGAGTTGGGGCCAAACTTCGTAAAAAAAAAACTTCGTAAAAAAAACTTCGTAAAAAAAAAACTTCGTAAAAAAGGTGAGCGGGATAACGTTCACAGGTTGATCGTGAGCGTTAGCGCAATAACGTTGTCGGCACTAGCAGGAGTCCTCAGGCCGTACTCAGGCCGGGCCCCTGTGTTTTTGTGTGTGTGTGTGTTTTTGTGTGTGTGTGTTTTGTGTGTGTGTGTGTTTTGTGTGTGTGTGTATGTGTTTTGTGTGTGTGTGTGTTTTGTGTGTGTGTGTGTTTGTGTGTGTGTGTGTGTGTTTCCGCTCTCCGTTCTGCTTCAGAGGGAATCAGGGCAGTTTGTCCTTAAATCCAGAGACTGGACGGTAGAGGAGCGCTGCAGTTTATCCTCTCATGAGCAGATTTAATGAGTCCTCCCTACTTTACCCAGTGTGCTGTTCTCTACTCACAGCCTCACAGACGGTGCCGCTGGTCCAGCCTGGCTCTCCTCTTTTTACAGGTCAGCAGAGTCAAGTAGATCAGGCCAGTAAAAAGGCCTCGTTCCTCACAGTTCCTGAGGGTGACTGTATATTTTTCAAAAACAAAAATGGAATTCTTGATTAGAAATGTATTAATATTATGTATTAATAGATTACTTTTAATTACTATTAATGTAATAATAATAAGCATTAAGGGTGTGTATCCAGTAGAGCTGGGCAATATGACAATATTTTATATCATATCGTGATAAATGAGATTAATTTTTTTATTTTTTCTGCTAAAACTTTGTTCTAAATGTATTTTATTTTATAGAGGGTTTATTTTATAGAGGGTTTATTTTATTGTGTGTTTATTTATAGATTGTTTATTTTATAGAGGGTTTATTTATAGATTGTTTATTTTAGGATTTTTACCATATCGCCCAGCCCTTCTGAATCCAGGCAGTATGACTACTCCTTATGGCTTTTATAAATCTGTAGATCTGATATTATTACTAATACAGTTTAACAGTTGATATCTGAAACGATGTGGAGTGTAATAGCTGGGTGTTTGTCACAGACACTATCTAGAGTACAGTATCTAGTACCAGAATGAGTGAGCTGAACTCTGTGATGTGTGTAGAGACTCCACCTTTACTACAGGATCGATCAGGCGAGCTCTAGCTAGTCCGTGCCATGCTGAGTGCAGTGCAGTGCATTATGAGAGGTCTCTCCAGGCCTGCTGTCACGGTGGAGGCTCCGCTCGGCTGGAGTGCTTTGTATGAGTGTTTGTTGACCGCTCGTGCCCAGCAGGCCTCATTACTGGAGCTGGTGACTTCAGAGCTCCAGCAGAAAGGCCTGCTGCTCCTGCTGCTGCTGCTGCTGCCACTGGTGTTGCTCATCTGCCAGAAGCAAACTCCCCAGAAGTGAGCTGGGAACGGCACAGCTGCTCTGGCTCCGGTTATCGTTGGAGGAAGTGGTACACCGTCAGAAAACCACTGGCAGCCACAATTGGCCTAGCTCTCTCTAAGGTGGGTAGATGACACTATCCCCCCATATCACTCTAGCGTGGCGCTGGTCGTCACTGCCGTCTGCTGGCTGGTGCGTCAGAGCCGGGTATACGGCACGTTGGTTGGTTGGCTGGTGACGTCTCATCGGCGGCAGTTCGAAAAAGAGGTGTGGCTGGATGCACACGTGTTGGAGGGGGGGCGTGTGTTGGTCACGTCCTCACTAGTTGCGTGTGATGGGGGGGGATATGTACGGGTTGGGTAATTGGCGATCTAAATTGGGGAGAAAACGGGTAAAAAAAATTTGACATAAATGAAAAATAAATAAATAAATAAATAAATAATTCAGACCCCAAAACCCGGCCCACCCTATTTTCCTGTAAACAATGGGAGCTGGGGGGGTCATCTTTGTGTTAGAACGTCTGGTGCTACAGTGGATCCGTTGATGTACACTGTTAAAAGTATGAGATACTTGAGGGACGTTTGGAGGTTCTTCAGTTTGAAACTGTGAGGAACTTAAGGTTCCTCAAAGCACCGTAAGAGCTTCCTCCACAGTCTCAAACTGAAGAACCCCTAAGAACGTATATTTTTAACCTCGATTATAGAAGTAGTAGAATGTGCTCAGTTTCCAAAGGTGTCAAAGAAGTATTGACACTCATTCCTCAGGTAGAAGTGAGTGGAGATACGAGGGTTTAAAAGACTTCTATAGAAGCTGAAGTATCAACTGAAGCTTTTTACTCCAGTAGAAGTGTAAAAGTACTGGTTACAGAACGACTTCAAGTAGAAAAGTAAAAGTAATGGAAGGAAAACAAAGACTGAAAGTGAAAATGAAGCATTTCAGTAATATCAGCTCTATTAAAGGAGCGTCTCTGTGCTCTACTGAGCATTAACATGAGCTTCATGGAGGAAAATATGAGGAGTCGTTGTCTAGAAGTTCTGTAAAGCTGCAGAAAGTCAGACTTCAGAGGCGTGTGATCAATAAGCTTTATTGGAATGTAAATGTGGGGCTCAGTCGGGACGTTTCACTGCAGCTCTCTTGAGTCTCTGCCACGGACACAGTCTTCATACTAGACTACAGACGTCTGCTGTGAGCTCGCTGGAGAGTGACGGGACGTGTGCAGGTGTGATGATCTCTTATAAACCAATAGGGAGTCAGAATGGTGTGTGTTTATACTTCTCATCCAATCAGGATCAGACTCACACTTTCGGGATGGAGAGATTTATCTGGAGAGGGTTTTTATTGATGACGAGCCGGAATGAAAACAGAGGGAAATGAAATAGGAGGAACGAGGCTGTTTTTAAAATGTAAGGAGGAGAAAGTTCAGATAATTGGGGGAAAATGTGAGAAGTAGAAGTAAAAAGTCGACTCAAAAACAATTACCTTTTACCTTAGTTTTGAAAAGAGGAAGTGTCCCCCTGGTTTAGGCATGATGTTAATTGATGCTATTAAGCTACTTGTTAGCTACATTAGCGTAGCACTGCAGCTCCAGTGCCAACGCTAAAAATGGAAGCACTGAGCTTCCGCTGGGGAGGTGGAGAGGGTCAGGGGGTGAAGAGGGATGGGACGGGGGGTTGGGGGGGGTCTATCCTTATTAGAGATTCATCTTTGTCCAAGTGTAGCGAAACTCAATTTGGACCTGACCGATCGAGCGTCCACTTCAGGACGCCTGTGAAGCGGACAGTGTGCTGGAATAGCCTCGGCTCCTATCTCTCTCATCATGTGATTCACTGCTGATTAGATTCAGAGAAACTGGGTGTCGTCTTATTCGGCCCATGAAGACTTCCTGCCGTGAGCAGTCCTTCCATTAGACATATAATGGAGTCGCATGCAGAGCATACCGTGGGTCATGTGTCATATAGCCCATAAAGACTGCTGGGATATTTCTGTAGCGCTTTATTGAGGGCTGCTCAGTAACACACACGTCTTAAGATTAAATATGGTATTTAAAAAGCAGCACAGATTCAGTTAGTAACACATGATAACCGGTTTATGTCGGTATTAGAGATCTGGGTGGGAATGAAAGACTAAAATAATAATAAATAAAAAAACATTTGATTGAATTATTGAGAATTGGTAATAATATAAGATAAATATGATGATGATAAGAGGCCTCCATCCATCAGCTGCTTATTTACATCTAGCTGAGGCAGGAGATGTTGTTGTTATACACTGTTGTTGTATATCAATCTCCCTCTTGGTGGCGTAATAGAGCACTGTTTAGATCCAGATCTACAACTCACAGTAAGAGATAGCCAGGTTAAACATGGTGGAGGTAGTGTCACACCCTGTTACTGTAACTAAGACCTCCAATCTCCCTCTTGGTGGCGTAATAGAGCACTGTTTAAAAGTAGATCTACAACTTACAGTGAGAGATAGCCAGGTTAAACATGGTGGAGGTAGTGTCACACCCTGTTACTGTAACTAAGACCTCCTTACGTTTTTTCATTTCTTTTCATGTTTAATTTTTCTTTTCCACTTTTCGTTTTTAGTTTTCTAAACCTTCTATACAGTGTTTACATTAGGACCTTTTTATTTTCCATTTTTTTCATGGAAAAAAATGCTAAGCATCCTCTGGTGTCTTCTAGTCGACATGATTTCAGCTGCCGCCTGCCGCAGTAAGGACCTGCCCTGAATCTGGTTCATTTGTGAGCTTTTTACAGCAAACGAAAGCTAACAGAGCCGTATTTGAACTGATCAGATTGGAGATGTTACCAGTTAGCAGCTAAAACAAGGCCAAATTTGTCTGTTCCACCTTAAACGATGCAGCCGTCACCTTCTGCTGCTGAAATGTACCCAACAGCTGCTGCAGTATTTAAGGTGGAATGGAGGGTTAGCATTAGGAGCCTTGTTTCTGCTGCTAACTTGGTAACATCAGCGCACTGATCAGCTCTAATAAAGCTCAATTTTCTTTTGTTTAGTGAAATAATGCCACAAATGAAGTGTTTTAGGGTTTAGGGCAGAGCGTCAGATGGCAAGGTGGAGTGCGTGAGTTAATCTGAGGAAGAGGAGGATCTAAACTTGTCACTCTTCCACAAAACGTTGCTTTATTTTCTGCTGTTTTTGCCTTCAGATATCACAGGATACTTTCAGACGTTAGCAGCAGAGCCTTCTTTAAGTCCTGTAAGTCGTGAGCTGAGACCTCTGTGAGCATCACTGAGCCTGAGGTCACCGGTCGTCCTCCCTCGAGTTGCTTTTAGTAGGTACTGACCACTGCAGACCAGTTCAGGGAACACCCCACAAGGCCTGAAGCTCTGACCCAGTCGTCTAGAACAGCTGCCTAGCATATCCTCCCCCTGACCCGGAGCCACTGTAGATGAAGATAATCAGTGTCATTCACCTCACCTGGCAGTGGTGCTAATGTTATGGCCGATTTTGCAGGCGAACCGGCTTGTAAATAAGGTGCTGGCGATGTTTTTTAGTGGGTCAGCACATTTCTGCACAGTCTCTCGGCGTCTATATTAAGGAACGTGATGGGCATGTTGGCCAGAACCGAGATGACGGGCCTTTATTGGTTAACACGGCTCTGACAGCTATTTCATTACAGACACAGGAGCTTCATTAGTGTTTAGTCAGGGAGTTTGCTCGTGGTATGTGCTGGATTCTCCGATCCGTGCAAGACCACGGTCATCAATTCTCAGCAGTTCGGCCATTTACGTGTATCATTTTCCGATTTTTAATTTTACATACGTTTCCTACCTTCGCTCTTACATTAGGACTTTCCATTTCTCTTTTTTTGGTTTTCCCCTTTTTCAGTTTTTTCATTTTCATTTCTTTTCATGTTGCTTTTTTCTTTCTTTTTTTCATTTTCCATACCTTCCGGACTTTTTTATTTTTTCATTTTTGTTTATTTTTTTGTTTTCCCTGTTTTTTTTTCCTTTTTCCGTTAATTTTATTTTTTATTTGTATTTTTTTTTCATTTCTCCATAATGTCCACACCGTCATTTAGCATTTGTTTCTATTTTTCATTTTCCACTTTTCCAGTTTCCTGTTTTCCAGTTTTATTTTAATTGTCCTTTTTTATTTCTGTTTTTTCTAATACCTTTTGGTATATCAAGCTTATCAATAAACCAGGTTCATTTCTACATTTGGGAAACCTTGAAACCTCTAAACCTCCAAACCTCTAAACCTCTAAACCTCTAAACCTCCAAACCTTTAAACCTCCAAACCTCCGAAACCTCCAAACCTCCAAACCTCCAAAACCTCCAAACCTCTAAACCTCCAAACCTCTAAACCTCTAAACCTCCAAACCTCTAAGCCTCTAAACCTCCAAACCTCCAAACCTCCAAAACCTCCAAACCTCTAAACCTCCAAACCTCTAAACCTCTAAACCTCTAAACCTCCAAACCTCTAAACCTCAAAAACCTCTAAACCTCCAAACCTCTAAACCTCTAAACCTCTAAACCTCCAAACCTCTAAACCTCAAAAACCTCTAAACCTCCAAACCTCTAAACCTCCAAAACCTCTAAACCTCCAAACCTCCAAAACCTCAAAACCTATAAAACCTCCAAACCTCCAAAACCTCCAAACCTCTAAACCTCTAAACCTCCAAAACCTCCAAACCTCTAAACCTCCAAACCTCCAAAACCTCCAAACCTCCAAAACCTCCAAACCTCTAAACCTCCAAAACCTCCTAAACATTTAAACCTCCAAACCTCTAAACCTCCAAACCTCTAAACCTCTAAACCTCCAAACCTCTAAACCTCTAAACCTCCAAAACCTCCAAACCTCTAAACATCCAAAACCTCTAAACCTCAAAACCTCCAAAACCTCAAAACCTCCAAAACCTCTAAACCTCCAAACCTCCAAACCTCCAAACCTCAAAACCTCCAAAACCTCTAGAAAGTTGTGAACTGCCTGTCCAGCTCAGTCGACTGTACATTAGAGACACGCCCAGCGAGAGAATGAGCTAGAATCAGGGTTCAGGAGCTGTCCTGCTCAAACAGAGCACTTACTAAACTTCAGTCTCACAAAATCACGAGACTGATCTCCAGACCCCCGTCCCACCCACACCCAGTGGCTAGACCTGTTGCCAGGGAGCTGTACTGCGTCCATCTGCACTGACTGTCTGCTGTGCTCTTAGTTCATGAGAAGCGCCGCAGTGTTTGAATATTTATAAAGCAGGATCGTCCATAAGGGGAAGGGAGGCCGGTCAGTAAGGGCCAGACGTCCAGGCTGTGAGTGTGTATGTGGGGGGGGGGGGGGGACTTCATTAGTTCATTTTACATGAACTAATGAAGTCTATTTTCTGTAGAATTGATCAGTTCAGCAGATTCAGATTGTCTGCGTCAGTTCGTCAGTTCTGTTCCCTCTGATTAAAACAGTTTCTAATACAGAACATGTGACCTGCATTCAGTGATGTCACTTCCTCTGGCAGAAAACGTGGAAGGCAGTGAGATATGAATCAACAGTATATTTATTATTAATCAGATTTGATTAATAATTAATCAGATAATGTGATCTTGAGTGAATCTCCCATTCAGCTTTTTTAAATGTGTTTAAAACCCATAAAATAGTGTAAATATATATACACACACACACACACACACACACATATATATATACCTTATTGGTATAAGTGTGTGTATGTACTGCATGTATATAATCTATAGCAGTAAAGGCTGGTAGACGGTGGTGGTTCTTGCCGTAGGGTCTCTGTGTCCTCCAGGCTTCAGCAGGGCTGTGGGGATTAGCGGTGCAGGTTGGTGGGTTCATTTCTTTTATATTGTTATCAGAGATGTGCAAAGTCTAAATTTAGTGTGTGTATGTGTGTGTGTGTGTGTGTGTGTGTGTGTGTGTGTGTGTGTGTTCACTCGCTTGTCCTGACTTGACATTATTTCACACATACACACACACACACACACACACACACCCCACCCTTGCGTTCATGTGTGTCTGCAGACTCTGTACCTTCACTCTGCACTGCAGCACAGTGTTTACATTAGGAGAGGGGGGGGGTGGATGAGTGAAGACTGAGAGAGAGAGAGAGAGAGAGAGAGAGAGTAGAGAGTCAGAGTGAGAGACAGCGAGAGAGAGAGCAGGAAACATATGGAAAGGGAGGGAGAGTCAAAAGAGAGAGAGTGAGTTAGAGAGAGAGAGAGGTAAAGTAAAGGAAAGGAGAGAGAGTCAGAGAGAGAGAGAGAGGTAAAGTAAAGGAAGGGAGAGAGTGAGTTAGAGAGAGAGAGAGGTAAAGTAAAGGAAGGGAGAGAGTGAGTTAGAGAGAGAGAGAGGTAAAGGAGAGAATATACAAGAGAGGGGGAAAGAGAGAGAAATAAAAAGTGAGAAAGTAGAGAGAGCCAGGAGGCCAGAGAGAGAGAGAGAGAGAGAGAGAGAGAGAGAGAGAGAGAAACTAAGGGTGAGACGGATGGGAAAAGGTGAGAGAGAGAAATGGGAGAGAGAGGTAAAGTAATGGACATAAAGACTAAAACCCCTCAGTGAACTGTACCACCCCGTTACACACAGACAACACTGTACCACTCCGTTACACACAGACAACACTGTACCACTCCGTTAAACACAGACAACAAGACTGTACCACCCCGTTACACACAGACAACACTGTACCACCCCGTTACACACAGACAACACTGTACCACTCCGTTACACACAGACAACACTGTACCACTCCGTTACACACAGACAACACTGTACCACTCCGTTAAACACAGACAACAAGACTGTACCACCCCGTTACACACAGACAAGACTGCACCACCCCGTTACACACAGACAACAAGACTGTACATCCCGTTACACACAGACAACAAGACTGTACCATCCCGTTACACACAGACAACAAGACTGTACCACCCCGTTACACACAGACAAGACTGCACCACCCCGTTACACACAGACAACAAGACTGTACCACCCCGTTACACACAGACAAGACTGCACCACCCCGTTACACACAGACAACAAGACTGTACCACCCCGTTACACACAGACAACAAGACTGCACCACCCCGTTACACACAGACAAGACTGCACCACCCCGTTACACACAGACAAGACTGTACCACCCCGTTACACACAGACAAGACTGCACCACCCCGTTACACACAGACAACAAGACTGTACCACCCCGTTACACACAGACAACACTGTACCACTCCGTTACACACAGACAACACTGTACCACTCCGTTACACACAGACAACACTGTACCACTCCGTTACACACAGACAACACTGTACCACCCCGTTACACACAGACAACAAGACTGTACCACCCCGTTACACACAGACAAGACTGCACCACCCCGTTACACACAGACAACAAGACTGTACATCCCGTTACACACAGACAACAAGACTGTACCATCCCGTTACACACAGACAACAAGACTGTACCACCCCGTTACACACAGACAAGACTGCACCACCCCGTTACACACAGACAACAAGACTGTACCACCCCGTTACACACAGACAACAAGACTGTACCACCCCGTTACACACAGACAAGACTGCACCACCCCGTTACACACAGACAACAAGACTGCACCACCCCGTTACACACAGACAACAAGACTGTACCACCCCGTTACACACAGACAACACTGTACCACTCCGTTACACACAGACAACAAGACTGCACCACCCCGTTACACACAGACAACAAGACTGTACCACCCCGTTACACACAGACAACAAGACTGTACCACCCCGTTACACACAGACAACACTGTACCACTCCGTTACACACAGACAACAAGACTGTACCACCCCGTTACTCACAGACAAGACTGCACCATCCCGTTACACACAGACAACAAGACTGTACATCCCGTTACACACAGACAACAAGACTGTACCACCCCGTTACACACAGACAACACTGTACCACTCCGTTACACACAGACAACAAGACTGTACCACCCCGTTACACACAGACAAGACTGCACCATCCCGTTACACACAGACAACAAGACTGTACCACCCCGTTACACACAGACAACAAGACTGTACCACCCCGTTACACACAGACAACAAGACTGCACCACCCCGTTACACACAGATAAGAATGTACCACTCCGTTACAAACAGACAACAAGACTGTACTTCAGGTTTGTGTTTATTTCTCTTGAGTTCTGCTTGCTGAAGGTTCGATTTAGATACACTATGTGGACAGAAGTATTTGGACATCTGTTAATCGTTGAAATTAGGTGCTTTTTAACCTGCACGCTCCTCACTAAGCCCTGCCTCCACATTTTCATAAACCTGAACTATGTAGTTTACCCCTTTAACAGTCACACTAAGAAGAGCATTTTCAGATAATCTAATATTGGTAACTTTGTGTTCCTGGATCCCCATTATTAAATTTTATTTTCTGCCTCAGATAACTCTTTCAGGAAGTGGATACCTAAGTCAACCAGCTGGTTGACTCGCCCAGTTAGGGTAAATCTAGGTCTGAACTAATAATAATGTAATACAGTTTACTGAGCTAAATGAAACATGGATATCTGTGTCCATTCCTTCAGTTACAGCCTCATGTACGAGTAAATGGATGTTTATAGCCCCCTATCTGTGTTCCCCTGTAAACGAATGTGACCGCTCGGTTGAGTTGCCCAGTTAGGGTAAACGGAATTGAACGCTTACATTAGCTCAGCATAAACACTGCACAAAGGTTAGGTCTCTATCTAAATAGCTGTAGCTACAGCTACTCAATGCCCAGTATTCTTCAGTGAGGCTCTGCTATGATGGCTAGGGCAGAAATAATAAGTACTACTAGCTCAGATGTTATCATGTAAGGAGCAACTGCCGGTCTGAAGGTGGAACACACACAACTGGCCTTCACACACAACTTTACACTGAGCTAATGTAGGCATCCAGTTCCGTGTACCCTAACTGGGCAACTCAACCAAGCGGTCACACTCGCTTTACGGGGAAGTTAGTCAAGAAAAATAGAATTGTGAGGGTGTGTAGAATATTAAAATTTTATCATTTCGTTTCTTACATTGTCTGACAAGACGCGCCACATTAATACACTCCCTTTTTTCCTTAGCTTTCAGACACTGCCACCCTGTGGATATACTCAGCCTTACACACTCTATTCAATAAGGGGAATAAGGTCAAACTTGCCAGTGATGGTTTTTACAGCAATTTGACCGTGAAATAAGGTCTCCTGCACTGTTTCAATGCCTGTTAGAGGGTTAGGAGTGTCGCTGGTAATCTGTGAATAATCGTCGGACGATAACGCCAATATTACCAGACTGCCGGTGTATCGGTGGGCCTCTTGCTGGTAGTTTCAGTGGTCTCAGCATTTTAGGGCTGCCAGCTTTATTAAGACAAATGGTTGAGAGGGGAGTTTAATAACCGTCTGCACAGAGTCTATTAGAACAGCCTCAGCTCAGACAGAATGGAGAGGAGCTTGTTTGTAGTCTGGGAGCGTTACAGTGGCGCCGTCCTGAGACCAGAGAAGAATACGTGAAAAGACAAAACGCTGCTAATGCTCAGTACACAGCACACACGGCCCGTAGCAGCCGACCAGGTGGAGCTTCTTTGTAGTCCGAGTGTGTTACGGCTGCGAGAAGCGCAAATATTCCACAGTGCTGAAATGTGTTCTGGCTTGTTAAGCTGAGTCCTGAGGAGTGAATTATGCAGAGCTCACAGATAGGAGGACGCGTCCAATTACTTTCACACAGAGAATTAGGCCACGTTTCTGAATTTTAAAATGCAGTTTTTAAATGCAGTTTTTGACTTTTTACGTTAGTTAATAATTAATTCCATTAATTACAGTCAGACACGAAGAACAGACTTAAAGGAGAAGTTCAGGGAACAATCACATGTACCCAGTCCCACGCTCACCTCACATGTAGTCGATCAGCCAAGGCATGTTTGGTGTCTGAAGTTTACTTAATGAGCTTTGCACTAAAGTTATGCTAATGTAGGCTAATGTAGCTAAGAAAGACTTGGGGCCCTATTTTAGCAAACTTTAGGCGAGCCGCCAGCTGCAGAGCTTAAGTTTAGGGGCGTGTCGGTATGCGTGGTATGGTAATGGTAATGGTAACGTCGGGAGGGTCGCCTTGCTCGGCTTGAAGCGCTCAAAAGTCATGTACTGAGTCTCTTAATGAATCATGGGTGTTTTTTTGGGGGGCGTAACGTGCAGTAATAAACCAATCAGCGTGTCTTTCGCCACCGCTCCCTTTAAGAGCCAGGTGCGGTCAGACTGACCTTGGCGGGTTGCTATTTCAGTGGTGTAAAGCGTGGGGGGGAGGGGGGGGGTCAGGCTGCACACGCCTGTGTTGACAATTCACTGCTGAGATAGCAACGAACGTCTGACTGTTGACGAACGTCTGCCTAGACTGTTTTCAGTCAGTGGAGCTCCTGCTGTCTTTTCTGTTGCCAAGATACACAGCAATATGATGGAAATTGACCTGAACACCCCTCATTTCGAGACCACCGCGCCCATCGGAAGCACTGTTGGCGGGGTGTAAAATAGGGCCCTAGAAGTCAACGGTCATCCAAATCTTTTCTGTAGACGGAGCCAAGGAATACATTGGTCAGCGGATTTAGTTCCGTGAGTATTTCGTTTAAAAGTGATATTATTTTATTTCATAAATAAAATGAATAAATATAATTAAAATATAAATAAATAATTAAACTTTGACACTAAAACAGACTCAAATGACTAGTACTTAGTCTAGGATTAGACTAAGGGACGCAGCTATCGATCACATTAGTAAACCATGACGATATCTCACTCAGCCCAGGTGTCTCCGATCAGCAGAGCGAATCATATTTCTGTAAAATCCCGTGATGTTTAGGGATGCCCCGATCCGATACTCTGTGAGGCATGTGGTTTATTAATTCAACGACTGTATCGGATCAGTATCACTGGCCACTTTATTAGAAACACCTGACGTCTTCAGAGAGCTTTGCACGGTTTGCAACTGTTCGGTTAAAGCAGCAGTTTCCCACTTACTGGCCACTTTATTAGAAACACCTGCCTTGTGTTTCCGCTCACTGGCCACTTTATTAGAAACACCTGCCTTGTGTCTCCGCTCACTGGCCACATTATTAGAAACACCAACCATGTGCTTCCGCTCCTTGGCCACTTCATTAGAAACACCTGCCTTGTGCTTCCACTCACAGGCCACTTTATTAGAAACACCCACTACCCTTGTTCTTCCACTCACTGGCCACTTTTTTAGAAACACATACCTTGTGCTTCCACTCACTGGCCACTTTTTTAGAAACACATACCTTGTATCTGCCGATATGCAAAGTTTATATATTTATATCAGAAAAAGCTGAATCTCCACCGCCTCAGTCCACAAGCTTTTCTACCTTCAGATCCTGCTTATGGAACCCTCAGCTTGTCCAGAAATGCACGTGGTGTCTCAAAGCGCAAACAATACACTTGCCGACTGTAGGGGGAGCCCAGGAGCAAGGAATGCCAGTTCTCTCATACTGCTGCTTTAACAGAACAGTTGCAGAGCTTTCTGAAGACGGTCTCAGGACGTTCTCATGACGGTCTCAGGATGGTCTCAGGACGTTCTCGGGACGTTCTCGGGACGTTCTCAGGACGGTCTCAGGACGTTCTCGGACAAACATCACCAAAGCAAAGCCTGTAGCGGGACTGGAGCTGGGTTTCTACACTTGAATGCATTTTAATGGCCTGAACTTTTATATAGTGAATAATCCTGAATAATCAGCCAGAAAGCGTGACAGCTCCACCACCACCTCCGAAGTTGTGTGGTTTTTGGAAGAACATCTTATGGAGATAAAAGCAGTGACCGATGCATTCTGGGTCTTTTTTTCTCCTTCCTTTGCGAAGTGTAATGTTTTCTTAGCTCCTCTTTTGTCTCGATTTGCATCCTATTTGGCAGGAGACGTTGTCTTTGACCGTCCCATCTGCCGCTGCCACATGATATGTGAAACATTTTGGGGCTGTCAGAATCGCGGCTTTCTGAATGACGCTGTCTTCCCAGCCGTCACGTGTCTTACATTTAGGTCCGTGGCTGAGGCTGACCTCCTTCAGCGGCTTTGTCTCGCTTTATTTTTTTCTGTGAGTTCTTGCGATTGTTTTGACACCTGGACAAGAAAATAAGTGCCACTCAACTCCTGTCGGATCCGCCGGCATGCGTGAAGGCCGCAGCTCCAGGAAAGCAAAGCGAAATGAATTCCGTCTGAATGTGCAGGCTCAGACAGATCACTCAGAAATGGTCACAGACAGAAAGCAGAGCCTGACTGCCTTTGTTTCGCTCCGGCCTTGTTGTTCTGTAGAGCTGCTCGCTGTCTGCCGGCGTCGCGGCGCGCCAGCCTTCCCTCCAGCTTTGGTCTGTCCCCACAGAGGAACCTATAGAGAGATGTTCGCCTTTTATTCCAGAGCAGACAGAGACAGCAACAGCAGAGAGTGAAGCACGCTGTGTGTCCAAAAGTTTGAGGACACCCCTTCTAATGAATGCTACTACTGTAAACTGAATGTGCCCACAGCTTGTCTAGTCCCTGTAGAGAAGAAGTACTGCCAATAGAATAGGACTCTCAGATAAACATCATGAACCTCTATTGGCACCATGCTGCCTAATAAGGCCAGGCGTGGGCTAGAGGGGTATAAAGCCCCCCAGAACTGTGTTCTCTGGAATGATGGTGGAGGAGCTCCATTCAGTACTTTTGGGATACTGAGTTGGGGAGGATGCAAGGTAGGTGGGGTGGTGATCATCCAACAGGCTTGTCTTCACTAATGTTAAACATGTGCTTCCACTGACTGGCCACTTTATTAGAAACACCTACTACCTTGTGCTTCCACTCACTGGCCACTTTATTAGAAACACCTACTACCTTGTGCTTCCACTCACTGGCCACTTTATTAGAAACACCTGCCTTGTGTCTCCACTCACTGGCCACTTTATTAGAAACACCAACCATGTACTTCCTCTCCCTGGCCACTTTATTAGAAACACCAACCACATGCTTCCGCTCCGTGGCCACTTTATTAGAAACACCAACCACGTGCTTCCGCTCCGTGGCCACTTTATTAGAAACACCAACCGTGTGCCTCCACTCCCTGGCCACTTTATTAGAAACACATACCTTGTGCTTCCGCTCCGTGGCCACTTTATTAGAAACACCAACCACGTGCTTCCGCTCCGTGGCCACTTTATTAGAAACACCAACCGTGTGCCTCCACTTCGTGGCCACTTTATTAGAAACACCTACTTTGTGCTTCCACTCACTGGCCACTTTATTAGAAACACCAACCCTGTGCTTACACTCTTTATTGGAAACACTCACAAGCATAAACTCTTTATTAGCCTTGATTTCAGATGGAACAGTGATAAATGAGGAGGTGTCCCAATACTTTTGTCCATACAGTGTAGTAAAGCAGTTTTGCGGCTAATGTAAACATGATTGTTCAATTAATCAATTGATCAAATTATGAAGTTAATTTGATTTGGACTTCAAGCAGTAGTTTATCGTAGTACTTTACACAATGTCCCACTAAGCCTAATGTACACGGTCTGTCCAAATGTTTGTGGACACCCCTGTGGAGCAGTGGGACTGTGTTCCCTGGAGTGATGGATGGTGGAGCTCCATCCAGTACTTTTGGGATACTGAGTTGGGGATGATGATGTGGTGGGGTGGTGATCATCATCATCATCCAACATCCTGACCTCACTGATGCTCTTGTTGCTGAACGCAATCAAATCCTCACAGCAGTTCTCATCCAAAATCTAGTAGAGATTCTTCTTCTCTGAACGGTAGAGACAGTTACTCCAACAGAAGCAGGATGAAAGCATGTGAATCGGATCCAGTTGGATTCAGTGTATTGCGCAATATCCCTCTCCCTATGGAGTGATGAAGCTTTGGTGCTGAGGTGGTGGTATGGGGGCCCCAAATGAAAATCTGGGCCCCGTAAAGGCTTGTGCTGGGAGAAATCGTGGTGAAAAGCCTGTCACGGGTGCAGATTTGAGCTCATCTGTGTGGTCTGGCTCCGCTACGTTCGCTAACACATTCCGTTGTGATGAATAACTGGGTTGATATCTTTGGCCACTTGGCGTAAGGGTGATGAAAGTGGGTTTGATTGATGCCGTGTGGCTGGCATTAGCCGACAGATCGGGTTCATGCTTCCACATCAGCCCTTTTTCTTAGCCCTTTTCGTTTGCTGTGCTGTTCTAAATTCATGCAACTAGGGATCAATACTGATCGGTACCGATCCGATCTGATCCGATCTGATCCAATCTGATCTCTGTGTTTCTATAAATCCTACAGCTCCAAAGCTTAGATAAGAAAATCTGCAGCCAGAGAGGAAGGCCTACAGAAGTACGTTTACAAAAGTTTGTGGACACCCCTTCCAGTGAATGCTACTTATTCAGCTGCTGTAAACTGAATGCACCCACAGCTCGTCTAGCTCCTGTAGAGAAGAAGTACTGCCAATAGAATAGGACTCTCTGCAGGAGCAGATCAACATCATGACCCTATTGGCACCATGCTGCCTAATAAGGCCAGGCGTGGGCTAGAGGGGTATAAAGCCCCCCAGCATTGAGGAGCTGTGGAGCAGTGGAGGAGCTGTGTTCTCTGGAGTGATGGTGGTGGTGGAGCTCCACCCAGTACTTTTGGGATACTGAGTTTAACTAATTCACTCTTTACCTGCTGCGTCTCGTTTACAGCGAGGCTAACTGAGCTAACGCTAAGCTAAAGTTTCCCTCTTCCCCGAACTTTCCGCTCCACCTTAAATAATGCAGCAGTTCCGCTCTGGTGCTGAGCTGTACTCACTGTAACTGCGGCTCTATTTAAGGTGGAAAGGAGAGTTAGCATTAGAAGCTAACTTTAGCTTCTGTTTTGGTGACATTAGAAGCCAGCTTTAGCTTTAGCTTTAGCTGTTTTGGCTGCTAACTGGTAACGTCGCCGCTCTTATCAGTTCAAATAAAGCTCTGTTCTGTTTTCCTCACTGAAATCAGGTCCCAGGTGAACTCTGTCTGGGGCCGTTTTCCAAAAACATGACAAGTTCGTCCGCAGCAGCTGAGGGTCACGTCTATGAATGGCACCTAGAGTGGATACCTGATCCATTACAACTACATAGTGATATGTAATTAAGCAATTATATTTACCTATATGTAAAAAATATACTACATGTGTACATACACCGCCAGTCAAAAGTTTTAGAACACCCTCTGCTTTTCTTACTGTACCGTCTCAACACTGCCGCTCCACGTGCAGTCAAACCTGCAGCTCCAGCTGAAGTATTTAGTTCATAGTTTCCCTCAAAGGCCCAACCAGTTTATGCAGGTATGAATTATTCAGTATCCACTATGAATTATTCAGTATCTATTATGAATTATTCAGTATCCACTATGAATCTTTCAGTATCTATTATGAATTATTCAGTATCCACTATGAATTATTCAGTATCTATTATGAATTATTCAGTATCCACTATGAATCTTTCAGTATCTATTATGAATTATTCAGTATCCACTATGAATCTTTCAGTATCTATTATGAATTATTCAGTATCCACTATGAATCTTTCAGTATCTATTATGAATTATTCAGTATCCACTATGAATGATTCAGTATCTAATATAAATTATTACAGTAAAAGTAATGCGTAATGTATTTAATGAATTGATTTTAATGAATTTTAATATGGGAATATGAATAAAAAGGACCTTTTAAAGATCTGGTTTGATGGCTTTGAGACGAGCTCTTCAGGAAAGCTAAAACTCCAGATATGGACTTCAGGAATGACTTCAGAAGATGGCATGCTTCTGTTATAGCCGCTGATAACTGCTCAGGGATTTCTAAGGGCTGAAAAATCTCCCTATCAATATTTATGCGCTTGGCCGGAGTGGAGGCTTTTGTATTTGTTCAGCATTGTGTTGCGCTGCCTCTCGGGTTTTGGGCTGGAAGTGTGAAGCTTGCTGAAAGCCGTACGGCGAGCGTTTGCTTTTCTTCGCTCGTACTGTCCTTAAATGACTTTCCTTCTGTCTCACACCCTTCCCCCTCCCACCGCCGTCTCCTTCTCTGTAACTGTAGCCTGTTTTCTCTGCCCTCCCTCCCTCTCTCCCTCTCTCTCTCTCTCTCTCTCTCTCTCTCGCTCTCTCTGCGACGTATAGATGCTGCATTGATTGCACACACACACACACACACACACACACACTCACACACACACTCACACACACACACACACACTCACACAGAGCCTCTCCCGCCTTTTCCTTTCATCACTGATACACTGGAGCTGGGCTGCAGCAGCACTTGTTGAACTCAGCCAAAGAAACGAGGAATACAGAGAGAGAGAGAGAGAGAGAGAGAGAGGGCGAGAGACAATCGCACAGCATTAGACTTCACACTCTTCCTCTATTCCGGACCGTTCGGTGGCTCTGTGGCCAACACGGTCCACTCCAGCCCGACTGAGGACGGACCGTGGGCAGGTCAGACTTTTTCTACTGTAGGATTGTGGGGAAGAGTGCAGGGGTGGGGGCGGAGGTGGGGGCAGAGGTGGGGGCAGAGGGGTGGTGGAGGGAGGGGAGGGCCGGGGAGGGGATGGTGGCCTTTCAGTTACTGTTCCTGGAAATCTGCTGCAGCAGATTTCTCAAGAGTGTAACTGGTGTGATTGTGAGAGTCACTCTGACTGTTTGTGTGTCTCCTGGTAGAGGGTAGAGACCGCCGTGAGGAACGGAGGGAGAGGGGGACGGGGGGACTGGGAAACTGTTGTTTTATGAAGGGGCTGTACCTGTGTTTGGTGGATACTGGGTGTATGTGCCGCTGCCTCGCCTTCAGAACGTACTTTGTTTGGTGTTGTGGCTGATGGGGGGGGTTAGGGGGTTACTGTGGAGAAGTGGGATTTTCACCAAACTATTACTTTAAACCCTAAAACTCTCATATTTATGAGATTTCTGTGCATTTCTGATTCTGATCGTTCAGTCTTGTGTTTATGCTGCTATTCTCTACTGCTGTGTTTCACTCTTTTGATTTTAACGCTGGAAAATTGTGATTTTCCCATAAACTGTCACTTTTAAAACATAAAACTTATATTTGTGAGACTTTTGAGAGATCATCATTGTTAGAATTTGGAAAGTATATTTCTATATTATGATTAAACTGGAATTAGAAGGTGAAATTCTTGAAATTTTTGAAGATTTTGTGCCTAAAACTATTGCTTTAAAAAGGCAAAACGTATATAAAACTTTATATTTATGAGATTTCTGTGCATTTCTGATTGTTTAGTCTTGTAGTTATGCTGCTATCCTCAAATTGCCACTTAAAAAATATTGACTTCATATTTGTGAGACGTTTAAGAGTTCATCATTGTTATAATTTGGAAAGTATGTTTCTATATTATGATTAAAATGGAATGAGGTGTTAAAATTCTTGAAAATTGGGATTTATGGCCCTAAACGTCTCACCATTTGTGAGACGTTTAATAGTTCATCATTGTTATAATTTGGAAAGTATATTTTTATATTATGGTTAAACTGGAATTAGAATTTGAAACTCTTGAAAATTGGGATTTATGTCCCTAAAACGATTGCTTTAAAAATATCGTCCAGTCTTGAGAAAAACTGTGATTTTTCACAACAAAAAAAAACATCTCACCATTTGTGAGACGTTTGAGATTTCATCATTATTATAATTTGGAAAGTACATTTCTATATTAGGGTTAAATTGGAATAAAGAGGTGAAATAATGGAACTTTTGGATTTTTACCCCTAAAAACATTACTGTTTGATACATACCTTTTGTCCCTGCCCCCTTTTGTGCATTTGTCTCTCACAATCCATGTTAATGTCTCTGGCTTTATAGTGTGGACAGTTGGGATTTGTTCTGATGGCAGTATATTCTGAAGTATATTCTGAAGTATATTCTACAGCCATATGAATTACCAGTATCAGTAACGGTGATAAACAGCATTGCTTTGCATTGCTTATTGAATAAATTTGGCTTAGACTGACAGATATTTTAAAAACTGTTTGTTTTTTTTACTAAACTGTCTCTTAAAAAAGATCTTTAATAAATTCTTTACCAAACTATTTTTAAAGATGCTTAGGGGGAAAAAACATCATCTATTCACTTTTGATCTATTCCCCCAAACCGTCACTTTAAAAAGATTTTAATCAATTATGTTTCTGAGACATTTGAGCATTCATCATTGTTACAGTTTAGAAAGTACATTTCTATATAATGGTTAAACTGTGAAATGATTGAAAACTGGATTTTTTTTGTCCCTAAAACTTGATTTTAAAAGTCTTCATCATATATCCTTATATATACATCTATAGCCAGATGAATTAGCAGTATCTGTAACAGTGATGAACAGCAGGTTCTGTACTTTGCTTGTTGAATAAAGACAGATTGTGGAAAATGGTGATTTTTCACTAAACCATCTCTTTAAAAAGATCAAACTCAAATATTGGTCATTGTCTTGTCTTCAGTTTGACTATGTTTTGTATTGCGGCTGGTTAGAGGTAAAAGGGGTTACTTATCTTTACGAGATTTTTTATGAGATCAACATAAACAACATCAACATATATTTTGCTAATTGATTAAATTTGGCCTAAGGGGACATATTTTAGAAACTGTAAAATTGAGATTTTAATCAAATGTTCATTTTAAAAGATAAAAAACAATATTTGTGAGACATTTGTGTGTTTGTTATGGCATCGTCTTTAGAAAGTACTCTGTTTTGTTTTACTGCTAATCAGAGGAAAGTCGTAAGGACAGATTTTTAAAGAACTGGAAACTTGTTTGGGCTTTTTTGTTTAAACATAAAACAAATATTTGTGAGATTTGTGAGTTTGTCATTGTCTAAATTTAGAAAGTTTTTTTTTTTTTTACAAAACTATTGCTTTAAAAGATAAATGTTATTTTGTATTTCTGATTATCTCTTTAGATCACAGCTGATTTGGGGTAAAGGGGGTAGTTGTTGAAAAGAGGGATTTTCACAGCACAAGATATGCTGTATTTATTATTGTTACGGTTACTGTTCATACGACTGGATTTACTTACTAACTGTGATTTCTCATCAAACTGGCTTTAGGAAGACAGATATATTGTATTTGATAGATACTTTGTGCGTTCTCTGCATTCTCAATGTCACAGTTAATGGTAATCTGTTTGGCTTTAAAATGTGGATACTTGTGAGTCTTTTTGCCAAACTGTTTAAAAATATAAAGCTCAAATATTTATAAGAAATTTGCACATTTATCATTGCAGTGTTTACAGAGAAAAGGCCATCTTTTACCATTTTGCTTTAAAAAGGCAAAATGCACGTTTGCTAGATAAATTAATATTTCTGGCTAGAACTATTACCTCTAAATGTTTTTATTTATTTGTTTTTACTAAATGATTGCTTTAAAATGACAAAACTCTTGTGTTTGTAAGATATTTATGCATTAATCATCATCACAGTTACTGTTAATTCATCAGGCTTCAGAATCTACTTCATATGGTATGTTTTGGCTTCTTAACTACAGTTGAAAAACTGGAAAAGTGTGATTTGTTGCCAAGCTGTCATTTTAAAATGACAAAGTGTTTATTGAAAAAGTGTTAATTTCTCCCTGTCAGCATTTCTGTTGAAGAGTTCGTTGTTCAGAATAATAAATATTATCAGAACACAAACTAAACAGCAGCTTTACAGGAGAAGGAAAAAACCTACTTAACTTTAATAGAAGTCAGTGTAAAAAGATTTTATTCCAGGTAATATTTGAGCATTTCTATTAAGTTCTGATACAGTATAAAGAACCACAGTATGATTTGTATTATGGAGAAAAGTGAAAAACAAAAATGGAGATATGAGGTTTTTGCTCTGGCAGCAACAATATTATGACTCATTTAAAAACAAAGCACTGTTTTCATGTGTCATGAGTGACTAATTGTGGGGAAAAAAGTGGAAATTTGATTGTTTTCACTGATTTATCGCACTGTAAAAGTAACTGGTGGATAATAGTCATGATGAGCGGGGTTTATTCAACTCTAATAAATAATTAGAATTAAATAACCATTTATTTAAAGTGTTTAATTAAGTGGAACAAACCTCATCTTCATTTCTGTCTTTTGAGTCATTCCGTGGCTGATTTACTAGAATGTGCTGGGTCATCGTCATGTGGCATGGTTCACCTCTGCTTCAGCTTCATTTTTTAGATTCTAGCTCAAAACCATGATCCAAACTGTGCTGGTAAACCTTAGTCTTGCCCTGTTTTTCTTGACAGCAAAAGTTTCGTGGTTTTTCCACA
The DNA here is from genome assembly GCF_030463535.1 of Salminus brasiliensis. Taxonomy (NCBI): domain Eukaryota; kingdom Metazoa; phylum Chordata; class Actinopteri; order Characiformes; family Bryconidae; genus Salminus; species Salminus brasiliensis. The sequence goes on along the minus strand of NC_132878.1, from coordinate 3,420,020 downwards.
TGACTGTAAATAGAACCACAATAACTTAGAGAACGTTTATTTTCTAGGTTCTTAGAGTTCCACTACTTTTGGTACTACATAGAAGTCAATGATGATTTTTAAGGGTTAAAGGGTCAAATGTCTTAATAGTAAAAGCTATGTAGAACCATTACAGCTCCAACTATTCAGATGATTTAATGGTTCTTAGCCTGCTGGAGGTTCTATACAGCACCTAAGTGGGTTCTACTAATGAACTCTTTTTCAGAACTGTATAGAAATCTTTTATGATCCTTTTTTTTGTATATTTTTTTTAAAAAGGGTATAGAATCGTGGCAACTTATTTTGATGCTTACATGGTTATTTATATTAGTAGAAACCATTTTGTAGGTTCTATATAGCATGAAAGCACTATAGTACTATAAAAAAGTTATTCAAGAGTTCTTTAGTAAAAAATGGTTCTATATAGAATCAAGACAACTCATGTCTTAATAGTTCATTGGATTGGTGCAAAACCTTCTACAGGTACATATACAAGAGGGTTCCACTACTGAACCACTTTTCAATACTATATAGATGTTTTTGAAGATCCCTTAAATAAGGGTTCTTCAAGGGTTCCTTAGTAAAAACAAATGAGTCTGTGTAACCACAACAACTCAAATAACTATTTGCATGATTAAAAAGGGTTCTTCTTGAGTTATTTAGTAAAAACAAGGGTTTTATTTAGAACCACAACAATTAAAAAAAAAAACATTTGGATGCTATTTAGAATCATAGAAGCATGACAATTCAAAGAACCATTTGGATGCTTAATAATTACGGATTGATGCAAAACCTTCTGCGGGTTCTACATAGCACCAAAAAGGGGGTTCCACTATTGCATCACTTTTACAGTACTATTTAAAAATCTTTGATTCTTTTTTAAAGGGTTCCTCAAGGGTTCTTTAGCAAAAACAAAACAATGGTTCTATTTAGAACCACAACAACTCAAAGAACCATTTGGATGCTTAATAATTTCGGATTGGCGCAAAACCTTCTGCAGGTTCTACATAGCACCAAATTGGGTTCCACTATTGCATCACTTTTTCAATACTTTTGGTTCTATTAAAAATCGTTGATTCTTTTTTGAAGGGTTCCTCAAGGGTTCTTTAGCAAAAACAATGATTCTATTTAGAACCACAACAACTCAAATAACCATTGGATGCTTAGTAGTTCATTGGATTGGTGCAAAACCTTTTTGCGGGTTCTACATAGCACCAAATAGGGTTCCACTACTGCACCAATTTTTCAGTACTTTGGTACTTTTGGTACTTTTTAGTACCTCAGTTTGGTCAGTAATGTAGCTCATGACTGACTGACTGACAGTGCAGTCTCTCCCAGCTGTCAGACAGACTGCAGTTGACAGGTGTGTGTGTGTGTGTGTGTGTTCCCACCATTTGTATTCTTTAAAGAGTGTAAACCCGGCGCTATTGATCGAGCTACAGCAGAAGCCGTTCTCATTTCTGTCACGTTACGCTGCTGATGTCTGTCTGTCAGGCCTGTAACGGATTATTAGTATTAGTGTCCGCTCAGAGCGGCGCCGGCCGGGAGATTACTGCGCTACGTGTCGTATTGTGACATTTTCCGCTTATTGCGATTGTTTTACAGAGGGTTCTGATGGCTTTCGCATGACTCATTCTGTCTGTCTCTCGCCCTCCCTCTCTTCCTCTCCTCCGTCTCTGCATCCCTCTCCCTCTCTGAACTGAATTTCAATCTGTCGGCCGTGCGGACGCGACAAGAACCCGCCGCTTGGCGTTGCCATTCAGGACACGCGATGTTCCTCCACCTCCACCTCCACCTCTCTCTTACTCCTCTTACTTACCTACGGCAGCAGGTGCATTAAATGGCCCTGATCACAGAGAACCACATGTTCCTCACCTTTTTCCTTTTCGTGATGAGTCGAGGGCGGATGTGAGCGGTGGAGAAGTTTCGAGACTTTAACTACTGCGACTTTAAAAGCTATCAATTTTGTGATGTCATAAAAACCAGCTCATTTGCATACGGTGGTTTCCGTTAGCTGAGTGGAAGATGGACTGATCTCTGAAAGCCATGAATGCCATGAAAGCCTTGAAGTTACAGCTGACAGATTACCCTCTTCTCAGCATTTTGTACAGAAGGGAAGAATGATTAGAGTAAGGTAGAACACAATCCAACACAATCTCCCACAATGCACTGGGGCCCGCAGCTCACGGGGGCGCCAAGTGGCTCGTCTGTCTATGGCCTGGAGGTCATGAGTTCTAATCCCGAGCCGTGCCGCTTTGCCATCAGCAGGCGGAGTCTGAGAGAGCACAGTTGGCCACGCTCTCTCTTTCTCCAGGTGGGTAGAGGGCGCTCTCCCCCCTCATCCCTCTTAAGCGATGTTGGCCGGCACGGGCGTCTGTTAGCTGGTGGTGGTGCTGGGGACCCGGCGCTTTCCTCCGAGCGTGTCGGCCGCCTGACGATGTCCGAAAAGAGCATCGCTAGTGCTAGGGTGTAGCGCAGCGTACTACAGCAGCGTAGCTTATTACAGCAGCAGAATATGGACCAGCATGCATTGTGAGTCTCTTTGTTGCTAAGCAACAGACGATGAAAACGAAAAACGAAGCTGACAGCGTTTTCTCGTATAAGCAGGTAATCGTTACGAGCCACTGGATGCCGTGAATTTCACATATTTCCCCATGCAGTTCAGTAACAGTAGGTATAGGTTGCTCAACAACGGCCCCTTAACAGCTCAGCACTTTTCTACGCTCAGTTGGTGTGTGTGTGTGTGTGTGTATGTGTGTGTGTGTGTGTGTGTGTGTGTGTGTGTGTGTGTGGAAATTCAACATGACTCAGCCTCTCATGTGTTTGTTTATGTGACCTGTGTTGACACTAGATGACAACAGGAAGTTGATAAGGAAGTGTCTGAATTCACTAGTGTTGACGCTGCTTAGTAAGCTGAGTAGTGCCTCCCGGTGGCGGGCAGAAGTACTGAGGGAACATGCACCTGACCAGGAACTCTGACTCCACAGACCTTGTACCAGCAATCAGCAGCCAGGCCCTTAGCCGAGCTCTCTGAACATTAGCAGAACTGATGCTCCACAGAGCAGGAGGAGACTGTAAGAACCCTAAGGAGCTGTTTTCACTAGGGGCCATGTAACCCCAAGGGCCTTTGTACTGTAAGAGATTTTTTCAAGGGCCTTTTAATTTTAAGAGCCTTAGGGTAACTAAAGGCCATTTTACCCTAATAGCCTGTATACCCTAGGGGCCCTTTTATTCTAAGGGCCTTTTAACCCTAAGAACCCTTTAACCCTAAGAGCCTGTGTACCCTAAGGGCCATTTTATTCTAAGAGCCTTTTTACTCTAAGAGCCTGTATACCCTAGGGGCCCTTTAATTCTTAGGGCCTTTTTACCCTAAGGGCCCTTTTATTCTAAGGGCCTTTAACTATAGGAGCCCTTATATTCTAAGGGCCTTTTAACCCTAAGAGCTTGTTTACCCTAAGGGCACTTTTATTCTAAGGGGCCTTTTTACCCTAAGAGCCTTTTTACCCTAAGAGCCTGTGTACCCTAGGGGCCCTTTTATTCTTAGGGCCTTTTTACCCTAAGAGCCTGTGTACCCTAGGGGCCCTTTTATTCTTAGGGCCTTTTTACTCTAAGAGCCTGTATACCCTAGGGGCCCTTTTATTCTTAGGGCCTTTTTACCCTAAGGGCCCTTTTATTCTAAGGGCCTTTTTACCCTAAGGGCACTTTTATTGTAAGGGCCTTTTTACCCTAAGGGCCTTTAACTATAGGAGCCCTTATATTCTAAGGGCCTTTTTACCCTAAGAGCCTTTTTACCCTAAGAGCCTGGGTACCCTAGGGGCCCTTTTATTCTTAGGGCCTTTTTACCCTAAGAACCTTTTTTACCTTAAGGGCCCTTTTATTCTAAGGGCCTTTAACTAAAAGAGCTTTTATATTCTAAGGGCCTTTTTACCCTAAGGGCACTTTTATTGTAAGGGCCTTTTTACCCTAAGAGCCTTTTTACCCTAAGGGATGTTGAGTCGTGAGGGACCGCTGCATCCACAAAGCAGCCAGCATTGTGGATGACTCCACCCACCCTTCACACAGACTGTTTTCCCTCCTGCCATCAGGAAGAAGGGACCGCAGCATCCGGTCCAACACGACCAGACTCTGCAACAGCTTCTTCCCCCAAGCCATCAGACTTCTCAACTCCAGAGACTCTCTCTCTCTCTCTCTCTCTCTCTCTCTCTCTCTCTCTCTCTCCAACCATTTACCCCAGACAATAAGGGAAGCATTTGCACTAATAACCTTACTACCTCACTGGACTCAGTATTTATTACACACTGCATAATTTGCACACTACCCCTAAACTATTTATTATATTGTGTTGTGTTGTCTGTCTGTACTTGTACTGTGTTGCACTTGTATCTGTATGCACTGTATCTATGTTGCACCATGGTCCTGGAGGAACGTTGTTTCGTCTCACTGTGTCCTCTGTATGTAGTTGACTCGACTTGACTTGACTTGACTTTTGAGCTCTGCGGGTCTGGAGCTGGGCTGTTCTGCAGGACTGTTTAAATGTGATTAAAGTTAATTTCATGAATTTCTGAATTCTGACCTTTACTTTTACTATTTAAAAAATCTTTCAGTTCACGTCTCGACATAAATCTGTTTTTTGCTGTAATGTTGAAGTGTGATTATGTTGTATGAGTCAGGCGTGAGTTCTGATCTGTATGGACAGATTTTCATCCAAAAATGAAAGAAATAAAACATGACTGTAGTTTTTTTTTTTTTTTGCAAAACAACATTCAGTTTACTTTCCGTATCAACAGCCTCGAGTCTTCTGACGGTTTCTGGTGGTTTTTGTGTCGGGCGATGAAAAAATATGGCAATGATGTAAAGTAAGGTTTTTTTTTTTTGTGAAGAAATTCCTCTGAAATCGGAGAAAGGAAACTGCTGTGGATCAGAAGATTAGAATCTCTCCCGCAGTTTTCCCAATCTTTCAATAAGGGATGCGACCGAACGGGAGTTCTGGTGCCAGGATCCAGTACTCTTCATGTATGTACCTTCTGTATCCAGCAGTTCTGAAGCCGATGTTGATACATGAGACTGTTTATATGGTTGTGGTGGGAAGTTGACCTACACTCATCATGGACGTGGAGGTCATGGCAGTATTGGGCTTTCGGTGATTTCAGTGATTTCGGTGTTTTCTCGTAATCTCATATCTTGACCAGATGCTTTTGCTTCTAGCAGAATTGGGGTTGGATATGTAACCACTACTCCTGGGAGAACCGTTCGAGTTCAGATAAACGGGTTGGTTTTTAAGCGTCCACATATTTTCAGTAGGGTTAAGGTCAGGACTAGGCTAATACTAGTCTTCCGTATTCATTCCACACCACCAGGGGACACTGTCCAGTTGGAACAGCTAACTGTGTCCAATTTCCTAATGTCTAGCTGATGGTTTAGGGTTCTGCTGAAGAATGCTGTTGAAGATAGTCCTCCTTCTTCATTATTCCACCCACTCCATCCAGCCCCAGAGCATGATAAGCACGAAGCTACCACCACCAGGCTTGACAGGTGGTACACTGTTCTTGTGGTTGAATGCCTCACCTTTGCTTGTGGCACTTCTGGTGGCCGCATCTGACCATGAAGCATTTCTTCAGGACTTTGTCTTTGCTTCAAACGAACCTCTGCTTGGGCTGTTCCTGACCACCTGAACCTCTGCTTGGGCTGTTCCTGACCATCTGAACCTCTGCTTGGGCTGTTCCTGACCATCTGAACCGCTGCTTGGGCTGTTCCTGACCATCTGAACCTCTGCTTGGGCAGTTTCTGACCATCTAAACTTCTGCTTGGGCTGTTCCTGACCATCTGAACCTCTGCTTGGGCTGTTCCTGACCGTCTGAACCTCTGCTTGGGCTGTTCCTGACCATCTGAACCGCTGCTTGGGCGGTTCCCGGCCATCTGAACCTCCGCTTGGGCTGTTCCTGACCATCTGAACCACTGCTTGGGCTGTTCCTGACCATCTGAACCTCTGCTTGGGCTGTTTCTGACCATCTGAACCTCTGCTTGGGCTGTTTCTGACCATCTAAACTTCTGCTTGGGCTGTTCCTGACCATCTGAACCTCTGCTTGGGCTGTTCCTGACCATCTGAACCTCTGCTTGGGCTGTTCCTGACCATCTGAACCGCTGCTTGGGCGGTTCCCGGCCATCTGAACCTCCGCTTGGGCTGTTCCTGACCATCTGAACCACTGCTTGCGCTGTTCCTGAGGGTGACTGTTTGGCTCCACCTCCCAGTAACTTGTTCTTACGTAGCTTGGAGTCTACGATCCTCCTACTCAGATCTGCACTGAGCTCCTTGGGCTTTCCCATTGGTCTGCTCCATCAACATTTAAGTTGCAGCCATTGCTGATGCACATAGAGCTTGTCTAGACCCTGTAGAAATGTACTGGTAATAGAATAGGACTCTCTCTAGCAGGTAAACATCAACCCATTGAGCTGTGGAGCAGTGGAACTGTATCCTCTGGAATGATGGGTGGTGGTGCTCCATCCAATACTTGTGGGATACTGAGTTGGGAAGTTGGGGATGATGAGGTGTGGTGGTGACCTCACTAACCAACGCTCTTGATTCTCTTTGATTTCAGAAGAAACGATAAAGCAGTAGGTGTCCCAATACTTTTGTCCATGTAGTGTATCAGCTTCAGGTATTGGACAAATCCAAGTACCTAGTGTATGAGAATAATCTCATATGTGGACAAAGGTCAAGGGTATTAACATGAGGTTTGTCCCCCTTCACACTAGGCTTCACACTAGATGTTGGAACATTGCAGTGATGAAAATTTGATTGCATTCAGCCACTAGTGAGTTTAAGTGAGGCTTTACAGTTTAATGGATCACAGTGTCTCACAGTGTCCTCCCTTCCTCTCTCTCTCTTCACCTTTCTTACCTTGTGTCCCTTCTTCTTCTCCTCAGATGACCCGCCGCTGTCTGGACGTCTGAAAGCCGGCGCCATGTCCCAGCTGCTCCACGTGGAGATCCCCAACTTCGGCAGCACGGTGCTGGGCTCGCTCAACGAACAGCGCCTGCTGGGCCAGTACTGCGACGTGTCCATCCTGGTCAAGGGCCAGGCCTTCAAGGCCCACCGGGCGGTCCTAGCCGCCAGCAGCCTTTACTTCCGCGACCTGTTCAGCGCCAGCACCAAAGCCCAGTTCGAGCTGCCTTCGTCGGTTACTCCGGCCTGCTTCCAGCAGATCCTGTCCTTCTGCTACACTGGGAAACTGACCATGGCTGCTAGCGAGCAACTGGTGGTCATGTACACTGCCGGCTACTTGCAGATTCAGCACATCGTGGAAAGAGGAATGGACCTCATGTTCAAGGCCAATTCGCCTCACTGCGATTCGGCCACAGCTACTATAGACGAGCCTGGCTCGGAGCCACAGAGTCCCAGTAATAATCCCAATCATAACCCCAATAATAACCCACTATCCATGCTCGGACCTCCGGGGTGGTCACCTTCACTGGTGGCCCCTACCAGAAGGATCAAGTTAGAAGGCAGCGAAGCGCCGTTAAACCTGCAGGGCAGCAAAAAAAGCTCCAGAGAGGGTGCGTCACGCAGCAGCTCCCTTCTCTACGCTGGAGGGGCGGGGTTTTACCCGCCAGGCGTGCAGGCGTATCCCATAACCCCTGGTGAACGTTCCAGCCCAGGAGCGTCCAGCCTGCCCACCACGGACAGCCCCACGTCCTACCAGAACGAGGACGAGGAGTTCGAGGAAGAACCCTACGACGGCATCACAGAGGAGGCCTTCAGCCAAATCTACGGGCGCACTGCTAACCCTTACGGAAGTAATCAACTTACATTTACAGTATTACAGCATTTACAGTACCACCCTAACCCACACACAGTCAGCATGCTGAGCTGCTTACATCTGATTGCTTTTACCCTAGATCTGGTCCAACTAGTGCCACTGTGGTGTATTTAGTAATGGTGGCGTTCTTCAAAAAGTTGGGGCTCATTGAAAAATTCAAGGTTTTCGGTAGTAAATACAAGATTATGGTGGCATATTAAGTGGAAATTTCAGAAAGTTGGGGAAATAAAAAAAATCTGAGGTTTCCACCCAGTAAATATGACATTGTTGTAGCATATTTACCAGTAGAAACTTCAGAAAGTTGAAGCTCATCAAAATATTGTAGGTTTCCACCAGCAAATACAAGATATGAGAGGCATATTTACTAGTGGGATCTTTGGAAAGTCGGGGCCCATCGTAAATCTAAGGTTTCTACTAGTAATCTGTGGGTAACACTGTGGTGGCGTGTTTACTAGTGAACAGTAGAGAAATTTAAGGTTTTCAGTAGTAAATACAAGATTATGGAGGAAGGTTTTTAGTGTAAATTTCATAAAGTTAGGGAAATCAGAAAAATCTGAGGTTTCCATACAGTAAATATGACGTTGTGGGGGAGTATTTTTACCAGTAGAAACTTCAGAAAGTTGGAGCTCATCAAATCTTGTATTTGTTAGTGGAAATCTCCAATATTTTAAGTTTTTTTAAGTTAAGACGGGCCCATCATAAAATCTGAGGTTTCTACTAGTAATTTGTGGGTAACACTGGGGTGGCGTGTTTCCTTGTGAAAAGTAAAAAAATTCAAGGTTTCCACTAGTAAATACAAAAAAGTATGTGAAATCAGAAAAATCGGGGAGAGTTTGGAAGGTTAAATACTGAACTTTCCCGTCACCAGCAATGCCCCAACACTAGGGCCGCCTCTTTTCCAACTCGGAGGGAAGTGCAGCTCCCCAGCTCCGATCCACCTAGTAAATATGACATTTTTGTGGCGTATTTACCACTAGAAACTTCAGAAAGTTGGAGCTCATCAAAAAATCTGAGGTTTCCACCAGCAAGATATGATATACCAGCATATATATAAGATATGAGAGGCATTTTTACTAGTGGGCTCTTTGGAAAGTCGGGCCCATCGTAAAATCTCAGGTTTCCACTAGTAATTTGTGGGAGCATGTTTACTAGTAAAGACATTAGTAGAGAGACATTCAGGGTTTTCACTAGTAAATACAACATTGCGGTGGCAGATTTAACAGTGGATATTTCAGAAAGTCTGGGCTGATTGCAAAATCAGACATTTCCACTAGTAAATAAGAGATTATGGAGGAAATTATACATCACTTTCAAAGGCCCTACAATAGAGCCCTGTGGGACTCCAAAGGACATGCTGAAGCAAATAGTTGCCAGATAATTCACTTTAATCATTTCTGCATTAGACTTAATTACTGAACATAAAACCCAGGGTTCAAGGGGTAAACTTTAATGGAGGTCAATGTAAAAATAGTTTATTCCAGGTCATTTTGGAGCTTTTTCTATTGGTCCGTTCATCATGACATTTTGACACACTGTATGGTTTTTATACTCCACACGGCTCCGTCTATCATCGGCTCAGTCAGGTCACGATGACAGCGATATCTGTCCGTGACTTGTGTTTACCAGCGTCTCGGGCAGCAGTTCCCAACGCTGTCTCGGGTATTTGCTTGCGAGGCTCGGTGGCGGGCATGAATGAACACTGTTATGACATCTTGTTGTAAATTGTTTACGATACGTATGTATGAGCTTTGTGTTCGGGTGCATTAGAGCAAGTGTCTGAGAAGGGCTGCTCACTGCTCTCTGTTTAACAGTGATGATGCAGATGAGGGCTGAAGCTGGTCTCTACATGTTCTATCAGCTCTGCTGTGATGACTTACGTACACACAACTCCCAGGAGGGCCCCAGAGCCTAGTGGATGTGTTAAAGGGCCCTTATCAGTGATGGAAAAGCAAAATGTTTGATCCTTTAGTGCGTTTAGTGCTTTTAGTACCTTTAGTGCCTTTAGTGCCTTTATTGTCTTTAGTGCTTTTAGTACCTTTGGTGCCTTAAGTACCTTTAGTGCCTTTATTGTCTTTAGTGCCATTAGTGCCTTTTGTGCCTTTAGTATCTTTAGTACCTTTGGTGCCTTAAGTACCTTTAGTACCTTTAGTGCCTTTATTGTCTTTAGTACCTTTTGTGCCTTTATTGTCTTTATTGTCTTTAGTGCCTTTATTGTCTTTAGTACCTTTATTGTCTTTATTGCCTTTAGTGCCTTTATTGTCTTTATTGTCTTTAGTGCCTTTATTGTCTTTAGTACCTTTATTGTCTTTATTGCCTTTAGTGCCTTTATTGTCTTTAGTACCTTTAGTACCTTTAGTGCCTTTATTGTCTTTAGTGCCTTTATTGCCTTTAGTGCCTTTAGTACCTTTAGTGTATTTAGTACTTTAGTGCCTTTGGTGCCTTTAGTACCTTTAGTGTATTTAGTACCTTTAGTACATTTAGTGCCTTTGGTACCTTTAGTGCCTGTAGTGCCTTTATTGCCTTTATTGCCTTTAGTACCTCTAGTACTTATAGTACCTTTAGTACCTTTAGTGCCTTTAGTACCTTTAGTACGGTCACTCTCTGGGCCATGTACTAAACTGCCAACACAGCCTGTTGGAAATGAATTAGTTTTGTGATGTCACAAAAAACTACATTTCCATACATGCACCCATCCAGCCTATAGCAGTTTAGCTCCGCCCACTCACACTAAAGTTATAAAGAGTGTTTCAAAGCTGATTTTTGTATATTTGATTAAATCTGATAAAAAAAATTATGACTAAATAAACTCAATTAACAAAGAAAATTAATAAAGATTTTAATTATTTTTAAATGAAAAGAAAAATGAAATGCCTGACAGAAATCTGTGGCATGGTCTTCTACAGGCTTAATATGCAACTATTTTTCATTAAATATAAATAAATAATCAAACTAAACTCTGATTTAGATTCTGAAATATTTCAGATAAAAAAGCAAATATTTGTCTTTAGTCTCTTTCCGACCAAACGAACGGTTTATAGGTCTAAACGGAAAGACCGGCCTGGCCTGTAGAAATCACAAGGCAGATGGGTGGTCCTACTTTCCTGAGTTCAGACGGGTCCAGGGATCAGCAGAGATCTCCAGAACCTCTAGTCTGAATTAACTGTAAATAAACCCACTGCCTTCATTACATCTGCCCAGATAACTGGAGAATGGGCGAGTGTAGCAGCCTCCCCATTTCAGTGTTGAGGGGATTCTTGCAGTTAGGATTCCCCTTCAGAAATGCCTCTATACTTTACATCTGTTCTATATTACGGTTATTGCTGTCTTGAGTTTCCCCCCATAGAAGCTCCAGATCTGATCAGAACAGATAAAGCAGGTAACATGAATCCAGTAAAAAGGAGAAACAAGAGCTTCTCATTCTGAAGAAAGAAAGTAGTGAGGTCTTGTCGGTGAGCTAGTCTGAAGAACAGAGCTCGGTTCCTCCAGGGTTCTCCTGGACGCCCCCCAGTCCAGCCAGCACAGCGTGGAGGATGTGTTCACCTCCATCAGCAGTAAATCAGCATCACCTGATTTACCATCATTAAGCCCTGATTTACCACCAAACCAGGTGTTGATCTGAGTTGACTTTGAGGATGTTCTAATGATGAACACAGTGATGGAGAACCACCACCACTTTCATTAGTGTTTATTCATATATCAGTATCTAAACCCTAGCTAACATTAGCTCTTCATCATTGTCTGATCATCTGTGGGCAGCCCAGATCGCTACTGGCTGCCCGACCCGCGCCGCCTGCTTGGTCTGCGCAGCTTTCCCGGGTTCGGATGGTCTAGAACCTCCACTGAGCTTCTCTACCTGCTAATTGACCTTTAATCAAATGACACTCCTGTTCTCTAGCATCTCTCAGAGAACCTTTTCCAGCACCTTCATCTTCGAGACTATAGGCCCTTTGGTGTTGGAGATAATGCTCTTCTGCAGATCAGATAAGCTGCAGTGGAGGAGAAAAGGAGGCGGTGGGGAAAAAGTTTGAGTCAAAGCGAAACTCCTTCGCCTCTCTCTCCCAACTGTTCCCCGAAACCCTTTTATAGATCAGTCCTACATAGCGCTGCAGAAGCTTATCAGACGCTGTGCTCCTCTCTAAATGAGGAGAGAGGTGCTTTCACACCGAGCTTTATTTCCATCTAATGAATCACTCAACCGTCCAGGCCTGACTCAGAACAGGAGCCACAGACTGAGAGACAGACTTCTGAGACATTAAAGAGAAGAGCTGGCCTCAGCTCGGGGTCCACCTGCTTCAGCGAAACGGCCTGAAGGTGGAGGTGTAAGAGAGAGAGAGGGGTGGGGGTGCTGCACTGGCCCCTTCATCACTTACCCATTCAGCTGTGATCGGATGCGGAGATCAGCCTCAGTGATCAGACAGTAAAGGATCTGCAGGTCTCCTGCTGCCGTAACTGACTTGATCTGGTTGCAGGAGTAAGATTGTAATGAAATGTAATAAATAAACAAACAAACAAATAAATAAATAAACACATCCAAAAAAATAGAAGTTTGAGTACAAACATAGTTTTATATCATTTTTATTCATATATTTATTATCTATTTACTTTTTAAGAGGACATTAAGAGCTTCATACTGGATATTAATGTTATTAGAGCTTCATACTGGATATTAATGTTATTAGAGCTTCATACTGGATATTAATGCTATTAGAACTTCATACTGGATATTAATGTTATTAGAACTTCATACTGGATATTAATGCTGTTAGAGCTTCATACTGGATATTAATGTTATTAGAGCTTCATACTGGATATTAATGTTATTAGAACTTCATACTGGATATTAATGTTATAAGAGCTTCATACTGGATATTAATGTTATTAGAACTTCATACTGGATATTAATGTTATTAGAGCTTCATACTGGATATTAATGTTATTAGAACTTCATACTGGATATTAATGTTATAAGAGCTTCATACTGGATATTAATGTTATTAGAGCTTCATACTGGATATTAATGTTATAAGAGCTTCATACTGGATATTAATGTTATTAGAACTTCATACTGGATATTAATGTTATAAGAGCTTCATACTGGATATTAATGTTATTAGAACTTCATACTGGATATTAATGTTATAAGAGCTTCATACTGGATATTAATGTTATTAGAGCTTCATACTGGATATTAATGTTATTAGAGCTTCATACTGGATATTAATGTTATTAGAACTTCATACTGGATATTAATGTTATAAGAGCTTCATACTGGATATTAATGTTATTAGAGCTTCATACTGGATATTAATGTTATTAGAGTTTCATGCTGGATATTAATGTTATTAGAACTTCATACTGGATATTAATGTTATTAGCTTCATACTGGATATTAATGTCATTAGAGCTTCATACTGGATATCAATGTTGTTAGAACTTCATACTGGATATTAATGCTATTAGAACTTCATACTGGATATTAATGTTATTAGAACTTCATACTGGATATTAATGTTATTAGAACTTCATACTGGATATTAATGCTATTAGAGCTTCATGCTGGATATTAATGTTATTAGAGATTCATACTGGATATTAATGTTATTAGAACTTCATACTGGATATTAATGTTATTAGAACTTCATACTGGATATTAATGCTATTAGAGCTTCATGCTGGATATTAATGTCATTAGAGCTTCATTCTGGATATTAATGTTATTAGAACTTCATACTGGATATTAATGCTATTAGAGCTTCATTCTGGATATTAATGTCATTAGAGCTTCATTCTTGATATTAATGTCATTAGAGCTTCATACTGGATATTAATGCTATTAGAGCTTCATTCTGGATATTAATGTTGTTAGAGCTTTTTATAAATATATTTGCCTAGGTTAGTTTTACATTATTAGGATAAGAGAGAGCTGTGAACAGTAGTTTGGGTTTCAGGGCACAATGGAGGTAAGCTGCTGACTGTAAAGTAGCTACGTTTGCCCTCCATGCATCCATTCATCCATTCAGTTCAGTCTCAGCTTCAGGCCCTGCAGGAACTGAGGAACCGGGGAACTTAGGACCTGGACTCAGTCAGATGCAGTGCAGTCAGATCGGGGCATGAGGTTTTGTCAAAGTCTCCAGTTTCACATATTCCTGAAATCCATTCTATCTGTAATGAGTTAGGACACAGGAGGGTGACATTGTGGGATATTTGAGAGCAGTCTTTATGTGTGTGTGTTTGTGTGAGTGTGTGTGTGTGTGTGTGTGTATATACTGAGTAACAGTAAGATTGTAGAGGTCAATTAAAAGAGGATCAGGAACAGACAGAAACCAAAACTCTTCTCACTGGAGCCGGCGCTACATTAAAACCTGTATTGAATTTTAGCAATTAAAGTTTGATGGGGCCGCAGGACATGCCGGCTGGGAGGAAGTGGTGTGCTGAAAGCTTTAAACTTGCGTTTCTCCACACTTGGGTGAGGAATCCATCCGTTAGCCCAGAAGAGAGCGCTGAGAACGGCTCGCTATCAGCTCGGAACTGTGAAACTCAAAGCCACCGTAAAAAATAAACACATGAGCCGCCACTTTTCCCAACTTTCGCCGAACTGGAAGGAGGTCAGTGAGGACAGCTTCAGTCTGTGATCTTATAATGAATGGATTTGGAAAACGATTCAGTGAATCGGGTAATCCTAAACGACTCCCTGTGATTCAGTGCAGTGAGTCTGAGCCAAATCAGTTTGTGTCATGGTCGAATTCCAGGTATTCCAGATGTTGCGAGTGTTAGCGAGTCACATCGTTTTACAGCTTTTAATAATTTAGCAAATTAAACATCGGAAAAACAGCTGGGATATACAAAACAATTTATATTTAAAAAATATTTAATATACCATGCATTTGGAAAGCCTCCAGACCCTGCTTTAATATCCCATAATAAAAAAAAAGTTTGTGGACACCCCTTCTAATGAATGCATTTGGCTACTTTAAGTTGCAGCCATTCTGGACACAGGTGTGCAAATGCTCATACACACAGCTTGTCTAGTCCCTATAAAGAAGAAGTACTGCCAATAGAATAGGACTCTCTGGAGCAGATCAACATCTTGAGCCTATTGGCACCATGCTGCCTAATGCCAGGCGTGGGCTAGAGTGGTATATATAGCCCACCAGCATAGCAGATCCTCTCAAGCTCGCAATGTAGAGATGCTGATTGGGTTCAGGTCAGGGCTCCGGCTGGGCCACTCCTCTGTTGTCCTGTCTGTGAGCTTAGGGTCATTGTCTTGGCCCTTTCATTAAGAAGATCTCTGTACTCTCTATTCAGCTTTTCCTCCCTCTACCCTGACCAGTCTCCCTGTCCCAGCTGCTGAAATACACCGCCACAGCATGATGCTGCCACCACCATGCTTTGTAGGGATGGTATCGGCTAGGTGAAGAGCAGTGCCTGGTGTCCTCCAGACGTGACGATTGGAACCGAGGCCAAGATGTTCAGTCTTGGTTTCATCCGACCAGAGAATCTGGTTTCTCACAGTCCTTTAGGTGCTTTTATGTGTCTTTTACTGAGGAGAGACTTCAGTCTGGCCACTCTTACATAAAGCAGCAGTGGCAGTTTTAATACATATTTTATGCGAAATTTATATGAAAAAAATGAACTGAATTTTATGAATTTATGAAGTTCTCATAAATGAAATAACATTGTTCATGATGAATGGACCAAAATAAATTATTTTTTATTAATATGTTAATAAAATAAGTACTTTTTAAAAATTGTATTACATTTACAAATATATACTATCACTGTCTGAATATTAAAAATGAATTTGAATAATATTAACATTAATATTATTAAATCAATACTAATTTATTCACTTATTATATATAAAATATTAGATATAATATAAAAAATGGTATTACTAAATAAATCCTAACTCTGCACACTCTGATTCTCCACCTTCAGCACATCTTCCCACTCCTGCTGCGTCCGGTGGTCTTGGTTTGACGATGTATGATGTTTGATGATTGTGGACGTTTCCTGTCCCGCAGATTCAGATAAGCCGGAGATGGCGGCTGTGCCCCTCCCGCTGGAGAGCCGCCCCTGTGTGCTGCTGCGGCGGGACCTGGTGGCTCTGCCTGCCAGTTTAATCAGCCAGATCGGCTACCGCTGCCACCCCAAACTCTACACAGAGGGAGACCCTGGAGAGAAGCTGGAGCTGGTGGCAGGTGGGTGTCAGATCCTGTGTCCCCTCTCAAAGCTGAGGTCAAATCTGAGGTCGGGGGTTCACATGCATGCATACAGTGGCACGCAACGGTTTGGGCAGCCCTGGTCGACATACTTCTTACTGTGAGGAGAGGCACCAAAAGATATAGACGAGCCATTTCTTTAATATTTTAAAAATATATATATATTTTTATCTGTAAAATGTTTAAAATATTATGAAGGTTGTATCAGTGCAGGAGTCGCTGCACAGTAGAGCTTACGGACAAATCCTCACAGCAGTGCTCCTCCGAAATCTAGTAGATAGCTTCTTCTTCTTCTTTCCTGGACAGTAGAGACAGTTCCTCCAACAAAAGGATGCAGGATTCGCTCTTTTTAATACTTTTGATTTCAGAAGAAACAACGAATGAGCAGGTGTCCCAATACTTTTGTCCATAGATGTAAATCACAGCCCTGCGCATGTCTCTGCATGACTAGATGTGAATGTAGACGTGGGTGAGAGCTGGCAACCCTCCCTCGAACCTTCCTTATTCAGTTGGTCTTACGTTTACCTCACGGGCGGCGTGTAAATATTGCTAAAGCCCTAAATCTGCCAAGGCAGCGATTTACTCGGCCGAGGAGCCACCGATCCAGAAGCGTACGCGCTGAGGTAATGGACCCGAACCGATGTCTTTCCGTTGTATTTCCATGTTTTGGCTATTTCCACCACCAGAGGTTATTATTCCAGCTCCAGTCTGTCTGCTGAGGCACAACAGTGCAGTGTTGAAGGACACAGTGTTGTCTGTGCTGCAGGTACGGGGGTGTTCATGACCAGAGGACAGCTGATGAACTGCCACCTGTGTGCTGGCATTAAACACAAGGTGCTACTGAGGAGACTGCTCGCGACCTTCTTTGACAGGTTTGGGACTGGAACCACATCATTTCATACACAAACATACACTGTGTGTAGTTCGCTCTGCTGTCTGTGTGAGTCATACGATTGACATGCCTCTCAGCCAATCACAACAATCTCTGAACCCTCCCAGCAGTACCAGCAGCTCTGCAGTGAAGATCCAGTAGAACTGGCATTGCTTTGTTAGTTTGTGCCACTGAGATTTTAGCACACGTCCCATAGAGACTCACAGGTAGTCTGAGCTAAACGTTTGATCCCCATAGCAACAGTTACTACAGGAGGCGGGGCTGAATTTAGCAAGCAGCCAACTGAAATAAAAGGATAAAGGTAAAGGATAAAGGTGCACGTATTCGTCACTGTACAGTGTACACTGTACAGCGAAATGTGTCCTCCGCATTTAACCCATCTGGTAGTGAACACACACTCACACACACACACGTGTTAGGGGCAGTGAGTACACACACACACCCAGAGCGGTGGGCAGCCAACTCCAGCGCCCGGGGAGCAGAGAGGGTAAAGGGCCTTGCTCAAGGGCCCAACAGTGGCAGCTTGCCGAGCCTGGGAATCGAACCCACAACCCTGTTATCGATATCCCGGCGCTCTAACCGCTGAGCCACCACTGCCCCAAATAGGCCCAGCATCGTTAAAACCGTCTCTGGACTGGTAGAGAGAGAGTGTTCGGTGTGATGCTCGCTCTACCATTTCAGAATCGGTGTGTTCTACGATGGTTTTGTGAAACCAGAGACTGAACTGAACCGAAATGAACCGAATTTAAATACATTAAATTGAATTAAAATTAACTGCATTAAACTGATTTGAAATCAAACTGAGTTAAACTGAAATGAACTGAATTTAATTTAATTTAATTGATTTGGGCAATTTAGTTCAACTGGACTGAACTGAATTAAACATATTAAAAGCATAGGATAGTGTATAGGATATTATAGTGTATAGGATAGTGAATAGGATATTATAGTGTATAGTATAATGTATAGTATAGTGTACAATGTAGTGTATATTATAGTGTATAGGATAGTGAATAAGATATTATAGTGTATAGAATAGTATAATGTACAGTATAGTGTATAGGATATTATAGTGTATAGTATAGTGTATAGGACTGTGTATAGGATATTATAGTGTATAGTATAGTGTACAATGTAGTGTATAGGATAGTGTATAGGATATTATAGTGTATAGTATAGTGTATAGTATAGTATAGTGTATAGGATCGTGTGTAGGATATTATAGTGTATAGGATAGTGTATAGGATATTATAGTGTATAGTATAATGTATAGTATAGTGTAGGTGCACGTATTTGTACAATGTAGTGTATATGATAGTCTATAGTATAGTGTATAGGATAGTGTATAGTATAGTGTATAGTATAATGTACAGTGTAGTGTATAGTATAATGTATAGTATAATGTATAAGATAGTGTATAGGATAGTGCATAGGATAGTAAAGTTTATAGTATAGTGTATAGTATAGTGTACAGAATAGTGTATAGAATATTATAGTGTATAGGATATTATAGTGTATCGAATATTATAGTGTATAGTATAGTGTATTGGATATTATATTGTATAGTATAGTGTATAAGATAGTATAGTGTATAGTATAGTGTATAGTATAGTGTATAGGATATTATAGTGTATAGGATGGTATAGTGTATAGTATAGTGTATAGGATAGTATAGTGTATAGGATAGTGTATAGAATAGTGTATAGAATATTATAGTGTATAGTATAGTGTATAGTATAGTGTATAGGATAGTATAGTGTATAGGATAGTGTATAGAATAGTGTATAGAATATTATAGTGTATAGTATAGTGTATAGGATAGTATAGTGTATAGGATAGTGTATAGAATAGTGTATAGAATATTATAGTGTATAGTATAGTGTATAGTATAGTGTATAGGATAGTATAGTGTATAGTATAGTGTATAGTATAGTGTATAGGATAGTATAGTGTATAGTATAGTGTATAGAATAGTGTATAGAATATTATAGTGTATAGTATAGTGTATAGTATAGTGTATAGGATAGTATAGTGTATAGTATAGTGTATAGAATAGTGTATAGAATATTACAGTGTATAGTATAGTGTATAGGATAGTATAGTGTATGGTGTGTAGTATAGTTTACAGTATAGGACAGTATAGTGTGTAGAGCTGGAACTTAATTACAGGGTTGAGCTCTACTCTATTACTTGTCTCCAGAGAACCCCCTTTTAGCACCGTTTTTTAAGATTGTGGGCTTATTGTATTGCAGTTGGGCTGGAGGGCTGATATCCATCAGCAGGGTTGGAGATATCTGATATTTTGTTTTCTCATGAGTTCTTCCCTCTATGCCCTCTGGTGGTTGCTTGGTTCATCTACAGGAACACTCTGGCCAACAGCTGTGGAACTGGCATTCGCTCCTCAACCAGTGACCCCAGCCGGAAACCTCTAGACAGCCGAGTGCTCAACGCTGTCAAACGTAGGTCAAGTTTTATGTTAACTACAGGCATGTGAAAAAATGAGGACACCCCATGAAAACTCACAGTTAAACATCTGGAGGTTGGATCTTCATGCTGTGAGTGTGCTGGACGTACGACAGTAAAACTCTATGTGTGCTTTTCCCTCTCTCTCCTCCAGTGTACTGTCAGAACTTCGCCCCCAACTTCAAGGAGAGCGAGATGAACGTGATTGCGGCTGACATGTGCACTAACGCACGGCGCGTTCGCAAGCGCTGGCTGCCCAAGATCAAGTCCATGCTGCCCGACGGGATGGAGGTGTACAGGGGGGCCGGGGGGTTGGCCCTGGGAGCTCCTGGAGCTGGCGTTCCGTTGACCTTTGATCCGGAGTTCAAGCCTCTGACCCCGTCGGGCCTGGTTTTGGACCAGCGGCTGTTCGGAGAGCGAAAGGATGCGGAGAGAACGCTGCAGCTGGACGGGGACAGTCCCGAGCACCAGGAGGGGCCGGAGCCCGAGCTTTCTAGCGTCCGGGGCCAGGAGGAACCCAAGGAGGAAGAGGAGGAAGACGGAGCGGCAGCGGAAGGTGTGGACGGGACGCTGGGGGCCACTCTGTTAATCCTGGGGGCTGAGGCGGCCATGCGCAGCCAACGGACCCTCGAGGGACAGCAGGAGGAGGAGTTTGTTGAAAGTCTGAGGATAAATGGGCAGTGAAGTCCAAGCAACTCGCCTGCACTCGTCTCTATAGCGCCCCCCTGCTGCTCTTCATGACTATACAAGCCACACTCGCAGTGCATAACTCCACCACACTAACATAATGGGTCCCAGTATTGAGCCCTGGAGTACGCCTAACCTGCAAATTTCAGCATTGTCCCTGCTTTTAAGCTCTATTTGAAGGCATGGGTTCATTTAACCTTGGACGGTGCTGTAATTTAAATGATTACTGATGGAATTTGTGATTTTAATCCAATGTAATTTTTATTAATTATATTATTAATCACTTTTTTCAGAACTTTTAACTTTACATTAAAAATAGAACTGACACAAACTTATAAAAAGTACAGTACAGTTCGCAGCACAGTCAAGAAATTAGGAGTACAAAGAAGAGGGCTGACGTTGATTTTTATATGGAGGCAGTCAGTAGTTTAGTGAAGCCAAGAGAAAATTTCTGAATATTAAAAAAGGCAAAATGCAAATTAAGAGCAGATTTTGCTGTCTGGCTGCCAATCAAATTGCTAAAATGTAGTGGCAGATCATTACAGTTAATTAATCACTACATTCATTGAAGCTAGGCAGCTTAACCCAGCTCAACACACCCACTTCAACTCAAGAAGGGCTTGTTTTTATCTGATTGGTTGGGTGAGATGTGTTTGAGCAGGAAAAAAAACAAAAATCACCAAAATGCACCAAAACGCAAAAAGCAGGGCTACTCCAGGACCAGGACAGGGAACCTCTGCACTAACACACATCACAGCAGTGCATTTGGGTAAAGGGGCAGAGTTTGAAGGATAAACAAACACAGGCATTGCTGAAATCCTTTGAGAAAAGCAGAGATTCACACTTTTCTAAACCACTTTGTTTAAGCTAGGGCTCTGCAGCATGGTCTCTGAAGATGCGTCTACTTAAAAAACCACACAGGTACAAAGTATGTGATATTTATCACAGTATTTTCACACATTAAAATTATACACTTATAGCGATAAGTGCAAGTGCAGTGATTTTATCAAAAATTCAAACATTTTGTATTTATAAAAAATAACCTGGGCCTGTATATGAGCCTACTTTACCATGCTGCAATTCCTCGCTCTCATGTGATACAGGTTACATACTAGTTTTAATGGCAGTTACTGAATATTTAGTACTAATAAAAAGTACTACTAAGTCTAATTCTGCTCTGTTGATCATTAAAAATGCAGTTCAGAGCCAATATAGTACTGACAGTATCCATGATGCCATGATGCGGACTAATGAGATCAAATTGCTCATCAGTGTTTCTAAGTTCAGCCATGTTCATGTTCACTGGCTTCCTGGAGGCTTTCAGCACCCTGACTGGACCAGCCCCTCCGTGCTTGATGGCAATGGTCAAAAGCCAGTCTTTTTTACTGTCCCACCAAAACCCCCCAGTACACCGGCCACCACTATGTGTCTATATGGAATCTTTAGGGACTATTTTGCAGCTCGACGCCCTGCATGCACGTATCCCTCCACCATTTTAATGATATCTGATTTTTAAAACACATTATAGACCTAAAATCTTCTCAGCAGTGTGGTACTACAGTGTCTCAGCCAGCAGACAGGGTATTCATCACCATTAGGCGTAGTAACTCTTTCTGTGAGGGAGCTTTTAGAGGGTTCAGACGTCTGGTTCCATTCACCACCACTGTGGACAGCTCTGACTGGGGACATTTCTCCAGAACGGAGCGTTTCGCACCAAAGCCACTCTGATTGACTTTGTTCTCTTCTTAATCCATTAATTGTGTACAGATTTCTGAAAAGTGGTGGACTTCTCCTTTAATACATTTCATGGCATACAAACAGGACTTAGCCGATCAGACCTCAGTAATGAACGCAATGCCTGTGTTTATTTAGATGACAAACTCTCTCTCCTTCTCTCTCACACACACACACACACACACACACACACACACACAGTCCCTGACTTGTGATTTAAACCCACTGACGCACACACACACACACACACACACACACAAGCAAGCAACACTTCCCATAAAAGCCCTTCAGAGTGGACTGTGTACGTGCTAAGACATTTCAAATGCCACATCACGCACACACACACACACACTTAACACACACTCACACCTAACACACACACACTTTAACACATACACACACTAAATACAAAGGCGCTTGCATGCAAAAAAAACAGTCCACACAGCCACAATGTAATCTGCACCCCCAAATAAACAGAGAGCGCTACCATTTCCCTGAAGATCTATCGTTTATCGTCGGAGGAGAGACACCTTTTCACTTTTCTCTGAAACCTGCGGCCTGATTTCTGCTGAGTTTGGCTGGAGGTGAAGAAAAAAAGGTAACCTGCCAAGAGCAACAGGCAGGGGAACTGTTTTTCAGTGCGAGCGACAGAAGAAAGAGTTTAGGATCCATGCATTTTGGTTATGGTTCTCTACTGTAAATTATTTAATGAAACTAAACTAGTATCATTTTTTTCTCTTTTTTTTTCTTTTTTTTCTGCTGGCTTTTATTGCATTTGCACTTGAAAAGGTGTGGAGAGACACAAGACTTTTTTTTATTTTATTTTATTTATTTTATTAGTTTTAATTTTTATTTTATTTGTTTTAATTTTTATTATTTTAACTTTTTGTTTTATTTTTTATTATTTTATTTTATTTGTAATGTTTTATTTTACTTTTTTATTTTTTATTTTACCTTATTTAATTTTATTTTTCATTTTTATTTTAATTTGATTATGATTTAATTATTTAAACTTTTATTTTTATTTGTAACTTTTTATTTTACTTTGTTTAATTTTTATTTAATTTGTTGTAATTTTTATTTTATTTGTTGTAATTTGTTTAATTTTAATTTAATTATGATTTTATTCTTTTTTTATTCTTTTTTTGTTTGTTTTTTAATTAGTTTTATTAATTTTTTTTTTTTTTTTAATTTTGTTTTTTTTTTTAACAAAAGTGACTTGAGCTCTCCCCCTTTTCTCCCTCCTTCCGCTGGATTTCGGATCCGATTCGGACGGATTTGACCCCCAGACGTCACCTTAGCAAGGGCTGCTCTTCAGAGGCTGGACGGATGAGAAATTGCACAGCAACACTACGAGCTTCGACACCGTTTGTTTTCATGTTTTTTTGGGCTTTTTTTTTTTTGCTATTGTCAGAATGTCACCCATAGCAAACGCAGTGCATCCCCGTACATCAGTGTATAGTATGATATTAGTCTATTGCCCCCACACACAGACCACTACAGGCCACTGCGGACACTGCAGATTGTGTGGTGATAGTAGGAGGTTGTGTGTGTGTGTGTGTGTGTGTGTGTGTGTGTTTGTGGGGTTTTTTGCAATTTGCAGAGACATAAGAACAGATTTAGCCACAGAAACCAGACACTGGTGGTAAAGATAAGGAGCAGGGAGGGCCTTGCATCACACCCCATCTTCATCACTGTGCTTATTTCTGATTGTCAGAATCTTCAGGTTTGTTCAAGTCATTGAAGCTCTGTAAAAAAATCTCATTATGAGCTTTTAAGATCTGAACTAAGGCCATTTGAGCTTAGCAGCTGCAGCAGTAGAACACTAGAGGGAGTGCTCTGTGGTGAATTATATCAAGGCTCTGATTTAGTCGCAAAAGCTCACTAATTTATTCACCACAACGCACCACTTTCTTTCGCGTTCACACAGTCATTTTACAACATTAAGGGGGATAAACAATCAAAGGAGACCCTAAAATTGCCTAAAAATATATATTTTCCGTTTTTGGGATCTTCCTCCGCCTGAAAAGTAGTTCCAGCAGCTCTTGAAGCGAGCATTGTTGCAGCCTAGCTAGCGTTGCTCGTCGGAGGAGTACAGATAGGTTGAGGTTGCACAGTTTTAAACCAATCAGAGTGGGCGGTCGTAAAGAACTGATGTATATCAAGAACTTTGAAGAACTTCTAGGTCAAGATCTAGAACCTCCTAACCCTGTTTGAGGACATGATACTGTTGGATTGCACAAGAACAAGAGTTTGTTTACAAAGCATATTTGTGAGATTTGCATTTGATATTTAGCATTAGCGAATTAGCACATCAGATGGAGCTTGTGATTGGTCAACATTTGGACGATGTTTAAAAACTCAGTGTTTGAGAGCACTTTAGGGGAGGTGGGGGGCGTCCTACACGTGTCTTCAGAGTTTTACGTATATGGATGACGGTGGATGACAACTATGTTTTCTATAGGGACTACTTTACCGCATAACATCCTGCACGTATCCCTCCGCCTTTAATTCATTTTCAGAAATGGTGTCTCAGATCCAAACTCTTCTCAGAACTGGTGGAAGAACGTTCTGTGAGGGAGCTTTTAGAGGTTCAGTCGTCGGGTTTAATTCACCACCAGTGAACAGTTCTGATTGGGTGAGGTTATCTAGAACGTAATGTTTTTGGTTTTTTTTACGTTAAACCATTTAATTATGCGGAAATTTCAAAAAATCAATTGGATTACACTTTAACTGTCCGTGGCCTTCATCTGTACTGGCTGTCATGTTAGCCGCTAGTATGTGTTAGCATGGTATAGCCTAGTAGGGCTGCACAATGTAGAATGCTACATATTGTAATTATAATCATATAATTAAAATCGTATAATAATAATATAATTTAAAAATGATATATTATTATTGGCCTGCATTATAAACAGGCTTCTAACGATACATATTTTCAAAGCAGGTGCAGTTTTTATTCTGAGTTTTTTTTTTTTTAAGTCTATTGTGCTAGTTCGGTTCTACGTGGGTCAGTTATATTTAAAAATAAAGGTTCTCCATTACAGCTGGTTGGTTAATAAACCCCATAGTTAATCAACTATAATTAATAAGTAATTGGAGTGTGGGTGTGTCCACAGAATAGGTTCTGCCCCCTATCACACCCACGTTAATCTGTTTTTTATTAGTTTCTTAGTTTACTAGTTAATGTAGTTTTTTTTTATGCTGTTATTCAAGTTCAGACTCCAAACCACAGGATCGTGATGTTATTGTAAACACTCTGGTGCACTCTAAAACCCTAGCCCTGTCCACACTTATTTGGATGTTTTTGAAAAGGTAGCTTTTCTACTGTATTTAGGTCTGTTTTGGCCGTTATACTTACTTCTACAGGAATTTGACATCGCAGTGTGTGAGGTGTTAGCACACCCCGCTGTGCTTTATAGTTGTTTAGCTTTTGAAATCCATTTTTTCAAAAATATCCATATGCATGTGGACAGAGCCTAAAATACAGGGTAAACTGCTGTGAAACAGTTTAGTTAACTAACAACTAACCAGGTAGCTATTTGAAGTCTAATCCTTCCTCCTTTTGAGACCCCACATTTGTTATAAATAAGGCCAGACCAAAAACTCTGCCCAACATTTGTGCTCTACTGCCTCTATAATGGTGCGCAGTGCTTGGACCTCAAGAATTGCTACTTGCAATGTAATCTGATGACAGTTTCTCAGCTCTCAGAGCGTTTATTTTCACAAATGCTTATAAAAGTCATGTCCAAACATCTTCTTTTGAGACTCCACATCTATTAAAAATGAGTCCAGTCTAAAAACACTGACCATCATTTGTGATCTATTGGCTCCCTAATACAACTTAGTGCTTGGACCCCAAAAATTACCACTTGTAATGTAATCTGAAGATGGGCACTCAGCTCTAAAAGCCTTTACAACTATGCAAATTGAAGTCATGTCCAAAATTCTCCTTTTGAGACCCCACATCTTTTATAAATAAGGCCAGTTTAATTACACTGACCTACTGGCTACTTTGCTCTACTCCCCCCCCCCCCCCCCCCCCCCATGGTACGCAGTGCTTGGACCCCTCAGAGTGTTTACTGCAGTATGACACTGTTTATCATCAATATTCTACAAAATTGAAATACTAGTTGGTAGTCTTGGCTGCTGATTATGCTCATTAACACAAATTTACCCTTTCATTCCCACATTTAGAAAGTTAATGGAGAAAAATATTAGAATATTAGAATATAAAACCAACCTCAGGGCTCCCTGTTTTACGTTTCAGTAACCTAATCTTTGCTCTGATTGTCCGAAAAGTTGAAATGCTACATGTAGTGTTCCTAAAAATCACCAGATATCACAATTAAAGACTAACCAAATCCACAATATTCACCTAAACTAAAAATATGCATCATTTAAAATGCTGAAAGACGACATATTTGCATGTATGACTGTACTAAAATCATAACACCCTTATTATTTACATACTGCAAGCCGTGTATTACATAACGGTTAACGCACGGCACATTGTGCAGCCTAATTAATCATCTTTAGAACTAGTGCTTCCTTCACAGATGCAGTTTCTTAGTCTTATGAAGGGCACCGAATACAACCGGTCAGAAAGTTAGTTCCCAAATTCCCAAAATGATTCTCATCTTTGAGTCTGATCCAGCTCCCCTTCGGCTAGACGTCTCCCCCCACTCCTCATGCGTATCTCCAGTCAATCATCTTATCGTTTCTTCCAGCTGCCGCGTCTCAAAGGCTTGGCAGCGTCAGTGATCTGCAGTGAAGAGTAACACTGTGGATTGCTAATGCTTCATGCACTGTGTTAGTGAGGAGGAGTAGTAGTGCCTTAATGAGACTGCTGTTCATGTGTATAGACAGAGGAACCGACTGCAGCAGAACACGGGCCGCTGAGCTACGGGCCGACGTTCGGGAAGCAAGCAGTTATTAAAACTTTATGAACCAAAAAAAGTCGGAATTATTAAAATGCATATTTTCTTTTATATTTTAGAATTAAACACGCTGTTTATGTTAATGTGCCTTTAAAAACTATATGTAAATGAGGTATGTTTGATCTGATTGGCTGTTTTGCATTGTGCCTATTTTGAGGGGGTGGGGCTAAACTGCTGTAGGCTGAGTAGGCGGATACTGTACATAACATTTATAATAACAGATTTTAGACAGAAATGGGCTGCAGTCTACTGATCAATTCATTTTTAAAGATTTGTAAATACTTTAATCTTAAACACACCTGTGGATTCTGACAAAAACTGATCAAAACTATTTGGATTTTTGAAAAAGTTGAATATATATATATACACACACACATACATATATATAATACAATATATGTGTATATGTACATATATACACACACACACACACACATATATATATATATATATATGTACAAATAAGTCATAACCTCTACAGAGACACACTTCTGCACAAGCAAGCCAAATGTAGAATATTTACTGAATTATTAGTACACATTCAAACATAACATCACATTAAATGACATTAAATGTGTCCTACACTGTTAAAAGTCCCGCCTACTCATGCTTTTTCTTAGCATAAGTAGGCGGGGCTAAACTGCTGTAGGGTGAGTAGGCGGATAATGAATGTAAATGTGTCGTTAAATGAATAGAAAATCAAGTGTGCCATTTGACTGGGGGTGTCCAAACTTTTGCATAGCTTAAAACCTTGTATCTCTAAAATAACTTGAAAACCTTTTTAAATTTCAATGGAGGTCAGTTTAGAAAGATTTTATTCCATCTCATTTTGAAGCATTTCTATTGGTCCTTCATTATGAAATTTGTTCAAATTATGTAAAAAAAAGTTTATAAAATTTATAAAACAAAAGAAAAACAAATGGAGATACAAGGTTTTGAGGTCACATAGGTGATATAAATTTCTTGACACATTGGGGTTGATTTTTTTTTTTTTTTTTGTATAGATTTTGTGTGCTTACGATTTCCACACCTGCTTTGGATTTAGCTCTGTTTATCCCGTTTGTTTGTATGTTTGTTTGTTTTCCAGCACCATCAGGCTCTAAGTCGATGTAAAATGTTAAGATGTTGCACTAGATGCTGAGCTGAGACTCAGAGAATGTGGATCGTTGATTGTTGATCTGTGGGGGTTAGGAGGAGCTCTGTTAGCGGTAGCACGGCCCTGTCTGAAGAGTGGGACAGGCTAATGTGTGTGTGTGTGTGTGTGTGTGTGTGTGTGTGTGTTTGTTTTACAGTGTAGATGCTACTCCTTCAGAAAGACCTGTACGGTCTCTAAATATTTGGCACTAATCGCGGGTGTGATTACTTCTGCACAGCCGCACGGTGTGGGGTCGTCTCTTCCTGGAAAGAGTGCACGTGTGAGGAGTGTGACAGGGTGTCTGTGGGGGGCTGCTGAGCTTTCAGGGGGCCTGTTTGGTGATCAGTCCTGGGCTTCTGTCTTTTCTTGTTTCCACTGTTTGTCTGAAATTGGCACCTAACCCAACGAGCGTGACCGGAGCTGTGAGCCCCTGTGTGTCCCGTGGCTCTGCAGGACGCTGTTTTAGTGTGTGTCCAGCAGGAGGTGCTCTTCTTAAATTCATCATTGGTTTTGGCTGAGGGTCCAGCTGTTTCCAAACTGCAGCCAGGCACTCAGCCACCTGGGTGCTAGGGGTGTGAAAACAATGCAGCTGCATTGATTTTAGAATGTGAGGATTGATTTTAACATGTTAAAAATGATTTTAGAATTGATTTCAAATTTTAATATGGATTTTTTTTAATATGGATGTTTTACAGTCGGGTTTAGAAGTTGAATAAATTTTAATGTATTATAAATAAATGTAGAATTGATTTTAGAATGTTGAAATTAATTTTAGTGTTAAATCGATTTTAATATGTTATAAATAATTGTAGAATTAATTTTAGAATGTTAAAATTCATTTTAGTTAAAATCGATTTTAATATGATATGTTATAAATAATTGTAGAATTCATTTTAGAATGTCAAAATTAATTTGAGTGTTAAATCAATTTGAATATGTTAGAAGTGATTATAGATTGTGAATATGGATTTCTGCTGTTGAAATGTTAAAATTCATTTTAGTAGGTTTAACTTTTTTATATCTATTTTAGAAAGTTAAAATCGATTTTAGAACATTGCAATCAGTTGCAGCATGTTAGAATTGATTTTAAACGTTAAAATTAATTAGTAGTAGTAGTAAAGTCTTAGTTATTATAATGCCATTTTAGAAATTAAAATGTTAACATGGATTTCAGAATGTCTGATTTAGTGATTGATTTGAGCAGGTTAGAAACTATTTTAGAACTGAAATTAAAATGATAGATTTGAACTATTTTAATAATTTCTGAATGCTAGGATAGACAGTAGCATGTTAGAATCAGTTTTACCATTTTAGAATCAATTTTGGAAAATTGGAAACTAATTTAGAATCGATTGCAGGATGTTAGAATCAATTTTATCATGTTAAAATCAATTTTACAATCATTTTTGAAAGTTTTAGTAAAGTACGCTTCACAAAAAGATTTTAGAAAGTGTATGTTTTTAAATAAATGTATATTTTTCTCAAATAATTCGTTTTTAAAAAGAAAGGAGTGAAAACGACTGGATTTACTGTACTGCTTTACCTTTGATGTATCATTCTACTAGCTTCGGTTTGTTTTTATCCATGTTAGCAGTTTTAGTTTGAGCTGTTCTTTAAGCTCCTCATTTATTTTCTACTAAACTAAAACTCACTTACATTTAATGGAGATGAAGAACTGAACTGTCGGCTGATTAATGGTTATTGCTTGTTAGCAACGTTAGCCTTTTTGTGGCTAAAGTGGTTCTTCTGCATTTCCGCTCTCAGACCCCCTCAGCAGAAACCAATATGAATCCAGGAGGGCCGAGTTGTGTGACCGCGGGGTGTGTGTTTGTGTGCCCGGCCGAGTTTTGTGTGTCTTTGTCGTTGGAAAATGACGTCAGCACTTTAGAGGCCTCGCCGTTTTGGGTGAAGGTTGGAGAAATCTACCTGTGAGGTTCCAGACGGGCAAACCTTCCAAGCCATGTGGTCCGAGCGCAGACAATCAGAGGACGATCGTGCACTAATTTTCTGGGAGTAGGATTAGCGCTTGTTAGCTAAGCTCCTGCAGCCTTTCCAGCTTCGCTTGATCTCCGCGTGCCTGAGCTACTGCAGGTCCTTCTCGCGTCTCTGAGGGCGGATTTTGGGCTGAATGGGGATCCAGTTGTTCGAAGTTAGCCTTCGCTATTGCTGTATGACCGTCTTTTGTAAAGGTCATGGTCCCGATACCCTGCAGGCCCCACCACACCTTCTGGGGGTGGCTGAGAGACGCCCAGAAAGCTTAAAGCAGTATGAGAAAATACAGTGTTCTTCTTCAGAGAGAAACACCAGTTGTTTACGCCTTCAAGCGACACTTTAGTCTAATGCAAATTCCCACCGACTCCCACCGATCATTTACGGGGTCATTGGATTGCCTCCACCTCCAGATGTGGGTGTGGGTTGTGTAGTTTGGACGTTGTATAGTTCAAGTGATCT
Source organism: Salminus brasiliensis (assembly GCF_030463535.1). Lineage (NCBI taxonomy): Eukaryota > Metazoa > Chordata > Actinopteri > Characiformes > Bryconidae > Salminus > Salminus brasiliensis. The sequence continues at coordinate 3,389,661 of NC_132878.1, read as the reverse complement.
GATTCCTTTTCAAATGCAATACTGAAAAAATCTGCTTTCTAATAAAAGTCCTTATTTCACCAAAACCTGTGCAGTGCTTCTTATTCAAAACTACACAGCTTACTAAACAAAAGTGGACAAAAGTATGGGGACACCTGCTCATTCATTGCTACAGCTTTTGTTGGAGTGGCTGTAGATCTAGGTGGGAGCATTGCTGTGAGGATTACTGTAATGCTGGGAGGCTCGATACCCCTCTAGCCCACCCTAATAATATAGGGTCATGATGTTGATCTGCTCCAGAGAGTCCTATTCTATTGGCAGTTGGTCTATTGGTACTTTCAGTTTAAAGGAGCCGAATAAGTAGCGTTAAGGTGTCCACAAACTTTTGGACAAATAGTGTGCAAATATTGTATATTCTTACTGGATAAAAAACACAGTTGATCTTGGATCCCAGGTGGTACATCAGGAACTGTTGAGGGACTGTTTAACTATGGGCTGTAGATCAGGTAAACTAGAGGATAGCAGGTGGAAGCAGATGGGGTTGTTTGGAGGCCTCTGATAAAGTTAGCATGGAGACTTTTATTTTGTAAGTGCAGCTGCTCTTGAGAACATAACAAAAATCAATGGTTTCTGACAGGTCCAGTGTTTATTATTATTATTATTATTATTATTATTATTATTATTATTATTTATTTATCTTAAAAACAGACAGCTATTGTGGAGAAATAAATACGAGGGTTGATAGCAAATTTATCGCAGTTTTGAATCAACACTTAAATGTGAAATTCAGTTTCAGTTATTAATATTCAATAAAAACACACATCAAATTCATAATTTAGTTTCACAGAGAATTATTGATAACTTTTATTTTGAAAATAAATACTGTATTCTGGGCTGTGAATGATAATCATAAAAAACTACACAGTTAAAAGCAAGTTTACTTATTTTTGTACAAACTGGTATTTTTACATCATACATAATATATAAGTTAAATGTTAAGTTAAATTGAAATGTTTAAAAATCAATTATTTCAATTGTTTTAATTATTTCATACTTAAAATTAATGATTAATTAATTAAAATTGATGTCGTTAATAAATTAACGACACTAATTTAATGTAGTATTTTACTTTAGAAATTAAAATAGTGGCCTGCATTACTCAAACGCAGGAAAACTGGAGCTCTGCACGGTGGCAGCTGGCCTGGTGTGCTTTTATTATGAAAAATGAGAGCCCTTCTCGGCTAACAGCGGACTTTTATTTTGTAAAGCGCGGTCAGCGCAGCAGCTGCAGTCTTCACATGGCGCCAGTTTATCATCCGCTTTCTGTTCTGGGGGAATGTGACGGAGTGTGAGGAGCTGTTTACTCTGAGCGAACCGAACCCTTCACCGTCCGAACCTCGGTCCTAACGCGGAGCTGGGAATGGGGGACGACCCGTACTCCATCCCCGAGCGGGAGATGAAGGTAAACTGCGCTCAGCCCGCGAGCTCACGAGGCTAGCTCCCCGCGGCTAGCGGCTAGCGGCTAGCACAGCACAGCTGACCGGGGCTGGGGCTGAACTCCCGGCTCCTGCTCCTCTCAGAGTCTCAGAAAAGTGGAATAAATGTTTATAAGATGTTGAGAAACGTTTGAACGTTTATTAAACGTTAGTTAAATCGGCTTTACTCTTAGAAACCGTGTTGTTTTGTAGTCTGAAGCCTGAGCTGCCCTGCGAGCTAAGCTCAGCTCTGATTAACCAGCAGCAGCAGCAGCAGCACTGTTTACTAATGTATAACATTAATATTAATAATAATATTAATAATAACTTTAACTTTAATATTAATATTAACTTTAATATTAACTTTAACAATAACATTAATAATAACATTAATAATAACATTAATATTAACATTAATAATAACTTTAACATTAATAATAACATTAATAATAACTTTAATATTAATATTAACTTTAATATTAATAATAATAATAACTTTAACATTACTATTAACATTAACTTTAACATTAATATTAACTTTAACATTAATATTAACATTAATAATAACTTTAACATTAATATTAATAATAACTTTAATATTAACATTAATAATAACTTTAACATTACTATTAATATTAACTTTAACATTACTATTAATATTAATATATACTTTAACATTAATATTAACTTTAACATTAATATTAATATTAACTTTAACATTAATATTAATATTAACTTTAACATTAATATTAACTTTAACATTAATATTAACATTAGCATTAATATTAACATTAATAACGCTTATTAATGTGTCAGCTGCCATTTCAGATTGATGTATCTACCTGTGTTATTGTTATAAACAGCTAAACTAATTAACTAATTAACATTTGTTAGATTTGATCAGTATTAATGAAGCTGAAAGTGAGTATCAATATTAACTCAATCTATCATCATCATCATATATTGATAATTATTATTATATTATTATAAATTATTAATGCCTTTAAACTTTACATTTCATTTTTACCAAGATTTACTAATATTCATCAACACTAATATTGACAAATATCCAAATAATATTAACATTAATGTTAACATTAATAACGCTTATTAATGCGTCAGCTGGCATTTCAGATTGATGTATCTACCTATGTTATTGTTTATAAACATATATTGTTAGATTTGATCAGTATTAATGAAGCTAAAAGTGATTATCAATATTAACTCAATCTGTCAACATCATCATATATTGATAATTATTATTATATTATTATAAATTATTAATGCCTTTAAACTTTACATTTCATTTTTACCAAGATTTACTAATTTACTAATATTCATCAACACTAATATTGACAAATATCCAAATAATATTAACATTAATATTAACATTAATAACGCTTATTAATGCATCAGCTGGCATTTCAGATTGATGTATCTACCTGTGTTATTGTTTATAAACAGCTAAACTAATTAGCTAATTAACATTTGTTAGATTTGATCAGTATTAATGAAGCTGAAAGTGATTATTAATATTAACTCAATCTATCAACATCATCATATATTGATAATTATTATTATATTATTATTATTATTGTTATAAATTATTAATGCCTTTAAACTTTACATTTCATTTTTACCAAGATTTACTAATTTACTAATATTCATCAACACTAATATTGACAAATATCCAAATAATATTAATATTAACATTAATAACGCTTATTAATGCGTCAGCTGCCATTTCAGATTGATGTATCTACCTGTGTTATTGTTTATAAACAGATAATCTAATTAGCTAATTAACATTTGTTAGATTGGATCAATATTAATGAAGCTGAAAGTGATTAGCAATATTAACTCAATCTATCATGATCATATATTGATATTATAAATTATTAATGCTTTTAAACTTTAAATGTCATTTTTACCAAGATTTACTAATTTACTAATATTCATCAACACTAATGTTGACAAATATCCAAATAATATTAACATTAATATTAATGTCACCCTTAATTTTGAGGTATCTACCTGTATTATTGTTTATAAACAGCTAAACTAATTAATTAACTTTTGTAAGATTTGATTAGTAATAATTAAGATTAAGTGATTATTAATATTTATTCAAATGTATTACAGTTGATCAATATCAATGTCTATTAACAGCTGCTGAAATAATTTATTAATAGTATAAATGTAAAAGAAATCATGTTTTTAAACTAAAGTAATTTACTAATATTCATCAACACTAATGTTGACAATTATTATTATTAACATTATAAAAACATTTATTAATGTGTCAGCTGGCAAGATTGATGTATCTACCTGTGTTATTGTTCATAAACAGCTAAACTAATTAGCTAATTAACATTTGTTAGATTGGATCAGTATTAATGAAGCTGAAAGTGATTATCAATATTAACTCAATCTATCAACATCATCATATATTGATGATTATTATTATAATATTATAAATTATTAATGCCTTTAAACTTTACATTTCATTTTTACCAAGATTTACTAATTTACTAATATTCATCAACACTAATATTGACAAATATCCAAATAATATTAACATTAATGTTAACATTACTATTAACATTAATAACGCTTATTAATGCGTCAGCTGGCATTTCAGATTGATGTATCTACCTGTGTTATTGTTTATAAACAGATAATCTAATTAGCTAATTAACATTTGTTAGATTTGATCAGTATTAATGAAGCTGAAAGTGATTATCAATATTAACTCAATCTATCAACATCATCATATATTGATAATTATTATTATAAATTATTCATGCTTTTAAACTTTGCATTTCACTTTTACCAAGATTTACTAATTTACTAATATTCATCAACACTAATATTGACAAATATCCAAATAATATTAACATTAATATTAACATTAATAACGCTTATTAATGTGTCAGCTGCCATTTCAGATTGATGTATCTACCTGTGTTATTGTTCATAAACAGCTAAACTAATTAGCTAATTAACATTTGTTAGATTGGATCAGTATTAATGAAGCTGAAAGTGATTATCAATATTAACTCAATCTATCATCATCATATATTGATAATTATTATTATTATTATAAATTATTCATGCTTTTAAACTTTACATTTCACTTTTACCAAGATTTACTAATTTACTAATATTCATCAACACTAATATTGACAAATATCCAAATAATATTAACATTAATATTAACATTAATAACGCTTATTAATGCGTCAGCTGGCATTTCAGATTGATGTATCTACCTGTGTTATTGTTCATAAACAGCTAAACTAATTAGCTAATTAACATTTGTTAGATTTGATCAGTATTAATGAAGCTGAAAGTGATTATCAATATTAACTCAATCTATCATCATCATATGTTGATAATTATTATTATTATAAATTATTCATGCTTTTAAACTTTACATTTTACTTTTACCAAGATTTACTAATTTACTAATATTCATCAACACTAATATTGACAAATATCCAAATAATATTAACATTAATATTAACATTAATAACGCTTATTAATGCGTCAGCTGCCATTTCAGATTGATGTATCTACCTGTGTTATTGTTCATAAACAGCTAAACTAATTAGCTAATTAACATTTGTTAGATTTGATCAGTATTAATGAAGCTGAAAGTGATTATCAATATTAACTCAATCTATCAACATCATCATATATTGATATTCTAAATTATTCATGCTTTTAAACTTAAATCATTTACTAATATTTATCAACACTAATGTTGAGAAATAGCCAAATAATATTTACATTAAATTAATGTTTAATTAATTTTAAGGTAGCTACCTGTATTATCGTCTATAAACAGCTATAAACAGCTAAACTGATTCATTAACATTTGTTAGATGTGCTCAATATTGTATAGTATTGTTATTGCTCTTTTAATTCTTATTTATATTGTGTATATAGTGTAAATTATTTATCCAAATTTTTGTAACTGAGTGTCTTGCTATCCCTTTCTGCTGTTACACTGGGAATTTCCCCACTGCGGGACTAATAAAGGACCATCTTATCTTATCTTATCTTATCTTATCTTAGTTCAAGTGATCAAGTGATATCAATTTTATTTAGAATTTAACTCTCTCAGTCTATCAACATTTATTACAATTGATCAATATCACCATATCAACAGCTGCTGAAATGATTTATTGATATTATAAATTATATTAGTAAATGTTCATAATTTTAATTTTTCTTTAATTTACTAACATTCATCAACACTATTGTTGACATACCCAAATCATATTAACATTAATGTGTCGACGGCCCTTTAATTTTGAGGTATTTAGAATAACTGTCTCAAACTATCAACATTTATTACAATTGATCAATATCAGTGTTTATCAACAGCTGCTGAAATAATTTATTATTACAAATTATATTGTTAAAAATTCATGCTTTTATTCTTGTTTATTTATCTATCAATCAAACCCGTACATTTAGAATTAATGATCAGATTCTGCGAAACAGAATCAAAACAATAACATTAAAATTCATATACAAAACGGTGAAGCTACTGTGGGATAAAGGCTCCAAAACATCTGCACTCTACATAATAATAATAATAATAATAATAATATTGTTATTGTTAGCTTTTATGTGGCTTTTATCAGCATCACTGTTTACCAAAACTTCCAAAAACAATTACTAACATTTATCAACACCAATGTCTGTTGACAAATACTCAAATAATATTAACATTATATTCATGTTTATTAATTTGTCGGCAGCCCTTTAAGATCAAGGTGTCTACCTGTGTTATTGTTTACAAACAGCTAAATTAATTAACATGTGTAGAATTGAGCAATATTATTGAAGATCACGCTTTGTTACAGTTGTTCAATATTAGGGATTATCAGTATTTATTTAGAATTTAACAATATTGGTGTATCAACATTAATTATCAATATCAATGTTTATCAACAGCTGCCAAAATAATATATTGATATTATAAATTATTAAACATTCTGGCTTTTATGCGTGTCTATTTATCAATATCAACCAATTCAGTACATGTAGAATTAATAATCAGATTCTGCAAAACTAAAAAAAAAAAAAAGAATAAAAACAATAACATTTAAAATTCAGATTTCTAATGGTGTGATTTTAAAAAGGTGAAGCTACTGTGGGATATATAAAGCCTTTGCACTCATTATTAAAGTTATTATTATAAATAATAATAATAGTAATAATAATAGTAGTAAAGGTAAAAGGTGTGGACTGTACAGCGAAATGTGTCCTCCGCATTTAACCCATCTGGTAGTGAACACACACTCACACACACACATGTGTTAGGGGCAGTGAGTACACACACACACCCAGAGCGGTGGGCAGCCAACTCCAGAGCCCGGGGAGCAGAGAGGGTAAAGGGCCTTGCTCAAGGGCCCAACAGTGGCAGCTTGCCGAGCCCGGGAATCGAACCCACAACCCTGTTATCGATATCCCAGCGCTCTAACCCCTGAGCCACCACTGCCCCTAAGTACTATTAATCATGACAAAGGTTTCTAACAGTTTATCAGTATTGGTGATTATCAATATTTATTACAATTGTATCATGTTTAATATAATTTATCAATATCAGGGTTTATCAACAGATGCCAAAATAATGTATTGATATTATAAATTATATTTTTAAACATTAATGCTTTTGTTTGTTTATTAATATTTTAGCTTTTATGTTTGAACTTATCAGCATCACTGTTTCCCAAAACTAATACTTTTCACTAGTTTATGTTGACAACTTATTGATGTCTGCTCTTTTCTAAGATCTGTTTCACAAGTGATCATATATTAATATTTATCAGCTTCCAACTTACCAACATTCAAGATACAGGGTGGCTTTATTGGCATGACTGTAATGGGTACAGTGTTGCCAAAGCATTAAAATAGAAATGACCACAACAAAAGTAGTTAATAAAGTTTGATACTAATTCAAATTAATGATTTCAACTTTCAACTATATTTTTTACAAAGAAATATACAGACATTCAGTCTGTATTCATTCAGTCCCCATCACTCTGCTGAAGAAATTTCAGTAAACAAGATTTACTGAAGATCTAGAAGTGACAGTGGAGGAAGCAAATCCTACTTAATCCTACTTTTAAAAAGTAGGTGTGTGTGTATATATATATATATATATATAATGTGTGTTAGTTTGATTGTCTCTAACCCCCGTCTCTCAGCAGTGAGAGGTTTTACTGTAGAAGCTCCAGATCTCATCAGAACAGATAAAGCAGCTGAACATGAATCCAGTAAACAGGAGAAACAAGAGCTTCTCATTCTGAAGAAAGAAAGTAGTGAGATCTTGTCGGTGAGCTAGTCTGAAGAACAGAGCTCGTTTCTATTATATTGATGCATATTTTGATTGATCTTGGTTTTATACAGCCGTGGTGTTTTTTTTTTTTGTGTCAGGTCATCTTCAGTTTCAGCTGGACTTAAGTAGGGTAGGGCTGGGCGATATGGTAAAAATACTATATCACGATATTTAAATACTTTTTTTCACAATACTTGTAATCAGTTGCAGCAGATTCTTGTAAACTACTGTTCAGATCCTCTCCTGTACTGAACACAGTGATTTATACTCTATAACATCTGCTGCTCTTCATCTAATTAACCCAGTCTAATTACACTGTTGGTAATGAAACCTGCAGCTGATCAGTTTATTAAGCACTAGCAGTCTCCTCCATATGATTAGAAACGATTACTGTTATAACCATAACAAGATGTATCACGATACGATAAAATGTTGTCAAATTGTCCAGCTCTTCTTCAGAGGAGATGTTTATTATTTATTAACTGTGTGTTTCTCTCTCTCTCTCTCTCTCTCTCTCACCCTCTACCTCTCTCTACCAGGATTTTCAATTTCGTCAAATGAAGAAAATCCGTGTCTTTGACTCCCCTGATGATTTACCCAAGGAGCGCTCGAGCCTTCTTGCCTTGTCAAACAAGTTCGGCCTGACTTTTGTGGGCCAGGACAGAACGCTGAAGGTGTATCTCACTCAGGACATCATCTCTGTGGCCAAAGTGGAGGGAAATACCAACGAAATCAATGAAATCGGTGAGAACGGTTCTGTTTGGCTATGCTGAGTGACCAGTCAGCAGCTCCAGTTCTGATATCTGGGAACAGATTCACCAAAGCTTTCCTAATAAAGACAGAAAAGAATGCTTCTAAGTTCAGTTCTCAATATTCTCTAATGAAGACTTTTATTCTGCATTTTACAGCTTATCATAAGCAGTGCAAGACTCATTTAGTTTTTGTTGCCGTTGTTTATTTAAAGTCGTACAGAATGCAGAGAAAACGATGAAGAAATTTCAGTAAACAAGATTTACTGAAGATCTAGAAGTGACGGTGGAGGAAGCAAATCCTATTTAAAAAAATATATATATATATTACACATTAGGACGGTAAGGAATTAACACACGTCCTGTCTGATACATGTGAATTCAGCCACCGTCTCTTTTCCAACTGCTGCCAATGCGGCACTGCCGGGCAGTCAACATACTGCCATGCTATTTGTATCTAGATCTACTTTAATCGGATTCTGTTCACACCTGCCGTTAACATGCGTTTAGTATCAGGACAGTATCTGGATCTACTTTGATCAGATTCTGTTCACACCTGCTGTTAATATGTGTTTAGTACCGGGATAGTATGGATAGTAGAGCAAGAAAGAGAAAGAAGCTAAGATTCACTGCCTGACTGAATCCGATCACAGCCTCCATATTCCTTTTACACCTGTATTAAATGTTGGCGAGATCCGTCTCTGACCACCTTCCAATGTGGTGTAAGCGATCTGATCCTAATTTGATCAGAATCCGGCTAGGGGGTCTTAACCCCTGGCTTTTCATTAAGACAAGTGAAATCCGAGCGTGATCCGATCACCAAAAACGCTGTCAATGGCAGGTGTGGTCTTCAGCAAATCTGATGATGTCCCTGTTTTTGCCCCTCAGTGGAGAACGTGAAGTGCCAGGTGCTTTCTGTGGATCTTCCCATACACCACCTCGCCCTCAGCAGTGATGAGCTGACTCTGTCTGTATGTGGGATGAGTGGGGAGAGCCCCCTCACTATGGACTTCTACGACGTCCGCACCTTCTTCAACAAGGTAACTACGCGGAGGCTTAACATTTGAGGCTGCTTAATTTGAAACCATGGTAAGGGGAGGGTGGGCGGTGTGACGTGTAGGTTTCAGAAAAAAACAATGAACCAGCAAGTGTCCAAATACTTTTGTCACATCATCTCTGCAGGCCAGACAGGAGAAAAGGCCGTTTGCTTCCTTCAAACCTGACGCTGCGCCAGACACTTCAGTGCAGGACCTCAAGTGGAGCCCCGTGGACGGGTTCAAGCTGGCTGCCTGCCTGTCTGACGGCAGTATGATGATTCTGGACGTGACAAATGACGTTACGCTGGTGGTTAAGCTTCCTCCCTCTGTGGGCATCACCTGTGGTGAGTGTATTTTTCTATCTGGGATTCAGATGGTCTGGATTGTGCATTAAATGTATAAGAAGGTATGTGGTCTTCTCTTGAGCTTCCAGCAGTCTGTGATGGTATTAGAACTTTGTTCCGGGTATGGTAAAGCTATTAGAACTTTGTTTCAGATTCTCAGATGCTATAAGAACTTTGTTCTGGGTATCGTAATGCTATAAGAACTTTGTTCTGGGTATCGTAAAGCTATTAGAACTTCGTTACGGGTATCGTAAAGCTATTAGAAATTCGTTCCAGATTCTCTGATGCTATTAGAACTTCATTCTGGGTATCATAAAGCTATTAGAACTTTGTTCCGGGTATCGTAAAACTATTAGAACTTGGTTCCAGATTCTCTGATGCTATTAGAACTTTATTCTGGGTGTCGTAATGCTAATAGAACTTTGTTTTGGGTATCGGAAAGCTATTAGAACTTCGTTCCGGGTATCGTAAAGCTGTTAGAACTTTGTTCTGGGTATCGGAAAGCTATTAGAACTTCATTCCAGATTCTCTGATGCTGTTAGAACTTCGTTCCGGGTATCGGAAAGCTATTAGAAATTCGTTCCAGATTCTCTGATGCTGTTAGAACTTTATTCTGGGTGTCGTAATGCTAATAGAACTTCGTTCCGGGTATCGTAAAGCTATTAGAACTTCGTTCCGGGTATCGGAAAGCTATTAGAACTTCGTTCCAGATTCTCTGATGCTATTAACTTTATTCTGGGTGTCGTAAAGCTATTAGAACTTCGTTCCGGGTATCGTAAAGCTATTAGAACTTCGTTCCGGGTATCGTAAAGCTATTAGAACTTCGTTCCAGGTATCGTAAAGCTATTAGAACTTCGTTCCGGGTATCGTAAAGCTATTAGAACTTCGTTCTGGGTATCGGAAAGCTATTAGAAATTCGCTCCAGATTCTCTGATGCTGTTAGAACTTTATTCTGGGTGTCGTAATGCTATTAGAACTTCGTTCCGGGTATCGTAAAGCTATTAGAACTTCGTTCCGGGTATCGTAAAGCTATTAGAACTTCGTTCTGGGTATCGGAAAGCTATTAGAAATTTGTTCCAGATTCTCTGATGCTATTAGAACTTCGTTCTGGGTATCGGAAAGCTATTAGAAATTTGTTCCAGATTCTCTGATGCTATTAGAACTTCGTTCTGGGTATCGTAAAGCTATTAGAACTTCGTTCCAGATTCTCTGATGCTATTAGAACTTTATTCTGGGTGTCGTAAAGCTATTAGAACTTCGTTCCGGGTATCGTAAAGCTATTAGAACTTCGTTCTGGGTATCGGAAAGCTATTAGAAATTCGTTCCAGATTCTCTGATGCTATTAGAACTTCATTCCGGGTATCTTAAAGCTATTAGAACTTTGTTCCGGGTATCGGAAAGCTATTAGAACTTCGTTCCAGATTCTCTGATGCTGTTAGAACTTTATTCTGGGTGTCGTAATGCTATTAGAACTTAGTTCTGGGTATCGTAAAGCTATTAGAACTTCGTTCCGGGTATAGTAAAGCTATTAGAACTTCGTTCTGGGTATCGGAAAGCTATTAGAAATTTGTTCCAGATTCTCTGATGCTATTAGAACTTCGTTCTGGGTATCGTAAAGCTATTAGAACTTCGTTCCAGATTCTCTGATGCTATTAGAACTTCGTTCTGGGTATCGTAAAGCTATTAGAACTTCGTTCCAGATTCTCTGATGCTATTAGAACTTCGTTCTGGGTATCGTAAAGCTATTAGAACTTCGTTCCAGATTCTCTGATGCTATTAGAACTTTATTCTGGGTGTCGTAATGCGAATAGAATTTCGTTTTGGGTATCGTGATGCTATTAGAACTTCCCTCCGGATGCTCTGATGTTATTAGAACATCGTTCTGGATATACAGATGCTAATAGAACGTCATTCTCCGTGACTTAGCAATGATGTAGAGCGGTTCATCATTCTGGACGCATGTCCAGCTAATCATCAGGAGAACAGATGTGGGAAGCGTTGATCCCGCTAGTGTAATCTACTGAACACTGATGTTAAAGTTCACATGATTACTGATGAAGATGCTGCTGCTGATGTTTGCTCATCATCTCTTCCACAGTTTGCTGGAGTCCTAAAGGAAAGCAAGTCGCTGCAGGAAAACTCAACGCCACAGTCGTTCAGTACACTCCCGTAAGTCTCTTTTAAAAACCCTGCCCCTTACATCAGCGTTCCTCTGTCTGCTCTGTCTGACTTTAACCCCCTGCTTGTCGTCTTTTTAACTGCAGACTCTGCAGGAGAAGAAAGTGATCCCTTGTCCAAACTTCTACAGCTCTGACAATCCCGTCAAAGGTATTTCAGGAACAGAGCAAGTGCAGTGATTTGAAGTTGTACATCAGAAAATGATTGGCTGAGTCGAAAAATGGACGATCAGTCATTGGGCTGGATTAGGCTAAGAGAGGAGTGTGTGTGTAAGAGAATGAGAGTTAGTTATGAGATTTTTATATATATATATATATATATATATATATATATATATATAAAAAAAAAAAAATATATATATATATATATATATATATATATATATATATATATATAGCCTCTGTAAAGAGAGAGACCTACGGGGGGAAGTTGGGGCCAAACTTCGTGAGATGATTAGTTTGCATTCAAATTTGCATTGTGTTTGGGTGTGAAGTGTGAAAATGCCCTGTCAAATGCTTTGAGAGTTGGACATCCATCTTCCAATCACATTGCCGGTGGCAGTCCTCGGGGTCCAAGCACTGCGCACCATTATGCAGTAGACCAAAAATTATGGGCAGGGTTTTTAAATGGACCTTAATTATGACTGATGTCTGAGTTAAAAAATAAATAAACCAAAAACATTAAAAATGTTGACTGCATTATATTTATATATATATATATATATATATATATATATATATATATATATATATATATATATTATGCTGTGTATATATAACTATTATTATTATTATTAGTAGTAGAACTAGTAGCAGTAATAAAACTAATGGTGGTTAATGTTTAGTCATTTTCCTCTGTGCTGCAGTTTAACAAACATTCAGTAACTTTTAAAACTCTGACTTTGGTCATTCCAGTACTTTACTTTTATTTAAGAAGATGAAATAATTGTACTTTTCCATGCTGCATCAGTAAAGGTGTTAATTCTGTTGGTGTGGTTGTGTTGCAGTGCTGGATGTGCTGTGGCTCAGCACCTTTAACTTCGCGGTGGCGTACGCAGCTGCTGACGGCTCTCCGGTGACGCCCCCTGAACTGGTGGTCGTATCACTTCCTGTAAGTCTTTCTCAAGATGTCCAAAAAAAAATGTATATAAAAATATAATATATAAATATAATATAAAAATAATATATAAATTGTTATTAATAATTTTTTCCCCTCAAGAAGCATTTATTATTAGAATAATTTTCAATAATTTCCAAATTTGATGTGGAAAAGTGTTTTACTTTACTTTAGGGCTTTTGCTTTAGTCTTGTTGTTTTTTCCAGACCCGAGAGGTAGCTAGGTTTGGTCAAGTGGGAAAGCTGTTTTTGAGCCTGGGAGCCGTCTGGAGAACCGATCTGGTCCTCCTAAAATCGGTGGCCAAAATGTCAAAATGCTTCTTGTGTCCATCTTCCATTTATACTACCAGTGGCAGTCCTCGGGGGCCAAGCACTACGCACCATTATGCAGATAAACAGACCTTAATTAGAGCTGATGTTGGGTCTCAGGAGGAGATTTTCAACATTCATATGTTGTTGAACTCATACCTCTGTGTTGTACTGTGCACCAAAATCTTGTGTTCTAGTTTTATTTGTCAAAGACAATAAATAGACTTATAGGTACATTTCACATAAACATCGCTTAACGTTAACTTCTGAAGGACTCTAAATATGCTGTATAGGTGGTAAACAATCAAGTTAAATAAGTTTAAAAACAAAAATACAGTGTGCAATATATTATATATACCAAATATTCAGATGACATATAATAATATATCATACTACTAACAATACAATATCTAATATAGTAATGTCATTGCACAATACTGCCATTTTGCACTTTGGTAGATGCTGACTGAATTTTGTTGTCTTGTACAGAGCAATGCCAAAGTTGAATCTATATCTATCTGATATGCGATATATTGCTTTATATGGAAATACTACAAATACTCACTAATAACACTATATATTAAAATTAATATTAAGATATTGATATTAAAGATCACTAACTGATTTACTGCTAGGAGCGATGCTGCTGGGTTTCTAAAAACTCTCTTTTTGTGTCTGGTGGATGCAGAAGAAGGATGAGAAGAGGGAGGAGAAATACCTGAACTTCAGTGATCTTGTTTATGGCACCTGCACAGAGAGACAACACCACTACTTCCTGTGCCACGTTGAAGACTGGTAAGAAAATTAGAGAACGTATTCTTAATAAATAATAAATTCATAAAAAAATGTTCCTTTCCGGTTTTCTCTCATTCAGTATTTGAATTATATAGATTTCTAACCTCATTAACAAAATGGCAAAAAACCTTCTTCACTTTCAGTGGAAATCAGTGTAAACAGATTTTATTGAAAGTAATTTTGGAGTAATTTTCTATTGGTTCATTCTTCATGAAATTCTGATACAGGGTAAATAACTTATTGATTGAGTTGAAAAATATGGAGTTACAAGGTTTTCATGCGACAATGTAGCTGTTATTGCGCTCCATCACAAACCGTAACGGCACAAAGTGGACTAATCTGTTTGTGGTTTGCTTATCTGTAGGGACCTGGTCCTTGCTGCATCTGCTGCCTCTATTGAAGTCAGCATTATCGCCAAGCAAGATGACAAGGTAACAGAAGTGGTTCATGGGCATATGTGCAAACACTTTATCAAAACATTTACAGTACAATAAATATATAGTTTTATTTATATATATATATATGTGTGTGTGTGTGTGTGTGTGTGTGTGTGTGTATATATATATATATATATATATGTGTATATATATATATATATAATGTATGTATGTATGTATGTATATGTGGGGGGGGTTGTTGTGGGTTTTTTTTTGGTTTGTTTTATTTATTTATTTTTGGTTTTCACTCAGACAAACTGGGAGCTGTGGGTGCTGGAGGACGCGAGCCGAGGGGAGCTGCCTGTTACTCTCAACAGCGATGACACCCTGCCGGTGGGAGTGGGCATCGACTACACCAGCCAAGGAGAAATCTACTTGTGTAAGCACTTCAGTTCACAACCATGTGATTTATTACTGTGAGTCTCCCATAAAATACATACTGCTACAGTGTTAGTCAGTCCCACTGTTCCCTCCCCTTAGTACAAATACTGTATACTAACTCAGATAAGGGATGTGGAGTCTGGGGTTCGCTTCTTAATGTTTACACTGGAGCGTAGGCCCCCTTTGCAGCTCTAGCAGCAGCTCTGCAGAGACTTTTCTGCACTCTCCTATTACATACAGAACCACGCTGGAGTTCAGTTCTTTAGAACCTCCCGTTCTTTCACTAATGTGTGTAAGAAAGACAGACTGCAGGACTAGGGGCTGGATTTTATTCACCTGTGGTGGCAACAAGACTGAATCAACACCTGAATTCTCTGATTAAGAAGTGTGTCCCAATACTTTTGTCCCAATATGTTCTGTGACCGGGTCAGTGTATCTTCGTGCGCCCAGACCCTCTGGATAATTCCATCTTCCTGCCTGAATCCTGATTAAAATCTTTGCTGCGGCACAAAAGGCTCCAGCAGTCGATCGTAATTCCTCTCATTTATTGCAGTATCAAACACGGAGACCGCCGACTGTCGTGACTTAGAATGCGAATTAATTCACAGGTTCTCTCACACGAAAGCCGGGTGTTATCTACAGTGCTGTGAAAGCGTTTGCCTCCTTCTGAATCACTGAATTCGTGCACATCTCAACCACTCGAGTGATTTTCAACACTCAAAAAAAGTGATCAGCCCCCCTCCAGTAGCTGCTCACACCGCTCCCTGCCACATGTTTTAATAGCCTGTTGAAATTCTTGCCTGTGTGGTTTTTGTCTGCAGCTGATGAGAAGAAGTTGCCGCCGGCCCCAACACTGCTGATCCTCTCCACTGACGGAGTGCTGTGTCCGTTCTCTCTGCTAAACCTGAACCCTGGAGTCAAACAGCTGGTGACGCCCGCCGGCAGTCTCGCCCTGGACGGAGAAAGACCACCGTTAACCAGTGAGCTGAGACAAATACACACACACACACCCAGATGAAAGACATCACACACACACAACCCACACGTGACTCACGAGATAAAAACGAGTGTCTGAGTCTCTCTACATGTGAGGGGGAGAAAATTTAGTGAAAATGTAGTGGCTTCGGGGTGGCCTGCATGTGTGTGAAATGACTGTATTTATCTTTTTTGCTTATGCTGTGTATTCCCTGTGCCACTGCGTACACCGGTCCAGGACCCCCTCCCCACCTTCCCCCAATACTTTGACGGTTTGGCTTGTGGTGAGGCATAAGTGCTCACTCACAGTACTAATATACTAAACTAAATATCATCACTGTCTCGTAAAAAACCTTTACAGGAGAAGGCAAAACTGTGAGTAGGAGTTTATGAAAAAATAAATAAAGAAAAGTTTGTTTCAAGTCATTTGGAGCATTTCTATTGGTTCATTCATCCAGGATTATGTACACAGTGTACAGAAGCACAAGCTGGACTGACTTTCTTTTTCATTGGACAGCAGCGATATACATGAATTCACTAAATATACAGAACTAAATAATTAGAACTGAATGAACCAATTGTACTAAATATTCCAATTTAGTACTAAAAATGTACTAAGAACTAATTATACTAAATATTTAAACATGTAGTAAATATGAAGAACTAAAATATACACAATATATAGAACTAATGTACTAATTACATTATACTAAAGTATTATACCAGAGTATACAATATATATATATAACTGTGAATATAATATTCACAAGTATACAAAATATATAGAACTATTGATATACGACTAATGTACTAAATACTTTATACCAAAATATAACAAATATATATGGAACTAAATATACAGAACTAATATAATCACAAGTATACTAAATATCTAAAAGTAATGATATACAACTAAAGTGCTAAATATTGTAAATATCCTTAAGATTTAAATATAGATGAAAGATGTAGAACTAAATATACCTATTATTTAAACACAGTACATGCCCAGAACTTAATATACTAAATGTACAGAAATAAATATACTAAATATTGAAAAGTTCACTACATATATACAACTAAATATTCAAAACTGAATGAACCATATTCAAAAAACATGCTGAATATACTGAACCAAATATATATGGAACTAAATATACAGAACTAATATAATACATATTCAGAAGTATACTAAATATATAGAACTAATTATACACAACTAATGTGCTAAATAAACACAGCTAACTAAACTAAATATACAAAATATTTAAATATATTATAAAGATATAGAACTTTTTTTTTTGCTTATATTTCTATATTTTCATATTTTTATGTTTTATTTTTTTAACTTACATTTATCTTAAATGTAACTTATTCTATTTTTATTTTATTTTTATTTTGCACTTTACTTCATTAAGTTAAGGTTTAGTTAAGTTTAAATTTAGATCTTTATTGTATAGCTTTGATGTGGGCAGACTGTCAAAAAAAGCATTTCACTGCAAGTTATACTGTGTATTACTATGTATATGACAAATAAAATTTGATTTGATTTGATTTGACTAGATACTAGATATGTAGAAACTAGAGGGGCTGATGTATTGAACTTGTGACCGGGACAGTATATTATTAGTAAAGTTATTATTCCGTGTAAAATAAGTGATTCCAAACTTTTGAACACTACACTGTAAATTAAATTCATTATTTTTAATAATTAAATGGATTCTGACTCCTTCGTTATTTTTAACTTTTATTATATTTTGTCTTTTCAGAGTCTTCCGCCGCTCCTCCAGCTAAAGCACCTGCTGTTTTCAACCCTCCTTCTATTTTCCCCTCTTTTCAAATGCCCCCCACCACTGCCCCTGTGGCTCCCCCTGCTGTCACCACCTCGGCTCCACCCGCGGCTCCAGCCTCCTCCACCTTCGGCATGCCCTTCACCCTCCCTGCTCCAGCCTCCACCGCTCCTACCGCTCCCTCCGTTTTCTCCTTTAGCTCCGCAACCTCGTCCACCTTCTCCTTCGCTGTGCCCAAGCCTACCATCACCACCAGCGCCCCGTCTGCCTCCACGTTCTCCTTCAGCGCTCCTGCCATCAAACCCCCTGCAGATCCCGTCAGTGCTCCAGCCCCTGCTCCTCAGAGAGTGGCCACAGCTTCACCAATCACGGTGCTGAAGCCTCCCGCTGAGCCGGCCACGCCTAGTGTCCGAATGAACCTCAATGACAGGTGAGACACCTGAAGTATATGAGAGAGAAACCTCAGAAGCTTATCTGTATATTAGCTTTGTGTGCATTATTCAAAAGAGCAGTCCAGGCTGAAATCCGTGAGAATGGGTGGGGCTGTAATGCTGTTTAGATAAATGTGAATAATATGGTTAATGATGTATGATTTTTTGTGTTTTTGTTTTTTTTGCAGGTTTCTAGCTGTAGAGACTCCAGCCCTTCCTGCAGCCTTTGGCTCGCGGCCTTTCTCCTCCACTCCGATCGCCAGCACCCAGCCAACCCCCCAGTTAGGCATCAGCAAACCAGCCTCGGCCGCAGGTAATCAGTCAGAGTTGCACTTTATAAGAGGCAGCTTTACAGGGATAAGAATTAGGGCTGTGTATTGGCAAGAACCTATGATGAGTATCACAATTCAGTATACTGCTATATATAGGAGAGACGGACACAATAAGATGAGTATCCCAGTTTACAATGCAGTATATTGCTATTTATTATATATATAAATAAATAATATATATAATATAGTAATATATATAATAAATGTGTGTGTATATATTTATTATATATAATATATATATATAATATAATATATATAATAAAAAAAATAAATATATATATATATATAATAAAATAAGACCGATACAATATGATAATTCAGTATGTTGTGCTGTATATGTATGTATTGTTGCAATAAATAAGAGATACACGATATGACGAGTATCACAATTTACAATTCAGTATATTGTAATGTATATTAATGAACAAATAATAAAATAGAGACACAGTACCATGGGAATGATGATTTAGTATATTGCAATAAGCAAAAATAATAATAAAATAATAATAGATATATAGGCGATACATCTCGATAGACAATTATGTGATTTGCTATATATAGTGTGTGTGTAATAATAAAATTAGGCACAGAAAACTCTATCTAAACACTATTTTACGCATAAAACCTGAGTACGGAACCGTGGGACAACACTAAAAGAACCACTGTCTGACATCAATCTGTACCTGTGAATAATAATAATACTGTGTTGTATGGATATAAGAATATTTTCCTGCGCTAATAATGACTGAAGCCAGAGATGTTAGGATAAAATGGATAGATTTAGAGGTCAGTTCAGAGTTACTTATATAATATAAAGATTATTAACAGATTATGAAGCCTGTAGTATAATTGGTTGAAGCTCAATGGATGAACATGGTGATGATCAGAATAAGTGACAGTCTCTTATCTTTGTCTTTGCAGTGACCCGTCCTGCTCAGACCAGCACTCCACCCGCAACTGTGCAGAAAACTGCTGCCCCCACACCTCCATCTGCTCCATCCACCACAACACAGGTTTACACTGCTACCATATACATCTATGATTTTGGAGTTAAAGTTCCATGAACACTCATTTATTGAGGATTTGTTTGAAGTGTGTGATGGTTGGTTGGTTAGTTTACCAGCCTGTTTACCACCCTGTTATTTTACATTTTATTTTATTTATATACTTACTCCAACAAAAGCAGGATTAACTCTTTTTAATAGTCTTGATTTCAGAAGAAACCATGAATGAGGTGGTGTCCCAATACTTTAGTCAATTGAGTGTACATATAAGCTGATCAATAATACAGTGATCAGCTTTAATTAATAGTGTTTTAAAGAGAAGATGATTTACTAAGAGCTTAAGATTAGTGTTATAGAGGAGTGGATCATATAGATCCATTATCAATTATCACAAATCAATTATCATTTTAAGGTAAAGATGCCATAAAATGAGTGAAACGCACCTTAGAATAAAACACACTTATAGAGGGCTTGCGAAAACAAAAACTACAAGCTCTGCACTGATTGGCTGGTTTATGACCCCGGTGAATGCTCACAGAACCCACATATTATAGCATTGCTAAATAAATAAATAAATAAGCCGGTCTTTCCTTTCTGAGTTTAGCTCCAGTTTGATTCAGCTGAGGGCATCCAGCTTTTTTTGAAGAACTTATGGTAAAAGCTGCTGTTGGCTTCCCTCAGCTCTCACTGTATCGTAGAGCTCGGCGATGTAATGATATTTTATCGTATCGTGATAAATTGTTATCGTGAGCATATAGAGGAGACTGTTAGGGCTTAATAAACACTGATCAGCTGCAGGAGTACACAGTGAAACGAAACAACGTTCCTCCAGCATAGACAGTGCATACAGAACACAAGTGCAACACAACACAGTGCAGACAGAGAATAATAAATAATTAGGGGTAGTGTGCAAATTATGCAGTGTGCAATAAATATTGAGTCCAGTGACTATTAGTGCAAAATGCTTCCCATATTGTCTGGGGTAAATGGTTGGAGAGAGAGAGAGAACATCAGTTCAGAAGTTGTGTCGAGAAGTCTGATGGCTTGTGGGAAGAAGCTGTTGCAGAGTCTGGTCATGTTGGACTGGATGCTGCAGTACCTTCTTTCTGATGGCAGGAGGGAGAACAGTCTGTGTGAAGGGTGGGTGGAGTCATCCACAATGCTGGTTGCTTTGCGGATGCAGCGGGTGGTGTAAATGTCCATGACAGAGGGGAGAGAGACTCCGATGATCCTCTCAGCTGTCCTCACAATGCGTTGGAGGGTCTTGCGGTCAGGGGCTGTTGCAGGTCCCAAACCAGGCAGTGATGCAGCTGCTTAGGATGCTCTCTATGGTCCCTCTATAGAAGAGGGTGAGGATGGGTGGAGGGAGACGGGCCTTTCTCAGCTTCCAGAGGAAGTAGAGACGCTGCTGGGCTTTCTTGGCTGTAGAGCTGGTGTTCAGGGACCAGGTGAGGTTCTCCGCTAGGTGGACACCAAGGAACTTGGTGCTCTTAACGATCTCCACAGAAGAGCGGAGAGTGGTCGTGTCTTGTTTTCCTGAAGTCGACGACCATTTCCTTCATTACTAACAGTGTAATTAGACTGGGTTAATTAGACGAAGAGCAGCAGATGTTGAGTAGAAATCAGGAGAGGATCTGAATAGTTGTTTTTTTTTAAGAATCTACATTTATCGTAATAAATATCGTGTATCGCGGAAAAAGTCTTTAAATATCATGATCTAGTATTTTTACCATATCGCCCAGCCCTACTGAATCAGACAAAGCTGTGGTTACGAGGCCTGTATTCCCATAACTAGCAGCATCTGGAGGTGATGAGCTGCTCTCCAGTATCAACAACAGCATATTCTACTGAAGCTTTGACTAGAGCTTTCTCTAGTGGGTGGGGTTTATGTAAATTTCGTGGGAGTAAATATAACGAGTCAAGACGGTGATGTAAGAGTTTTGAGGTTTTGGACTGTTCTGGTTCTGCTGGATGTTCTTGTATTTAAAAAAAAATTATTAAATTATAAAATACTAATAATAAAAAAGAGAGAGACAGACACAATACAATGAGTATCCCAGTTTACAATTCAGTATATTGCAATATATATTTAAAAAATAATAAAATAAAGAGGTGGACACAATAGGAGGATCACAATTCAGTATCTTGCCATGCTGGATGCTCTTCTGAAGGAGGAACTGCAGTGTTTGTTGGAGGTTCACGGTTTCTCACTTCCATCTACCGAACTCTCATTATTCAACTATACCAAGATAATCACAGTAGTTGATCAGTTATCGGGATATTGATTATGAAATCTGAATATTTGCTTTAAATGTTACTAAAAAACTGTTTTACAGATGTTAAATTTTTAATAAATAAAAAATTATTGAGCTTGTGAATGTTTAGAAGACTAGTGGTTTTTTGTCTCTGTTCCAAAAGCCCATCTCTGTGAAGACCCTGGAGAAACCAATGCAGCTGAAGAAAGATGCTGATCCTGTAATGGTTGGAATATTGGAGGAGGTGAGTGATACACACATCTGTACATTAGACTACATGTACAAAAGTTTGTGGACACCCCTTCAAATGAATGCATTCAGCTACTTTGTGTTTGACAGAGATGTGCAAATACACACACATACACAGCTTGTTTTGTCCCTGTAGAGAAGTACTACTGCCAATAGAATAGGACTCTTTGGAGCAAATACTGGCACCATGCTGCCTAATCCCAGGCGTGGGCTAGTAGAGGGGTACTGTGTTCTCTGGAATGGCAGTGGTGCTCCATACAATACCTTTGGGATGAGGTGGGGTGGTGATCATCCAACATCCTGACCTGATCAAATCCTCACCGCAATGCTCCTCCAAAATCTAGTAGAAAGCCTCTCTGTACAGTAGAGATAGTTACTCCAACAGAAGCAGCAGGAGAAACTCTGAAACTCTCAACTGTTTAATACCCTTGATTTCAGTAGAAATGATGAATGAGCAGGTGTCCCAATACTTTTGTCAATTGAGTGTACTTAAAAGCTTACTCTATAGGACTGTTTGAAGTACAGAAAGTGGTGTACTTAGAGCTTAAGTGGAGTGTTATAGAGGAGTGTGGACTAGGGTGGCCAGCATGAGCTTGGTGCTCAAGCCTAGCTGGGGTTAGGGCTGTTTCCGCAGTCTGTCCATTGTCTACGCAGTCCTGATGAACAGTGGCATGTCTAACTCTCTGGGGCTGTCCTCCCAGATTGCCCATTTCCAGAAGGAAATGGATGAGCTGAAGGCGCGCAGTAACCGGGCAGATTTCCGCGTGGGCAGCACTGAGGAGATGAGGGACCTGCGCAAGGAGAGCGAGGATCTTCTGGGCTTCACTCTGGAGATTAAGGAGACCACTGAGGTACAGTGTATTATTATTTTACGATGTGAACGGTTTAGTGTCCCTTCCCTGTAGAGACACCCTGATACCTGAGACGTTACTGATTGCCTACTGTTGTGTTTCTGTTCCAGTCTCTGCATGGAGACATCAGTACCCTGAAGACCACCCTGCTAGAGGGATTCGCAGGAGTGGAGGAGGCCCGAGCTCAGAAAGAGCTGAACCGAGATAAGGGCTACCTGCAGCTGCTCTACAAGAAGCCTTTGGATCCTCGCAGTGACCAGCAGCTGAAGGTCAGACACATGGATTAGCATTGATAATACGGTAGAATCAGTAAATTAGACAAGGCTTTGACTGGCCAGGGGTTTGTAATGCTAAGCACTTCATTCACTGAATAATAGCCTGCAGTTTAACACCTGAAAGCCAGGGGGTGCTAATTCCTAGGGATAGGATTCTCTGATAAAATAAACCAATATAAATTTATTATTTATTATAAAAACATCAATAAATAAATGCACTCTAGGGTTGTACACTATATGGACAAAAGTATTGGGACACCTACCAGCGCTTTAATTCCCCCCTTTCTAAATCCATAGGCATTCATATAAAATTGCTCCCTCCCTTGCAGCTCTAACAGCCTCCACTCTTCTGGGAAGGCTTTCTACCAGATGTAGGGAGAGCATTGGGTGAGAGAGAGCCTGTCTCACAATCTCTGTTATAATTCATCCTAAAGGTGTTGGATGGGGGTGAGGTCAGGGTTCTCCAAACGCTCCCAACCAGGCCTTTATGGACCTTGCTTTGTGCACTGGGGCGCAGTCAGTCGTGCTGGAGCAGAAAGGGGTCCTTCTCAAAGTAATTCTACAGGATTGCAAGCATACAACCGTCCTAGGCCAACCTCTTACAGACAGCCCCATAGCATTATCCCTCCTGGCGCAGTGCAGGCAGGCAGGTTGTGTTCTCCTGGCGTTCGCCAAACCCTGGCTCGTCCATCAGACTGCCAGATAGAGGAGCATGATTAGTCTCCCCACATCTGTGGCAGTAAGACTTAATGGAACATAGGGATATATATATATATATTTTTAGCGATTCATCTAGCGATTATTTCTTTCGATTAGTCGATTTGATCTTACAGCTAATTTTACAGCAAAAATGTTGTGGACTATATATGTTGGCAGAGAGCCATTTGAGAACCAGCTAAGTGTGTTTTAAAGCTCCCGCGGTATCGAGAAAAGCTTTGGGTTTCTACACTGGACGATTAAGGAGCACAACCCGACTTTTGGTGAAATACTCCACACTTTAGATGCATGCAGGTGATTTAATTAATTTAGTTAATTCATTTATTTATTTATTTATTGTAGCTGCAGCTGGCGCTCCGGATTAATCAGGCTATCTTTGCAACGCACATTATGCAAATCGGCGTAATTTTGTTATTGATTATGTTGACGCCTCAATTAAAAGATTAGAAGATGTGTCCACATACTTTTGCCCCCATAGTATAATAATATTGACCCAGTCATGCTGTTTCAGGGGAGCGATCATGAAGTTTTGGTTTGCAAAGCTCTTTGGGAGAAGCTTGCTAACCTGACCCTTACCTTTCTTACGCTCCTCGTTAGATCGTTCGTTAATCAACAAGATTGATCACATTTAGGAAACTCTCTCCTCTGAAGTTAACCCCTTTTTTGCCACCTTCCCCTTCTCCCTGTAGTGTCTTTGTTTACCTGCTTATGTTGCACTTCATATCGAAGCCTGTGTCTGTCTGCTAAAACAGGAGATTCGTAAGCTGTACCAGTATGTGAAGTTTGCTGTGGAGGACGTTAATGATGTGTTGGATCTGGAGTGGGAAAAGCACCTGGAGAAGAAGAAGAAGCAGAGGTGAGGCCCTTTTTCCCTGTTTTCTGGAATGATGGATGGTGGAGCTCCATCCAGTACTTTTGGGATACTGAGTTGGGGATAATTAGATGGGTTGGTGATCTATCCAACATCCTGACCTCACTAACACTCTTACCGCTTAATGCAATCAATCAAATCCTCACAGCAATCAGTGAATTTACATTTAATTGTGTATTAAAGTGTGTAGACGTGTCTCTGTAGAGGATGTGGCTTGTTTACACTTCATCAACATGTATAGGTTAGACCCAAACCTTAATAAAACACCATTTATACACATTGGTGGTCTTTTTTTTCCAGACACATGATCGTTCCTGAGAGAGAGGCCCTGTACACGGCTCTGGCCAACAACATGGACATCATCAACCAGCAGAGGCAGAAGCTGGATCAGCTCGTGAGGGACCTGCAGAGCCTGAGGCTTTATAACAAAACCTCAACCTGGAGCACACCCAGCCAGCCAGCATCTGCTCCATCGTCACGAGGGTGAGCAGCAGCCAAATCCAGTGTTTACCCATAGACACGTAGTAGAAAGTGTGAATGGTCAGCGTGAGTGCACGGTGCCTGTAGCTCTAGCATAACATGACCCAGAAGTGTTGAGTTTTTAACATGAGACCTTTCTGTTTTTCAGTTTGGATAGTGAGCTGGAGAGTCTGAGGAATGCCCTGGTGAAGGCCAGCCTGGAGACCGTGCCCAAAGCTCCTTCAAAATCTCCATGTAAGATCGTATGAACCCCCCCCCCCCACACACACACACACACACACACACACACACACACACACACACCCCGACTAATACAAACCATTGTGTGTCTTGTCGGTGATGAGTATTGTGACTGCTCCCTGGTGCAGTTCCCATAAAATGCACAAGAGGGCGCCATAGTAACAGGTTTTGATGTGTCATTTGCTTTGACAAGTTCGGATGAAATTTGGCCTCCATTTTTAACCCATTTGTGCAGTGACCACACACACACACACACACACACACACACACACACACACACTCGCACCAAGAAGCAGGGAGCGTGAAGGGCCTTGCTCTAGCTTGCTGAGCTCACCCCTATTATTAATATCCTGGTTCTCTAACCCATGTCCCACCACTGCCCTGTCCCACCACGGGACATCTCTAATATGTACATAACTTATGACTGTTTTTGGTACATTAGTCTAAATCATGTCATATGTGGACCACCCAGCACCCCCCCCCCCCAAAAAAAAAAAAAATAACAAAGGTAAAATATAAGTATTTATATTTTTATAAGTATTGAATAATAAACCTCATCTGGCGCTCCGGATTAATCAGGCTATCTTTGCAACGCACATTATGCAAATCGGCGTAATTTCGTTATTGATTATGTTGACGCCTCAATTAAATGATTAAGAGATGTGTCCACATACTTTTGCCCCCATAGTATAATAATATTGACCCAGTCATGCTGTTTCAGGGGAGCGATCACCAAAAACTCATTCATGAAGTTTTGGTTTGCGAAGCTCTTTGGGAGAAGCTCGCTAACCTGACCCTTACCTTTCTTACGCTCCTCGTTAGATCATTCGTTAATCAACAAGATTGATCACATTTAGGAAACTCTCTCCTCTGAAGTTAACCCCTTTTTTTGCCACCTTCCCCTTCTCTGGTCTCCAGCTAAGATGACTCCAGTGAAACAGTCTCAGCTGAGGAACTTCCTGTCAAAGCGGCAGACTCCACCTGTCCGGTCTACTGCTCCAGGTACTCCAATAATAACAAACGCTTTGACTTTCAGTAATCAATTACTTGCATGTATTTATAACTCCGTATGGGAGTATATTAATAGCCATAATTCAGTTCTTAACCTCTGGACCTCTTGTACCTCTGGAGTTGTGCCGCACTTTGCAGTATGGATGTGTGCTTATATAAACGCATTGATATTTGTTCTGGTTTTAGAGAATTGATTAGAATTCCGAACCCATAATAAGCTTTAACCATTAAATAATTGCTACAAAAGTCTAGTTATTTAACCCTGGAGTGTTTATTTGACTTTCTGACCAATTATTTTAAAAAATATATTAAATAGGACTTTTATTTTGTATTATTTGATTCATCAGGAATGTATTTCTTACAGAAGTATCCTTTAAATTTCACATTTCTGACTGTTTTTTAAATATTTATTCAATTATAAATTTCAAGTTATTATACATTTCAAAATAAAATAAAATATAAAATAAAATAATAATAATAAATATTATATAATATCATTAAAATGTTTAATTAAATTTGACATTTTACACTCTCTGTTGGGGAAATGCATATTTTAGACTATTTTTTAAAATATGTCTTTCTTTTTATAATTATTATAATATAATTATTATAGTATAATTTGTTTTTTTAATGTCATTTAAGTTATTATACATTACTGTTATTTGTAAATGATTTTAAATGAAATTTTACACTTTCTGGTGGGAAAATACATGTTTTTGACTATTTTTTAAATATTTATGCAATTATTATTATTTTTAATTATTATACATTGCTGTTATTATTTATAAATGATTTAAAATGTTTAATTAAATTTTACATTTTACACTTTCTGGTGGGGAAATGCATATTTTGGGCTAGTTTTTAAAATGTCATTTTTATTATAACTAAAATATAATTATTATAGTATAATTTATTTTTTATGTAAGTTATTATACATTATTTTATTTTATTGTTATTTGTAAATTATTTTAAACAACATTTTACACTTTCTGGTGGGAAAATACATATTTCTGACTTTTTTACATTTATGTAATTATAATTTTTTTGAACATTATTATGCATTACTGTTATTATTATTATTATTATTATTATTTATAAATGCTTTAATAATTTATTTGATCTTACGCTTGGCTTTAAAGGGTTAATCTGCTTAAGTTACTTGTGTTTGAGTTTGTCCTCTGAAACGTCTCCTCCTGCCTCTCTCAGCCAATCTGTCACGGTCAGCGTTCCTCTCACCCAAGTACTACGAGGATCTGGACGACGTCAGCTCCACCTCGTCTCTGTCTCAGCCTCAGGAGCCAGAGGAGCTGCTGACCGTGGCCGAAGAAGAGGAGGAGCTGCCGGCTATCCCTATGATGACCCCGCGCCATCCCGCCGTAGTCCGCACAGCGTCCATCCAGCCAGGATACCCCATGCAGTCCACTCCGTTCAGCAGAGTGCCGGCCAGCATCGGGCCCATTAGCAGCCCGGGTAAGAGGAGAGGATGTGATTCTGCTACTAAGTCTGAAGACGCATAGGCTCATAAGCCCCGCCCACAACATGACACAGACAGTCTTACTGACACTTACTGTACACTCAGATGTCCATCGTAAATATCAGACACGTCCGACTGTCAATCGTATGATACAGAAACACATATATATATATATATATATATATATATATTTAAGCTGTGGACAAAAGTATTGGGACACCTGCTCATTCATTGTTTTTTTCTGAGGGTTTTAAAAAAGATAGTAGAAGTAACTGTGTCTACTGTTCAGGCAAGGCTTTATTCTAGATTTGAAGGAACATAGCTGTGAGGATTTGATTGCATTCAGTGACAAGAGCTGCATAGCTTAATGCATTCATTAGAAGGGTGTCCACAAACCTTTCCACACGTAGTTCATTATTCTTCCTGCTTTCCTGGCAGTGAATAAAAGTTTGTACGTCTCTTTCTGAAGTACCTCCCAAGATAAGTATGGACAGCGCAGACAGCACTGCTCTGGTCACCAAGACAGTGAAGCACGTACCTCCACCCACCACTATTACCGCCACCCAGGCTGCAGCTATTGCTGCTATGAGCAGGCAGAGGAACAGTGAGAAACCAGGTATGAAAACAGAATCCTTCCCTTTAACATTATAGAGCGCCCCCTACACTTCCTGTAGTGTATTACAGTCTGTCAGACTGAGCGTGTGGATCATATGAGCATTATAGAGCGCCCCCTACACTTCCTGTAGTGTATTACAGTCTGTCAGACTGAGCGTGTGGATCATATGAACATTATAGAGCGCCCCCTCTGCTTCCTGTAGTGTATTACAGTCTGTCAGAATGAGCGTGTGGATCATATGAGCATTATAGAGCAAGTATTTATAGCATAATTGCATTACAGTGCTTCCCCTGTGTTTTTCTGTAGTGTATTACTGTCAGAATGACTGTGTGGCTTGTATAAACTTTATGGAGCATTATAGAGCGCCCCCTGTGGTTGCAGTAGTGTATTACAGCTGGAGTGACTGTGTACACTGTAGTGAAGACACTTTGGACTCAACATGAGTTATAGTTGCATGTTATTTGATTATAATTGCTTGTGACTGGCTATTAATGGGTCTGAATTGCTTTGCAGCGCTGCCGTCTCTGTATGAGTCCACTCTGAAGAATGTGCCTCAGGTAGTAAACGTGCAGGAGCTGAAGGATAAAGGGCCTGCCATGCCCGTTTCTACGGTGATCAGGTTTGTGATTTTCTTGTTTTTTTCCCCCTCATTTCTCTGCTGCTTTTCATCACTGTCACAAAAAACGCCTCAAATCTGCAGCATGATGAGTTTATCAGAAGCACTCTGACCACATCTTCTGTTATTGGGCTCTAATGTCACCACGAACTACTCATTTATCAGACAGCCTGATCCAGAGCGACTCCCTCAGAAAGCGCCTCTGACTACAGTCTAATTTATATACAGAAGTCAGGACTGATACCTAGATACTACATTACTCCTACGCTTCCTGTAGTGTATCACAGTCTGTCAGAATGAGCGTGTGGATCATATGAACATTATAGAGCAGTATAGAGCGCCCCCTACACTTCCTGTAGTGTATTATAGTCTGTCAGACTGAGCGTGTGGATCATATGAACATTATAGAGCATTATAGAGCGCCCCCTACACTTCCTGTAGTGTATTACAGTCTGTCAGAATGAGCGTGTGGATCATATGAACATTATAGAGCATTATAGAGCGCCCCCTATACTTCCTGTAGTGTATCACAGTCTGTCAGAATGAGCGTGTGGATCATATGAACCTTATAGAGCATTATAGAGCGCCCCCTACACTTCCTGTAGTGCATTACAGTCTGTCAGAATGAGCGTGTGGATCATATGAACATTATAGAGCGCCTCCTACGCTTCCTGTAGTGCATTACAGTCTGTCAGAATGAGCGTGTGGATCATATGAACATTATAGAGCGCCTCCTACGCTTCCTGTAGTGCATTACAGTCTGTCAGAATGAGCGTGTGGATCATATGATCATTATAGAGCATTATAGAGCGCCCCCTACGCTTCCTGTAGTGTATTACAGTCTGTCAGAATGGGCGTGTGGATCATATGAACATTATAGAGCATTATAGAGCGCCCCCTACGCTTCCTGTAGTGTATTATAGTCTGTCAGAATGAGCGTGTGGATCATATGAACATTATAGAGCGCCCCCTACACTTCCTGTAGTGTATTACAGTCTGTCAGAATGAGCGTGTGGATCATATGAACATTATAGAGCAGTATAGAGCGCCCCCTACACTTCCTGTAGTGTATTATAGTCTGTCAGACTGAGCGTGTGGATCATATGAACATTATAGAGCATTATAGAGCGCCCCCTACACTTCCTGTAGTGTATTACAGTCTGTCAGAATGAGCGTGTGGATCATATGAACATTATAGAGCATTATAGAGCGCCCCCTATACTTCCTGTAGTGTATCACAGTCTGTCAGAATGAGCGTGTGGATCATATGAACATTATAGAGCATTATAGAGCGCCCCCTATGCTTCCTGTAGTGTATCACAGTCTGTCAGAATGAGCGTGTGGATCATATGAACATTATAGAGCATTATAGAGCGCCCCCTACACTTCCTGTAGTGCATTACAGTCTGTCAGAATGAGCGTGTGGATCATATGAACATTATAGAGCGCCTCCTACGCTTCCTGTAGTGCATTACAGTCTGTCAGAATGAGCGTGTGGATCCTATGAACATTATAGAGCGCCCCCTACGCTTCCTGTAGTGCATTACAGTCTGTCAGAATGAGCGTGTGGATCATATGAACATTATAGAGCGCCTCCTACGCTTCCTGTAGTGCATTACAGTCTGTCAGAATGAGCGTGTGGATCATATGATCATTATAGAGCATTATAGAGCGCCCCCTACGCTTCCTGTAGTGTATTACAGTCTGTCAGAATGAGCGTGTGGATCATATGAACATTATAGAGCATTATAGAGCGCCCCCTACGCTTCCTGTAGTGTATCACAGTCTGTCAGAATGAGCGTGTGGATCATATGAACATTATAGAGCATTATAGAGCGCCCCCTACACTTCCTGTAGTGCATTACAGTCTGTCAGAATGAGCGTGTGGATCATATGAACATTATAGAGCATTATAGAGCGCCCCCTACACTTCCTGTAGTGTATTATAGTCTGTCAGAATGAGCGTGTGGATCATATGAACATTATAGAACATTATAGAGCGCCCCCTACACTTCCTGTAGTGTATTAGTCTGTCAGAAAGAGAATAATTCAGGACTGATGCCTAGATACTGCTGTTCATCGATGAAAAGCTGTAGTGTCAGTATCAGTAGTGATCGTAAACGCACCGCTCATGCCTATGGTTGGATTTTAGCCCCGGGTTTGCGGTAGCAGGTCTCAGTAGTTTGTCTTCGTGATGCTTGTTCAAACAGCGGAGTTGGTAAATGAGCGCTGAGCACATTGAGCAGTAGTTTGCTGCCGTCCCCCAGAGCGAGGTTCGTACGCTGCAGTTTACATAATGTGGACAGAAGCTTCTGCATGCGAGTGATGAATTCTCATTATGCTGAATATCAATGGAGGAGGATCTGACTCACACGCTCGGGTTGTGCTCGTAAAGTCTGTACAGTGCTGGTCAGAATATCTGTAAGTGTGAATAGTTAAGTGAGGAGAAGATGGGCTGATTTCCAAAAGTCATGAAGTTGGAAGATGTTTCTGATATTTTAAACAGAAATACTTTTACAGGTTCAAAATAACATCAGAATGCCTGGGTTAAGTCAGTAACGTCATTATAATTACAGGCCTATCGTATCGTATAAGGACATGACCTCAGTCAGTTTTACTGACCTTGATCTCGCCCATTGTTTGCTTGCATGTTTGTTTAGATAAAAATGAACCATCAGTGTTTCAGTGGCTCTTGTTTTTATTTTAACAGTGGCAATAAGCTAACCTAAACCTCCCCTGAAACACAGCCACATACATACATGCATACATACATACATACACACATATATATATATATATATATTTATATATATATATATATATATATATATATATATATATGTATATGTATAGAGAGAGAGATACACACAGTACAATATATAAGACGTGCTAACTAGCGTTTGAACATGCTATATTGTGTGTGTGTGTGTGTGTGTGTGTATGTATATATATATATATATATATATATATATAATATATGTATATATATATATATATATATATATATATATATAATATATGTATATATATATATATATATATATATATATATATATATATATATATATATATATATATATATATATATAATGTGTATATATACACACACATGCATAAATCAATTGTTAGCTAGCCTGTCCTTGAGTTTTTGTGTGCGGGAGCTACTACTAATAGTAGCTAGTGTGCCTAATAAACTGTCTTGAGGAATCTAAGCATTTTTTCTTATAATATCTGAGTGTAGTTTAGAGCCTCGAACACAGAAGCTTTAACAGAGAAAAAGCTTTTTTAGGAGCTAAATGGATGATCAGTCATTGGGTTTAAGCTAAGAGCTAAGAGAGGAGTAGCAGTGTGTGTGTGTGTGTGTGTGTGTGTG
Organism: Salminus brasiliensis; assembly: GCF_030463535.1. Classification (NCBI taxonomy): domain Eukaryota; kingdom Metazoa; phylum Chordata; class Actinopteri; order Characiformes; family Bryconidae; genus Salminus; species Salminus brasiliensis. The sequence continues at coordinate 3,356,950 of NC_132878.1, read as the reverse complement.
TGTGTGTGTGTGTGTGTGTGTGTGTGAGAGAGAGAAAGAGAAAGAGAATGGAAGTTAGTTACGAGATTTAATCCATGTTCCATCATAAATAAAGTGTAATCTACCCTCTGAGCTCTACAGTGATCTAAATTAAGGCCCGTGTCACTGGATGCAACACAAGCATAATCCATCCGCCCCCATGCTTAACAGTTGGACAGGTCTACTTGTTAATATTAATGGGTTAATATTACAGAACCGCTACATTTTAAGGGTTCCCATCACAGCTGGGTTCTTCCTCTCATGTAATCGAGCGCCTTGGGTCGTCATCATCATCATCATCATCATCGTCATCCCTGTACATCTGATTGTACCATCTGTTCAAATTGGTTACATTTGCGGGAATTCTTGTAGGCGCAAGACGGCAAATTCCTGAAGGCACTGCCTGTATTGGGCAGCTCTCTCTCTCTCTCTCTCTCTCTCTCTCTCTCTCTCTCTCTCTCTCTTCTCAATCATTAAAGCATGCCGCTGTGTGTGATCACGGGTATAAAGAGAGAAGCGCTTCAGTCCTGTTTCAGAGCTTTTGTAGTATTGTCAACTCGACTTTTGGGGGGGTGTGTGTGTGTGTGTGTGTGTGTGTTATGTAACCACTCCAGCCTCCAAGGTGATGCTTTTTTTCTTCTTCAAAGCATTGTGTTTTCCACTGGAGTGTGTATTGTTAGCGTTTTTAGCGCGCAGCCGCCGCCGCCATCATTACTGAAATTACATTTAGCCGTTTATTTTCCGCCAGCATGCCGCCGCATCCTGTACTGTAGGCATTTTCCCACCGGTGTGTTTCCTCACAGCCACTCCACATATTGCTTTAACATCATGGGTGATTCCTCCCCTAGACTGGGCTCTAAAATGAGGTCATGCCGCGGGCCGGATTAGTCTCTGGAGAGAGGGGGGGGGGGGTGATGGGTAGAGAGGAGCTGAGAGAAGCAGAGATGTCCGTGTTCATCTCTGAAGCAAATCGCTCATGCCGGTGAGTTTCAGACGCTGAGCATGAGAGGATATGAAATGACTCTCCTGAGAAACCTAGACCAAGAGCAGGACTTTAATCTGGAGTCTTTCCTTGATGGTTTCCTCCTTGTTCTCCTCCCATGAAGGTCAAGCTTGTCTGATCTCTTTCTGATGGCCGATCAACTGTGTTTAAGATCTACCTGCTACCCTGACGACTTTTAGGACTGTTGGAGGCTTCTTGACTCATCTTGAGGTTCTGCTCTCGGGCTGATCTTGCTAGGACGGTCTGATCTGCCCGTGTTGGTCAGCTGTTCCTCTTGTAGATGATTTAGTGGACGGTGGAACAGCGGCTGATTTCTAACAGTTCTGAGATCTTTCTAACCTCCTTCCATCTGCAGACTCCTCTACAACATCTCCACCCTTCTTTCTGAAGGCCTCAGAGAGCTCTCTGGATCTGGCCATGGTGATCTTCTTCACCCCTCACTCACTTCAACCATCAAGATCAGACCAGACGAAACGTCTGAGGTTTAAATAAGACACTGAGACTCCTCCAGAAGAATCCTCTCCAACCATGTTCTGATCATCTGCAGCTGATGTTCTGCAGCTGGGTCTGATTCTACACATTTGAAGGAGTGATAAATGTGGGCGGTTCTGACTTTTTCATCACAGGAAAATTAAATTTCTATTAATTCTGTTTAATAAATGATGATTAAGGACGTTTCTTCAGGTGTGAGAGTTTAGTTAGATCACCTCCATCTCTGAGATCACATGATCAGATCTCCAGATGTTGAAATATGATCAAAAAGACAGGGGGGTTCAGGGGGTGTCTTTATTTTTACACTGTTACATAAACAAGGTACCCTCAGAGGGGTGTGTGTGTGTGTGTGTGTGTGTATGTATGTATATATATATATATGTGTGTGTGTGTGTGTGTCTGCCTTGTGGTCACTGGAGCATGTAGTATAGCATCTCAGTCACTGGGGGGGAGGGTAACAGGAAGGGTTCCCATCACAGCTGGATTCTTCCTCTCTTCTTATCCAGCGTCTGCAGTCGTAATCATCATCATCATCATCCCTGTCCATCTGACATCTCCAGGCACTCTGGCTGGACATCTGACCTCACTGAAATTCAGGTCAGGGATTCAGCAGGGAATGTGTTCCACATTGGTAACAGTTTAATGTCTGGATCCCGATCAAGTCATTTTACCCCCGATCTGATCCAATTAGTCATCATCAGCCAATTCCCATCTCCTCTTTTGTGTTTCTATAAATGCTACAGCCACACAACTTGGCTAGACGTGCAAATTCAACAACAAAGTAAACCGCAGTAAAAACAAACGCTATTTTTAGCTTTTTATTTTTTTGCTTTCTGAAATCAAATTTAATCAGATTTAAAATCTATAGTGTTTAATAGCTTGTGGTCCAGTCTGGCTGACCTACCTGACCATTCAGCTCCCAGCTCCTTTACGCCTCTGCAGTCTGATCACTCAGTGTAAGACTGAATGAGCTGTGATTAGATTTTCTAGCATTTGCTCATTAGCAGGCAGAAACTGCAGAACTTAGACCAACGTCTAAATCCTGCTCTTCTGACCGATTAACTAACTCGCTCTTCACCTGCTGCTCAGGGAGCCGTCTGCTGTAGCTGCTTTAACCCTAAAATACTTCATTTGTGGCATTATTTCACTAAACAAAAGAAAATCTAGCTTTATTAGAGCTGATCAGTTCGCAGATGTTACCAAGTTAGCAGCAAAAACAAGGCTCCTAATGCTAACCCTCCATTCCACCTTAAATACTGCAGCAGCTGTTGGGTACATTTCAGCAGCAGAAGGTGACTGCTGCTTTGCTTAAGGTGGAACGGACAAGTTTAGCCTTGTTTTGGCTGCTAACTGGTAACATCTCCAATCTGATCAGTTCAGATACGGCTCTGTTTAGTTCGTTTAGGGTGGTTATCGAGTTCCTCGCAGCGTCCGCTGAAATCGTGTCCGTTATTGGCCCCTAGAGGCCTGCAGTGGCTGAACTGGCTTCCAGCTTCAGCCTTGAGAAGCTGTTTGGTTGCTTTCGCTGTATATTGTGGGTCATTATCCATATGTGCTGTGAAACGCCTGCCTGCCTGTCAGATTTGCAGAATTTGATTGAATCTGCAGAAAGTGTAGTTTTATGCCCTGCGCCAGCTTGCCTGTCTATCAGCAGCACATCATCAATAACCACCAGTGACCCTGTTCCACTGGCAGCCACACATGCCTGTGCCATAACAGTGCCTTCACCATGTTTGACGGGTGATGGAGTGTGCTGTGGATCTTGACCCCTTTGGTTGCATTAATTACTTCTTAGCTTTTTCCATTTTTCTCCTCATTTTGTTCTACCAATTAACCCATCCGCTCGTAGCGCCCCAGCACTAGCAATGCTCCCGACACTAGGAGAGTAAGGACTTGACCTCATGTGTCCTCTGAGACTCCTCTGCAAAACCTGCCACCTTTTTACCAATTGCCAGGCAGCCAACGCGCTCTGAGGAAAGCGCTGGGTACCCTGCTCTGCCACCTCTACCGGCTTACAGACACCTGTGCCAGCCAACGCCAGTTGTGCTCTCTCTCTCAGACTCGGGATTCGACCTCCGGGCTATGGTCGTGAGGTCGTGGACCTTGTGTACTTACTGGTGGGCCAAGGAACTGGGAGATGGGCCTACATGTAAATAAGGTCATTATTATTATTATTATTATGAGTGAAAAGAGATGCTGCGACATCCGTTGAGACGGGGAAGTGTTTTCCTTTCCCCTCGTCTGTTTGATTTGTGAGACGGCAGCGTTCTTCAAGAGCGTGGAAGGAAAGCAGCAGTTGATAAATGAATGCGGAGTCGACTGGATGTGCTGCGATTTTCACTCAGCAGGTAATTACATGCAGCCTCCTTCCAGCCGACAGCTCTGAAGAGCGCTCTCCGCTGCATGACGAGAAGAATCGTACAGATGTTTTTGCAGCGAAGTAAAGAAAGTGTGTTTGAAGGTGAAAAGTGGGAGAGGGTGGATTCAAACCTGATATTAAGCTGAAGCTGCTGTTGTAGGCCGTGCTCTCTTAGAAATCAGGCTTTCAAGTGGAACCAAGAAAGGTTCTTTGGAGCAATTCCACAGTGGTTCCTAGACTTGGATGCTGAAAGTTCATACAAAAATGCCTTTAGTTGATGTTTTTTTAGAGCGCCGGCTCTCAAACCGCTCCTTAAGGACTGTCAGAGTCTGTATTTTCGATCTAGTTCACCGAAAATGAGTTTATTATGGACCGTCTAGGGAAGAGGGGTCATTAAAAGCCAGATTGTGGTCTGGGTCTGGATCTAGACGCTGTCCTGTCCTGCCAAGACCAGAGAACACCTGATGTTTCTTGTAACTGACGTAACTTTTCTAGACTTTACAGTACAGGTTTAGCGGCCCAGGACACTCTCAGACCAGTCGCATGTCTTGTACATATCACAGCCAATCAGATCTGTGTGTAATGATGAGTGAGTGTCTCACGTTCAGGGAGAGTCAAGAAACGACTTACCACACCACCTCCCAGACAACTACTAAACCATGACAAAAACTACCAAATCTCCTTGACGTCTACCACACCACCTCAACGACTACCAAACCATTACAAGAACTGCCAAACCTCCTCAACAACTACCAAACCTCCTCGACGACTACCAAACCTCCTCGACGACTACCAGACCTCCTCGACGACTACCAGACCTCCTCGACGACTTCCAAACCTCCTCGACGACTTCCAAACCTCCTCGACGACTACCAGACCTCCTCGACGACTTCCAGACCTCCTCGACGACTTCCAAACCTCTTTGACGTCTACCAAACCTCCTCGACGACTTCCAAACCTCCTCGATGACTTCCAAACCTCTTTGACGTCTACCAAACCTCCTTGACGACTACCAAACAATGACAAAAACTACCAGACCTCCTCAACAACTACCAAACCATGACAAGACCTGCCAAACCTCCTTGACGACTGCCAAACCATGACAAAAACTACCAGACGACCTCGGCGACTACCAATCCATGACAAGAACCACATCTAAAAATGTAATTTAGACCTTAAAAATGATCCTACATTTGACCTGTTGAACAGCACTGTACCTTCTAATAGAACCTGCCTTAATGTGATAAAGGCCCGGTCTGCCTCAGTCTGTGACTGGGTTTCTCTTGCTTATGTGGAAGCAGGATTGGTATTTTGGAGCCCTGACTGTGCTGTTAGTTGTGACAGGGCGGAGTTGTGTAACTGTAAGCTTGTTGGGGTTGTATTACACGCGAGCGGCTGCTGTGAGAGCTGGTGGAAGTGTGTCAGTGAGATGCTCTCTGTTAGCTTGCTGCGATCTCCGCCGACGCACATGCACTTTTAATACACACCCTTTAATTATTCATAGTGCGGCTGATGGACTGGAGGGCCTGGACGCCAGCAGGTGCGCCAGAATGCCCCTGTAGACCACAGGGGGGCGCCCTTGAGCCGAAGCTTGGTTGAGGGCATACGCTACAGGCTGAATGTGTGTACAGCGTATAAACGGGTTGGTCATGTTTATTAACCCAGAACAAAACTGGGGACACAGGCACAGGACCGGGGTGTCGTGGTTTTGAGTAGCAGTGCTGGCTTTCTCTGGTCATTAGCATCTGTTTGCCAGTGTCAGAGGTTCTGTCCCCGACTTTACGAGAACAGATATGATCACTTTCGGGCTTCTGAAGAGTTTAGTCTGATGTCCAAACATTACGTTAAGGTTAATAAAATGTATTAATAGTGTCATAATAATAATAATAATAACAATAATAATACAATATCATAACCATAAAAAAAACTAGTAGCATGTAGTTGAGTTTATACACTGAGCTTTACATGCTAATATGTTCACAAGAAAAACAATTATAGTCTGTAAACCTGCAGTTTATTAAACCTACTGCAAGAACAACCAAACCTCACCCAGTTACTACCAGACCACCTCAACAACCACCAAACCACACCAGTTACTACCAGACCAGATTAACAACCACCAAACCACACCAGTTACTACCAGACCACCACCAACAACCACCAAACCACACCCAGTTACTACCAGACCAGATTAACAACCACCAAACCACACCAGTTACTACCAGACCACCTCAACAACCACCAAACCACACCCAGTTACTACCAGACCACCTCAGCAACCACCAAACCACACCCAGTTACTACCAGACCACCTCAACAACCACCAAACCACACCAGTTACTACCAGACCACCTCAACAACCACCAAACCACACCCAGTTACTACCAGACCACCTCAACAACCACCAAACCACACCAGTTACTACCAGACCACCTCAACAACCACCAAACCACACCAGTTACTACCAGACCACCTCAACAACCACCAAACCACACCAGTTACTACCAGACCACCTCAACAACCACCAAACCACACCAGTTACTACCCGACCACCTCAACAACCACCAAACCTCACCCAGTTACTACCAGACCACCTCAACAACCACCAAACCACACCAGTTACTACCAGACCAGATTAACAACCACCAAACCACACCAGTTACTACCAGACCACCTCAACAACCACCAAACCACACCAGTTACTACCAGACCACCTCAACAACCACCAAACCACACCAGTTACTACCAGACCACCTCAACAACCACCAAACCACACCAGTTACTACCAGACCACCTCAACAACCACCAAACCACACCAGTTACTACCAGACCAGATTAACAACCACCAAACCACACCAGTTACTACCAGACCACCACCAACAACCACCAAACCACACCCAGTTACTACCAGACCAGATTAACAACCACCAAACCACACCAGTTACTACCAGACCACCTCAACAACCACCAAACCACACCCAGTTACTACCAGACCACCTCAGCAACCACCAAACCACACCCAGTTACTACCAGACCACCTCAACAACCACCAAACCACACCAGTTACTACCAGACCACCTCAACAACCACCAAACCACACCCAGTTACTACCAGACCACCTCAACAACCACCAAACCACACCAGTTACTACCAGACCACCTCAACAACCACCAAACCACACCAGTTACTACCAGACCACCTCAACAACCACCAAACCACACCAGTTACTACCAGACCACCTCAACAACCACCAAACCACACCAGTTACTACCAGACCACCTCAACAACCACCAAACCACACCAGTTACTACCCGACCACCTCAACAACCACCAAACCTCACCCAGTTACTACCAGACCACCTCAACAACCACCAAACCACACCAGTTACTACCAGACCAGATTAACAACCACCAAACCACACCAGTTACTACCAGACCACCTCAACAACCACCAAACCACACCAGTTACTACCAGACCACCTCAACAACCACCAAACCACACCAGTTACTACCAGACCACCTCAACAACCACCAAACCACACCAGTTACTACCAGACCACCTCAACAACCACCAAACCACACCAGTTACTACCAGACCACCTCAACAACCACCAAACCACACCAGTTACTACCAGACCACCTCAACAACCACCAAACCTCACCCAGTTACTACCAGACCACCTCAACAACCACCAAACCACACCAGTTACTACCAGACCACCTCAACAACCACCAAACCACACCAGTTACTACCCGACCACCTCAACAACCACCAAACCTCACCCAGTTACTACCAGACCACCTCAACAACCACCAAACCACACCAGTTACTACCAGACCACCTCAACAACCACCAAACCTCACCCAGTTACTACCAGACCACCTCAACAACCACCAAACCACACCAGTTACTACCAGACCACCTCAACAACCACCAAACCACACCAGTTACTACCCGACCACCTCAACAACCACCAAACCTCACCCAGTTACTACCAGACCACCTCAACAACCACCAAACCTCACCCAGTTACTACCAGACCACCTCAACAACCACCAAACCACACCAGTTACTACCAGACCACCTCAACAACCACCAAACCTCACCCAGTTACTACCAGACCACCTCAACAACCACCAAACCTCACCCAGTTACTACCAGACCACCTCAACAACCACCAAACCACACCAGTTACTACCAGACCAGATTAACAACCACCAAACCACACCAGTTACTACCAGACCATCTCAACAACCACCAAACCACACCAGTTACTACCAGACCATCTCAACAACCACCAAACCTCACCCAGTTACTACCAGACCACCTCAACAACCACCAAACCACACCAGTTACTACCAGACCAGATTAACAACCACCAAACCACACCAGTTACTACCAGACCAGATTAACAACCACCAAACCACACCAGTTACTACCAGACCACCTCAACAACCACCAAACCACACCAGTTACTACCAGACCACCTCAACAACCACCAAACCTCACCCAGTTACTACCAGACCACCTCAACAACCACCAAACCACACCAGTTACTACCAGACCACCTCAACAACCACCAAACCTCACCCAGTTACTACCAGACCACCTCAACAACCACCAAACCTCACCCAGTTACTACCAGACCACCTCAACAACCACCAAACCACACCAGTTACTACCAGACCACCTCAACAACCACCAAACCTCACCCAGTTACTACCAGACCACCTCAACAACCACCAAACCTCACCCAGTTACTACCAGACCACCTCAACAACCACCAAACCACACCAGTTACTACCAGACCAGATTAACAACCACCAAACCACACCAGTTACTACCAGACCACCTCAACAACCACCAAACCACACCAGTTACTACCAGACCACCTCAACAACCACCAAACCACACCGGTTACTACCAGACCATCTCAACAACCACCAAACCACACCGGTTACTACCAGACCATCTCAACAACCACCAAACCTCACCCAGTTACTACCAGACCAGATTAACAACCACCAAACCTCACCCAGTTACTACCAGACCAGATTAACAACCACCAAACCTCACCCAGTTACTACCAGACCATCTCAACAACCACCAAACCTCACCCAGTTACTACCAGACCATCTCAACAACCACCAAACCTCACCCAGTTACTACCAGACCATCTCAACAACCACCAAACCTCACCCAGTTACTACCAGACCATCTCAACAACCACCAAACCTCACCCAGTTACTACCAGACCATCTCAACAACCACCAAACCTCACCCAGTTACTACCAGACCATCTCAACAACCACCAAACCTCACCCAGTTACTACCAGACCATCTCAACAACCACCAAACCTCACCCAGTTACTACCAGACCATCTCAACAACCACCAAACCTCACCCAGTTACTACCAGACCATCTCAACAACCACCAAACCTCACCCAGTTACTACCAGACCACCTCAACAACCACCAAACCACACCAGTTACTACCAGACCAGATTAACAACCACCAAACCACACCAGTTACTACCAGACCAGATTAACAACCACCAAACCACACCCAGTTACTACCAGACCACCACCAACAACAACCAAACCATACCAGGTTCTACCAAACCAGATTAACAACCACCAAACCTCACCCAGTTACTACCAGACCACCACCAACAACAACCAAACCATACCAGGTTCTACCAAACCACCACCAACCAAACCATACCAGGTTCTACCAAACTACCTCAACAACCACCAAACCACACCAGTTACTACCAGACCACCACCACCAACAATCAAACCATACCAGGTTCTACCAAACCACACCAGTTACTACCAGACCACCACCACCAACAACCAAACCACACCAGGTTCTACCAAACCACCACCAACCACCAACCAAACCATACCAGGTTTTACCAAACCACCACCAACCAAACCATACCAGGTTCTACCAAACCATCTCAACAACTACCAGTCCACCTTTACAACTACTAAACAGTCTCAACAACTACCAAACACCTTTAACTACTACTAATCCATGCTAAGATCTGCCAAACCACCACAACCACTCTAACAACTACCAAACCATAAGATCCACCTCAACAGCTACCAAACCACCTTTCAAACTACTAAGCCACACCAAGAACAAACAAATCACATGGTTTCTACCAAACCATTGCAAGAACTACCAAACAACCTCAGCAACTACCAAACCACACCAGTTACTACCAAACCATAAGAACCACCTCAACAACTTCCAAATCACACCAGTTACTACCAAACCACCTCAACTACCACCAAACCACACCAGTTACTACCAAACCATAAGAACCACCTCAACAACTACCAAACCACACCAGTTACTACCAAACCATAAGAACCACCTCAACTACCACCAAACCACACCAGTTACTACCAAACCACACCAGTTACTACCAAACCATAAGAACCACCTCAACAACTACCAAACCACACCAGTTACTACAAAATCACCTCAACTACCACCAAACCACACCAGTTACTACCAAACCACACCAGTTACTACCAAACCATAAGAACCACCTCAACAACTACCAAACCACACCAGTTACTACAAAACCACCTCAACTACCACCAAACCACACCAGTTACTACCAAACCACCTCAACTACCACCAAACCACACCAGTTACTACCAAACCACACCAGTTACTACCAAACCATAAGAACCACCTTAACAACTACCAAACCATAAGAACCACCTCAACTACCACCAAACCACACCAGTTACCACCAAACCACACCAGTTACCACCAAACCACACCAGTTACCACCAAACCACCTCAACTACCACCAAACCACACCAGTTACCACCAAACCACACCAGTTACCACCAAACCACCTCAACTACCACCAAACCACACCAGTTACTACCAAACCATAAGAACCACCTCAACAACTACCAAACCACACCAGTTACTACCAAACCACCTCAACTACCACCAAACCATAAGAACCACCTCAACAACTACCAAACCACACCAGTTACTATCAAACCACCTCAACTACCACCAAACCATAAGAACCACCTCAACAACTACCAAACCACACCAGTTACTACCAAACCACCTCAACTACCACCAAACCATAAGAACCACCTCAACAACTACCAAACCACACCAGTTACTATCAAACCACCTCAACTACCACCAAACCACACCAGTTACTACCAAACCACCTCAACTACCACCAAACCATAAGAACCACCTCAACAACTACCAAACCACACCAGTTACTATCAAACCACCTCAACTACCACCAAACCACACCAGTTACTACCAAACCACCTCAACTACCACCAAACCATAAGAACCACCTCAACAACTACCAAACCACACCAGTTACTATCAAACCACCTCAACTACCACCAAACCACACCAGTTACTACCAAACCATGATAAGAACTTTCAGCAACTAGAAACTACTCAAAGAACTACCAGACCACCTCAACAAATACCACACCATCAGCTGCCAAACCACCCTAGAAAATACCAAACCACTCCAGCTCACACACCACCTAAACAACTACACCAGAAACTACCAAACCACCTTCACTTCCTGTCCAATCACAGTTCAGTCAGCGTGCGGCTCGAGCGCATGAGCATGGTTTAAAGAAGAGTGCTGAATTACGATGAGGGACATTCTCTTTGCTGATTGGTCAGACCTGTCTGGGGCGGAGCAAGAAAGCAAATACAGGGACAAGGTCCTGTGTTCTGGACTAGGGCTGCAGATGTCTGTACAGTTTAAGCTGGAGCAGCGGCGGCCTCTGTTCAGAGCTGTAGTAACGGCCATTATCAGAGCAGTGAACCAGGCGAACACCTGACCACAGGAGCAGTGGAGCTCAGACTTGTAGAGGACACCTGATAGCTCGGAGAGTCGGATCGAGGTCAGATCACGTTCTCACCACAAACCCACAGCTCCAGTTCCAGGAGTTTGTTTGGGACCGGACTGAGACCACCCCCTCTCAAGGAGGTGCTCTAAAAAGTGCAGACGGATGTAGTCTAATGGCGACTGACGGTGCGATTGGTTGGTCAGTGGACTCGTGGTGTGGGGGAATATCATGAAGCACCTCTCCAGCTTAGTATTCTGTTCAGAGGTGTCCCTGCAGGCTTGGGTATGAGCCAGGTGCATGCTGGTTATTCTCAGGTCAGGAGCAGAAAATTGGGGGCGTTTAGTTTTTGCGGTGGGTTTGTGTGCATGTTTGTAGGAGGGCAGCGGCATGGCGTTGGCTGATGAGGAAGGAGAAGAGCAGTCTGTACAGGCTTCATATGATTCAATTAGAAGTGTGTTGCGCTGAATGTGTGCCGTCTCACTCCTCACTGTCCTCTGATGTCCTCTACCCTGTCGGTATTGATCAGTGGAGTGATGCGTTACCCATACTGATTCAGCGTCAGTCAGCCCCACACTGCAGGGCAAACTGAGAGACTGCTAAACCAAGCACGACCGAGCCATAGTTCAGCAGAAACCCCCACCTCATCACCCCCAACTCATCACCCCCAACTCAGTATCCCAGAAGTACCGGATGGAGCACCACCGCCATCATCCCAGAGAACACAGCTCCTCAATGCTGGGGGGCTTTATACCCCTCTAGCCCATGCCTGGCATTATTAGGCAGCATGGAGCCAATAGATTCAGGGTGTTGATCTGCTCCAGAGGGTCCTATTCTATTGGCAGTACTTCTTCTCTACAGGGTCTAGACAAGCTGTGTGTGCATTTGCACATCTGTGTCAGCAATGGGTGCAGCTTAAAGTAGCTGAGTGCTTTTATTAGAAGGGTTAGCAAGTTCGAAGTTCAGCCAGATTTAATTATAGGTAGACACTCTCACTGACCACTGACTTTCTGTTTATTTGGGTTTATTCTAATGTTATATAGAGTTAATTACAGGTAAACACTCCCACTGACCACTGACTTTCTGTTTATTTGGGTTTATTCTAATGTTATATAGAGTTAATTACAGGTAAACACTCCCACTGACCACTGACTTTGTTTGGGTTTATTCTAATGTTATATAGAGTTAATTACAGGTAGACACTCTCACTGACCACTGACTTTGTTTGGGTTTATTCTAATGTTATATAGAGTTAATTACAGGTAGACACTCTCACTGACCACTGACTTTGTTTGGGTTTATTCTAATGTTATATAGAGTTAATTACAGGTAGACACTCTCACTGACCACTGACTTTATGTTTATTTGGGTTTATTCTACTGTTATATAGAGTTAATTACAGGTAGACACTCTCACTGACCACTGACTTTATGTTTATTTGGGTTTATTCTACTGTTATATAGAGTTAATTACAGGTAGACACTCACTGACCACTGACTTTATGTTTATTTGGGTTTATTCTACTGTTATATAGAGTTAATTACAGGTAGACACTCTCACTGACCACTGACTTTGTTTATTTGGGTTTATTCTAATGTTATATAGAGTTAATTACAGGTAGACACTCACTGACCACTGACTTTGTTTGGGTTTATTCTAATGTTATATAGAGTTAATTACAGGCAGACACTCTCACTGACCACTGACTTTATGTTTATTAGGGTTTATTCTACTGTTATATAGAGTTAATTACAGGTAGGCACTCTCACTGACCACTGACTTTATGTTTATTTGGGTTTATTCTACTGTTATATAGAGTTAATTACAGGTAGACACTCACTGACCACTGACTTTCTGTTTATTTGGGCTTATTCTAATGTTATATAGAGTTAATTACAGGTAGACACTCTCACTGACCACTGACTTTGTTTGGGTTTATTCTACTGTTATATAGAGTTAATTACAGGCAGACACTCTCACTGACCACTGGCTTTCTGTTTATTTGGGTTTATTCTAATGTTATATAGAGTTAATTATTGGTGGACACTCTCACTGACCACTGACTTTCTGTTTATTTGGGTTTATTCTACTGTTATATAGCGTTAATTACAGGCAGACACTCTCACTGACCACTGACTTTATGTTTATTTGGGTTTATTTTACTGTTATATAGAGTTAATTACAGGTAGACACTCTCACTGACCACTGACTTTCTGTTTATTTGGGGTTGTTCTACTGTTATATAGAGTTAATTACAGGTAGACACTCTCACTGACCACTGACTTTCTGTTTATTTGGGTTTATTCTAATGTTATATAGAGTTAATTACAGGCAGACACTCTCACTGACCACTGACTTTCTGTTTATTTGCGTTTATTCTAATGTTATATAGAGTTAATTACAGGTAGACACTCTCACTGACCACTGACTTTGTTTGGGTTTATTCTAATGTTATATAGAGTTAATTACAGGTAGACACTCTCACTGACCACTGCCTTTCTGTTTATTTGGGTTTATTCTAATGTTATATAGAGTTAATTACAGGTAGACACTCACTGACCACTGACTTTGTTTGGGTTTATTCTAATGTTATATAGAGTTAATTACAGGTAGACACTCACTGACCACTGCCTTTCTGTTTATTTGGGTTTATTCTACTGTTATATAGAGTTAATTATTGGTGGACACTCACTGACCACTGACTTTCTGATTATTAGGGTTTATTCTACTGTTATATAGAGTTAATTACAGGTAGACACTGTCACTGACCACTGACTTTCTGTTTATTTGGGTTTATTCTAATGTTATATAGAGCTAATTACAGGTAGACACTCACTGACCACTGACTTTGTTTGGGTTTATTCTAATGTTATATAGAGTTAATTACAGGTAGACACTCTCACTGACCACTGCCTTTCTGATTATTAGGGTTTATTCTAATGTTATATAGAGTTAATTACAGGTAGACACTCTCACTGACCTCTGACTTTCTGATTATTAGGGTTTATTCTAATGTTATATAGAGTTAATTACAGGTAGACACTCTCACTGATCACTGACTTTCTGATTATTAGGGTTTATTCTACTGTTATATAGAGTTAATTACAGTTATATGGTTTTGCTGCTGAAGGCGATGCAGTGCTGAGTAACTGTCTCTCTGTAATGACGCAGAGCTCTGTCCGTTTACTTCCCCTCTTCATTACGCTGTGTGTTCCTGGGCGGCTCTGTTGTGGTGAATATTTGGATGGAACTCCCCCGAGGCCAGTTTCCAAATTAGCCCAGCTCACAGTATGCACCAAAGAGCGGCGGTCCGGGGCCCTGTTCTGGTGCTGTGCTCTTTCATCCCTGTGCATTATTGCACTGTCTGTGTGGTTCCTGGCAGCATATGGCGAGCAGGAACGTCCGAGAGGAGTGCTGTTGACGTTCGGGTTGAAGACGGCAGTAATGAGCTCTGCTGTAATAAAGCTGCGGCTCGGTTCTGTTCTGTTCTCAGATGCTCCGTTACTCTGGGGTTTTTCTACTGGCTCTGATTGGTTGCTTCAATAACTGCCAGTGTGGCCAATTAGACGATATGCCCGGGGCTCGGCAAGCTGCCACTGTTGGTTTCCTGAGTAAGGCCCTTCACCCTTTTAACAACCACTTGGTAACAGCATAGCAACCACCTAGCAACCACATAGAAACACCATAACAACCATCTAGCAACCACGTAAAACATCATAGCAACCACCTGTGGACATTGAACATTAAGACTGTTTTAAGTGGTTGCTAGATGGTTGTTATGGTTTTTCTTTGTGGTTGTTAGGTGGCACCTGTAGTGGCTGCTATGGCAACATCATACCAGCCACCTCTTACTATCTGGGATACCACATCAGTCAGCCAGCAACGCCATGAAATCCACCTGGAACGGCATAGCAACAGCCTAGCAACTGACTGGAAGTCAACCGTCTTCACCATTAGTGTCAGCCTTTTACCCATCCGTGCAGTGAACACACACACACACACACACACACACACTCACACACACACATTAGTGATCAAATACACACCGTGACAGAGAGCACACATGTCCGGAGCGGTGGGCTGCTGCCCCCGGGGTGCAGAGAGGGTGACGGGCCTTGCTCAAGGGCCCAACAGTGGCAGCTTGCTGAGCCCGGGTATCGAACCCACAACCCTGTCATTAATAGTCTCAGCTCTGACCACTGAGCCATCACTGCCTCCTTTACTAGTTATGGTGTGTGTGTTGTTTTTTTTTCTGGCAGTTTAATCAGACTTTCTCTTTCTCTGCAGCCCGTCTGTTCCTGCACCTGCGGCTCAGGTCGTCCAGCAGGTTCTGGCCACTGTAGGGGCCAAAAAAGTGAGTATTGCTGAATTCAGCTAATTATTATTATTATTTTTATTATTATTATTAATTACGCCCTGTTAACTAAAAATCCCCAGCAGCCGATTACTGCGCAGTTTCAGCTGGTAGAACATCGGGAGTGTGAGGATGTGCCGAACAGCACACACACATGCTTGCTTTATTTATTTATTTATTTATTTATTGTTTGATTTTTAATAGTTTATTTTTATGGCTGCTTCACCGCTCGTCAGTAAATGAGCGCTGCGCTGCTCGTTCCCGCGCCTGTGCAGAAAACACTTTATATTTTCCTGTAAAATGAGTCATAGACTTCATCTGCAGAGCGTCTTCTGAGCCATCACCGACGTTAACCCGAGACCGATCCTGCTCTCTACACTCAGTGGGACACACACTTGCCCTCCAAACCCCCCCAACAGCACAGAAAGCTGCAGAGCGTCATCTGTTCTGTGGTGGGTAAGGAGACACTGGAGCAGTAATGTGAAATACCCCAGACCCGTCTGAAATTCCAGCTGCAGAGTCAAACATGGGATGGCTCATACACAACACAATGCTTAATAAAGAGAGAGGGGGGTGTTTCTCAACCCCGCCCAGTGAGGGAGGCACCAACATGGGAATTGTGGGACAGTTTTAATTTAGTGTTTATGTAGAAGTCGTGGTTTATCAACCGTCAGGGTCCCACACAGCCATTACTGTCTCCAAAACTGCAGCTTTACTGGAGGAGGAAAGACCCAATATGCTGTCATAATGTGAAAAACTGGTACATATATGAAGGGTTTCCCCATGGTTTGAACCCCCTAGCTGCTTCTGTACACTGTGTAAATAATTCTAGATGAATGGACCAATAGAAATGCTCAGAATTACTCAGACCATCTGTACCTTCTCCTGTAAAGTCACCATTCTGGAGATACATGTTTTTCATTGGGCAGTGCAGATATCCACAGTGCTGTACAGAAGTTTTAGTCCCCGAATCCCTTTATTCTAACCCCTGTCCCTCAGCAGTGAGAGAGTTCTACTGTAGAAGCTCCAGATCTGATCAGAACAGATAAAGCAGCTGGACATGAATCCAGTAAAAAGGAGAAACAAGAGCTTCTCATTCTGAAGAAAGAAAGTAGTGAGATCTTGTCGGTGAGCTAGTCTGAAGAACAGAGCTCGGTTCCTCCAGGGTTCTCCTGGACGCCCCCCAGTCCAGCCAGCACAGCGTGGAGGATGTGTTCAACTCCATCAGCAGCAGCAGCAGCAGCAGCAGCTCACCTGATTTACCATCATTAAGCCCTGATTTACCACCAAACCAGGTGTTGATCTGAGGAGAACTCTAAATAATACTAGACTCCATGAGAGAGGAGAACTTTGGAGATGTTCTAATGATGAACACAGTGATGGAGAACCTCCACCACCACTTTCTGTAGGAGTGTTATTATTAGTGTTTATGCTAATATCAGTGATTTACTCGGTATTATTGGTATTATTATTTTTTTTTTTACCCAGAATCCCGCTGTAAATGTCCCTCTGTCGGTCACAGAGAGCACGCCGGCCCCACAGACGTTCACGTTTGGTGAGTGTAAGACTCCGCCGCAGTATTGCAGCACTTCACACACTGCAGTCAAAGACGGTCAGTTCCCTTTACTACATAATAAAAGCTTGTCCTATATAAACCAGTATAAACCAGTATAAACCAGTATAAACTGGTTACAGTGTGGAAAGAAGGGTTTTTTTGGTGGAGGTTCTTAGAATGTTCTGCATCTGAAATAGTGGTAACTGAGTGTTTCATACTACGTACTGGATAATACATAGTTTGGTACTAGATAGTTCATAGTGGGCACTGGGTAGTTCATAGTTTGGCACTGGGTAGTTCATAGTGGGCACTGGGTAGTTCATAGTTTGGTACTGGATAATTCATAGTTTGGTACTAGATAATTCATAGTTTGGTACTAGATAATTCATAGTGGGCATTGGGTAGTTCATAGTTTGGTACTGGATAATTCATAGTTTGGTACTAGATAATTCATAGTGGGCATTGGGTAGTTCATAGTTTGGTACTGGATAATTCATAGTGGGCACTGGATAATTCAGTTTGGTACTGGATAATTCATAGTTCATAGTGGGCTCTGGGTAGTTCACAGTTTGGTACTAGATAATTCATAGTGGGAACTGGGTAGTTCACAGTTTGGTACTAGATAGTTCATAGTGGGCACTGGGTAGTTCACAGTTTGGTACTGGGTAATTCATAGTGGGCACTGGGTAGTTCATAGTTTGATACTAGATAATTCATAGTGGGCACTGGGTAGTTCACAGTTTGGTACTAGATAATTCATAGTGGGCACTGGATAATTCAGTTTGGTACTGGATAATTCATAGTTTGGTACTAGATAGTTCATAGTGGGCACTGGGTAGTTCACAGTTTGGTACTGGGTAATTCATAGTGGGCACTGGGTAGTTCATAGTTTGGTACTGGATAATTCATAGTGGGCACTGGGTAGTTCATAGCGGGCACTGGGTAATTCATAGTAGATAGTGAATAATTCATAGTGGGCACTGGGTAATTCATAGTAGATACTGAATAATTCATAGTGGGCACTGGGTAGTTCATAGTTTGGTACTGGGTAGTTCATAGCGGGCACTGGGTAGTTCATAGCGGGCACTGGGTAGTTCATAGCGGGCACTGGGTAATTCATAGTAGATAGTGAATAATTCATAGTGGGCACTGGGTAGTTCATAGTTTGGTACTGGGTAATGCATAGCGGGCACTGGGTAGTTCATAGTAGATACTGAATAATTCATAGTGGGCACTGGGTAGTTCATAGCGGGCACTGGGTAATTCATAGTAGATACTGAATAATTCATAGTGGGCACTGGGTAGTTCATAGCGGGCACTGGGTAATTCATAGTAGATACTGAATAATTCATAGCGGGCACTGGGTAGTTCATAGCGGGCACTGGGTAATTCATAGTAGATAGTGAATAATTCATAGTGGGCACTGGGTAGTTCATAGTTTGGTACTGGGTAATGCATAGCGGGCACTGGGTAGTTCATAGCGGGCACTGGGTAATTCATAGTAGATACTGAATAATTCATAGTGGGCACTGGGTAGTTCATAGCGGGCACTGGGTAATTCATAGTAGATAGTGAATAATTCATAGTGGGCACTGGGTAGTTCATAGTTTGGTATTGGGTAATGCATAGCGGGCACTGGGTAGTTCATAGCGGGCACTGGGTAGTTCATAGTAGATACTGAATAATTCATAGCGGGCACTGGGTAATTCATAGTAGATACTGAATAATTCATAATGGGCACTGGGTAGTTCATAGTTTGGTACTGGGTAATGCATAGCGGGCACTGGGTAGTTCATAGTGGGCACTGGGTAATTCATAGTAGATACTGAATAATTCATAGCGGGCACTGGGTAGTTCATAGCGGGCACTGGGTAATTCATAGTAGATAGTGAATAATTCATAGCGGGCACTGGGTAGTTCATAGCGGGCACTGGGTAATTCATAGTAGATAGTGAATAATTCATAGTGGGCACTGGGTAGTTCATAGTTTGGTACTGGTAGTTCATAGCGGGCACTGGGTAGTTCATAGCGGGCACTGGGTAGTTCATAGCGGGCACTGGGTAATTCATAGTAGATACTGAATAATTCATAGTGGGCACTGGGTAGTTCATAGTTTGGTACTGGGTAATGCATAGTGGGCACTGGGTAGTTCATAGTGGGCACTGGGTAATTCATAGTAGATACTGAATAATTCATAGCGGGCACTGGGTAGTTCATAGTTTGGTACTGGTAATGCATAGCGGGCACTGGGTAGTTCATAGCGGGCACTGGGTAGTTCATAGCGGGCACTGGGTAATTCATAGTAGATAGTGAATAATTCATAGTGGGCACTGGGTAGTTCATAGTTTGGTACTGGGTAATGCATAGCGGGCACTGGGTAGTTCATAGCGGGCACTGGGTAATTCATAGTAGATACTGAATAATTCATAGTGGGCACTGGGTAGTTCATAGCGGGCACTGGGTAATTCATAGTAGATACTGAATAATTCATAGTGGGCACTGGGTAGTTCATAGCGGGCACTGGGTAATTCATAGTAGATAGTGAATAATTCATAGTGGGCACTGGGTAGTTCATAGCGGGCACTGGGTAATTCATAGTAGATAGTGAATAATTCATAGTGGGCACTGGGTAGTTCATAGTTTGGTATTGGGTAATGCATAGCGGGCACTGGGTAGTTCATAGCGGGCACTGGGTAGTTCATAGTAGATACTGAATAATTCATAGCGGGCACTGGGTAATTCATAGTGGGCACTGGGTAATTCATAGTAGATACTGAATAATTCATAATGGGCACTGGGTAGTTCATAGTTTGGTACTGGGTAATGCATAGCGGGCACTGGGTAGTTCATAGTGGGCACTGGGTAATTCATAGTAGATACTGAATAATTCATAGCGGGCACTGGGTAGTTCATAGCGGGCACTGGGTAATTCATAGTAGATAGTGAATAATTCATAGCGGGCACTGGGTAGTTCATAGCGGGCACTGGGTAATTCATAGTAGATAGTGAATAATTCATAGTGGGCACTGGGTAGTTCATAGTTTGGTACTGGTAATGCATAGCGGGCACTGGGTAGTTCATAGCGGGCACTGGGTAGTTCATAGTGGGCACTGGGTAATTCATAGTAGATACTGAATAATTCATAGTGGGCACTGGGTAGTTCATAGTTTGGTACTGGGTAATGCATAGCGGGCACTGGGTAGTTCATAGCGGGCACTGGGTAATTCATAGTAGATAGTGAATAATTCATAGTGGGCACTGGGTAGTTCATAGTTTGGTACTGGGTAATGCATAGCGGGCACTGGGTAGTTCATAGTGGGCACTGGGTAATTCATAGTAGATACTGAATAATTCATAGCGGGCACTGGGTAGTTCATAGCGGGCACTGGGTAATTCATAGTAGATAGTGAATAATTCATAGTGGGCACTGGGTAGTTCATAGTTTGGTACTGGGTAATGCATAGCGGGCACTGGGTAGTTCATAGTGGGCACTGGGTAATTCATAGTAGATACTGAATAATTCATAGCGGGCACTGGGTAGTTCATAGCGGGCACTGGGTAATTCATAGTAGATAGTGAATAATTCATAGTGGGCACTGGGTAGTTCATAGTTTGGTACTGGTAATGCATAGCGGGCACTGGGTAGTTCATAGCGGGCACTGGGTAATTCATAGTAGATACTGAATAATTCATAGTGGGCACTGGGTAGTTCATAGTTTGGTACTGGGTAATGCATAGCGGGCACTGGGTAGTTCATAGTGGGCACTGGGTAATTCATAGTAGATACTGAATAATTCATAGCGGGCACTGGGTAGTTCATAGCGGGCACTGGGTAATTCATAGTAGATAGTGAATAATTCATAGCGGGCACTGGGTAGTTCATAGTGGGCACTGGGTAATTCATAGTAGATACTGAATAATTCATAGCGGGCACTGGGTAGTTCATAGCGGGCACTGGGTAATTCATAGTAGATAGTGAATAATTCATAGCGGGCACTGGGTAATTCATAGTAGATAGTGAATAATTCATAGCGGGCACTAAACCGCTTAAATTAAATACATTACAAAGCAAATTCATAGAAGAAACCAACAGCTGTTGTGGAGTCATTAGTACCTGAAGCTACGGCCTACACCAACAGCAACCTATGCTAATCCTGAACAACCTTCTCCAGCTCCACCAACAGCAGCTGTGACAGTAGCAGCAGCCGCAGCTCCACCTTCAACCACACCAGGCTCCATCTTTGGCCAGCCAGTTACTACTACTAGTGGTACAACTCTACCGGTCACTACCTTCACCCCAGTCATCAGCACAACCTCTATAACCTCTATAACATCTGACGTTCCTGCTGTGTCCAAACAGCAGACCAGTAAACCTTTCAGCTTCTCCACAGGGTGAGTCTCCCAAAACCGTAGAAATCTTAAATAATTCATGAAAGATTTGGTCACATTTGTGTCGAATAACTTCGAGTTCTGCTCGTTTTTCTTGTCTGTTAAAGGTCACCTGGATTCTCCTTCTCCCTGAACTCCACACCATTTCAGTCTCAAGGAGCCAGCAGCTCTCAAGGTAAACATCCACACAGTCAGATTGCTCTTGTAGCCCCTGTAGTATACAACTATTCACCCCCCCATCACCCAAATGCGTCTATGCTTTACTCAGTATCTACTGTAAATCATTCAGTATGTATTGTTAGGGGTGTATCGGTACTTGTGGTTGTACTGAACGGTCACAGTACGGGGGTCACGGGTCTGTAGTGGGTATAAGAGTACTGCTGTGACCTGATTAGTTGGGGGTATGTATGGATGCTATGAATTATTCAGTAACAACCGTGAATTATTTAGAATCCACAATTAATTACTTAGTATCCACTATTAATTATTTAGTATTTAATTTATTTGTTATTTAGTATCTACTATGAATTATTTAGTAACTACTATGAATTATTCAGTATCTGCTATGGATTATTCAGGATCTATTATGAATTATTCAGTATCCACTATGAATTATTTAGTAACTACTCTGAATTATTTAGTTTCTAATATGAATTATTCAGTATCCACTATGAATTATTTAGTAACTACTATGCATTATTTAGTATCCACTATGAGTTATGTAGTAACTACTCTGAATTATTCAGTATCTAATATGAATTATTCAGTATCTACTATGAATTATTTAGTAACTACTATGAACTATTCAGTATCTAATATGGATTATTTAGTATCCACTATGAATTATTTAGTAACTACTATGAACTATTCAGTATCTAATATGGATTATTTAGTATCCTCTATGAATTATCCAGTATCTATTATGGAATTAATGAGCATCCATTATAAATGATTCAGTATCCACTATAAATTTAGTATCCGCTATGAATTATTCAGCATCTACAGGGTACTAGACAAACTCTGTGTGTGCATTTGCACATCAGTGTCAGCAAGGGGTGCAACCTATAGTAGCTGAATGCATTCATTAGAAGGGATGTCCACAAACATTTGGACATGTAGAGTATGGTTAGCGTACATCATTCATTCCTCTCTCTCTTCCTAGGCAAAGACGCAGGCCCAGCGAATAAATTCCCCAGTGCCCAATTCGGTTCCTCGGAAGCACCTTTCTCTCTCGCCCCAAAACCGGCCTCTCCTGCACCCGTTCAGCCACCTGAACCAGTCAAACTGACCCCCGCTGGACCTTCCTTCCAGCTCCCTAAAGCTCCGGGCACTGCTGGGGAAACTCTGGGCAGCTTTTCTGGCCTGAGGGTCGGGCAGGGTGAAGAGGTCAAAGACGCTCTAAAAAGTGCCCCGGGTTTCACGTTTGGAGTGCCCAGCAATGGAGCTGTGGCCGCGTTCACGTTTGGCTCTCAGCCAAAACCTGCAGCTTCTGGGAACGGGTCGGATTCTGCTGGTGCATCGGCCGACGCCCCTAAAAGCTCAGTACCACTTGGACTTCCTGCCACGGGTGACATCCTAAAAGCACCTGAACCAGCAGCACCTTCAATAACCAAGCCAGCCTCCACAGTCCCTCCTTCTGCCCCCGCTACATCCTTCAGCAGCCTTCTCGCAGCTCCACTTCCTTCTGAAACCACAGCTTTACCCGAGCAACCTCGGGCGCTTCCTGCTTCTGGGCCTTCCCCTCCACCCGAACGAGAGGAACGTCCATCCGAACCAAGCTCTGAACCTCCAGCTCCATCTACGCCATCCCCAGTGTCTGTCAGTGAGGAACCAGTGCCTGCACCTTCTCAGCCAGAGCCACCAGCACCAACTGGAGAGCAATTGACAACTCAGTCTGCACCCGCTCTGGCTGTAACACCAACACCTCCATCTTCTGCTGCACCACCTGCAGAACCAACAGCTATTGTGGAGGCTTCTGCACCAGAGGCGAAACCTACGCCTACACCAACAGCGACTCTAGAACAGCCCACTCCAGCAGCAGCAGCAGTAGTAACAGCAGCAGCAACCCCAGCTCCACCTTCAACCACACCAGGCTCCATCTTTGCCCAACCAGTTGCTACTACCAATGGTACGACATTATCAGTCACCAGCTTCACCCCTGTGATCAGCACAGCGGCTGTTTCTGCACCGTCTTCCACCGCAGTCACGCCGTTAGCACCCAGCACCGCTTCTCAAGACCCTGCTCCGATTTTCGGCCAACCAGCCTCCACCACTTCTGCCCCAGCATTCGGCTCCTCCACCTTCGGTGCAGCCTCTACAACCTCTGGCTTTGGAAAGCCAGTTTTTGGACAGGGCACCGCTGGCGGTTTTGGGCAGCCCGCAGCAGCTCCCGGCTCAGCCAGCGGATTTACTTTCGGACAGTCGTCTTTCGGGACAGCTTCGGGCTTCGGACAGACGAACCCAGCAGCTAACGCTCCAGCCTCCAGCGCAGGAGGAGGTGGAGGAGGAGGAGGGCTGTTCGGGTCTTCCAGCACCAGCAGTGCCAGCTCTTTTTCTTTCGGAGCCAGCAGCACCAGCTCCGGAGCTAGCGCCGGGGCGAACATCTTTGGGCAGAGCAGTGCTCCGGCATTTGGGCAGCAACAAGGCGGCGGATTTGGACAGGGGTCGTTATTCGGCAGCAACACCACCACTACCACATCATCTGGGTTTGGATTTGGACAGCCTGCCGGTAAGTGGCATTCATGTTGTGTGATCTCTGAAACTACATTTTAAATTTCTTGCTTCTGGGATCCCATTTTTGAGCCGCCTCTAAAAGGACGCGCTTTACACGTGCATTTCTGGACAAGCTGAGAGCTGCGGAAGTTTGATCTCAAGGTAGAGAAGCATGTGGGCTGAGGCGGTACAGTAATAGTACAGGATTTTACACTAATATGAATCGAGTTACGCAGCGTTACACAGCAGTTCCAGCGTGTCGAGCCTAGAGCCCTGATCCGATGAACGATGAACCATAATTCAATACAAATGTATATATTTCTGGATTTTCAACACCTTGTCGTTTATTTAAACCTGAATGTGAGATTTACTCCATATCACAGATAAATATTTGATCAAGAATTAAGAGACTGTTGCTTTACCCTCAACATTTTATATGAATTATATAAAATATATAAAAGTTGATATATCTTATATAAAGTTAGACGTATCTTACTGCCTTCCACATGTTTCCCACCATCTGGGTGCAGATCACATGGGTTGTTTTTTTTATTGTTTTAATTATTATTATTATTATTGTTATTATTTCTTTAATATTGTTAGAACTGTGTGCAGATTTTATGCAGTATCAGAGGTAACAGTTGACCAGAACACACACATATATGACTGAATTTGAATATTCTACAGAAAATAGATGAGATGCAATTGACTTATAAACTGTTAATAAACCCCAAAAAACTGAATTAGATTTAATTATTTAATGTAAAATTAAGGGTTTAAAGTCAGTAATGTGAGGGTTATTTTAGTTTGTGTAGAGTGTATTGTGCCTAAATATGTATCAAACATTATTAATGTTTCATGTATCATTAAAATTTCATGTAATTAGCATTATTATTCTCTATAAAGGGAAGATTATTTTATATGATCTGATTCCATAAAGATTGTTTTTACAAAAATATTGTAAAAACTGAGGAAATACATATATGTGTGTATATATAATATATAATATAATGTATGTATATATTCATTATGTATATATGTGTGTATGTATATATATATACATTATATTATATATTATATATACACACACACACATATATATATATATATATATATATATATATATATATATATATATATATATATATAATGAATATATACATACATTATATGATATATATATATATATATATATATATATATGTGTGTGTGTGTGTGTGTGTATGTGTTCCTAAAAAGGTTTAGGAAGTTGGGTAAATTCTTCACATTCATTTTATAATGGTAAGAATTTGTTATGGTTAATTATGCGTCTGTTTGTTTATATGAAGGTTCAGGTTGAGGGCTGGGAGCTCCTCACACTCTTAACTATGAAGTGAATGTGGTGGTCTTGGAATTTAGGCTATATCAGGTCAGCAGGTGCCCGTCTTTTCTTGCTGGGTGGCAGCTGGGGGCGTTATCTCTGGGGCACCAGCGGGTGTTTAATCTGAGGGCGTGGGCCGCATTCTGACAAGCTTGTCCGTTCCCACGAATTCCCAGAATTCTCCTGGCAGCATCAGCCGGCCGGGTGCGTCGCCCCACGGAACAGCTGATCTGCGGCCCACAGACACCGAGCCTCACCAGCTTCCTCCCTGGGGTTGATCAGAGACTCGGGAATGGACCTTTCGTTTCCACCTGTTTGTTTTCGGCTCGGGGGTCTGAGGGGCTCGAGTTCTGCCCTCTGAGGAATTCTCTAATTGAAAATATTCTGCAGAGGAAGTGATTTGCAGCGCTAATGCAGTGTTCGTACAGATAGTAGAGATTGTGTGAGGCTTTCTTATCTGGAGTAAATACAGAGATACTGAGACGCTGAGCTCTGAATGATCACGATTAAATATCCACGATACTCTCACTTGTACCATGACCATTGCGATGCTCCACTGGACAGGGATGGGGAGAACAGCATCTAAACTGGCTAATTAGTAGCATGCCAGCTACATTGGCTGGCTAACGTATCAGAGGGGACAGGATGTGTCCAGGGGACTCCCCGGCTTCAATACAGCTAGCAGACGCCTGTGCTGACCAACATCACGGTAGGAGCCTGGCCCCCTCTAGAGAGCCAGGCCAGTTGTGCTCCCTCTGACTCCGGCTGCTCATAGCGACCAGCGGCAGTGCCTTAGTCCACTGGACCATTCGGAGACCCCCCGGTCATCAATTTCTAGACTTATTTAAAGACCGCTTTCAGTTTGTAGTAGAAGTGAACTACAAAGTTGTTCAAAATCAAGTTATTGGTTTTAATATTGATTATCAACAGGATTTCAGCACAACACAGTAGTGGGAAGCATCCGCAGCGCACTGATTGATTGATCGACTGATTGATTGATCGACTGTCAGCCGTTGGAAGTAATCTGCAGTCCTGCTGTTGCGTGGTGGTGATATTTATCTCGCTGCAGACGCCATGCGGAGTATTAGTAATGTCAGATGACAGATGGAGGGGAAACACGAGCATATCCTCAAGGACGGAGAATGAATCATAAATCCTCTCGCTTCAGCGTTGTCGTGGGAATGGCTGCTGATGAGCCGGATTCAAACCCGGACGTCTCTGAAAGCATGATTAGAGCTGTGCACCGAGGTCAGCTAGCGTTCGCTCTTAGCACATCCAGAGGTGCCCCAACGCCAGATAACGGCATCGGTGCTTGGTGTAGTTGGCTAGCGTTAGCTCTTAGCATTAGCTCTGATTTTGCAAAAGGGTGCCTGTGGAGTAGCTAAGAGCTAATGCTTGCCAACTGAAACAAGCACCAATGTTTTCTTGCAAAAAGGAGGCCACTGGAGCGGCTAACAGCATCGGTGCTTGGTGTAATTGGCTAGCGTTAGCTCTTAGCAGATCCAGAGGAGCCCCAGCGGCAGATAACCACATCCAATGTTTTCTTGCAAAAGGGTGCCTCTGGAGCGGCTAACCGCATCGGTGCTTGGTTTAGTTGGCTAGTGTTAGCTAGATAACTTTGCCGCTTGCCTCGGACAGCTAACATTAGCTTTTAGCAGCTCCAGATGCGCCCTATCGACAGCGTTAGTTGGCTAGCGTTAGCTTTTAGCAGCTCCAGAGGCGCTCTTTGGCAGGATGATCACATGGTTGGTTGTTTTAGCTGGCTAGCGTTAGCTTTTAGCAGCTCCAGAGGCGCTCTTTGGCAGGATGATCACATGGTTGGTTGTTTTAGCTGGCTAGCGTTAGCTTTTAGCAGCTCCAGAGGCGCTCTTTGGCAGGATGATCACATGGTTGGTTGTTTTAGCTGGCTAGCGTTAGCTTTTAGCAGCTCCAGAGGCGCTCTTTGGCAGGATGATCACATGGTTGGTTGTTTTAGCTGGCTAGCGTTAGCTTTTAGGGGGTTATGTAAATGTTGGGGGTGTAAGGATTAAGGGTGTAACTGTTGCAGAGCAGTTTTGTTGTTCTTTTCTGCTGGATGTTTTGAGCGGCAGTGTTGGAGGTTCACGGTTTCTCTCGGTCCTCAGCCATGGCGAGAACTGCGTGGTGGTTAAAGCGTTAAACCAGTCCAGACTCGTCCAGATTGTTCAGACCCTCGTTGCACTGATGCAGCCTTACGTACTCTTGGCGTTCGCACAAGCAGCTTGAGGAGACAGCTGGGCTTTATTTATTTGTTTGGTTTGAATGTGTTGCTTGTTTTGTTTATATATTGTATACATACAGTACTGTTCAAAAGTTTGGAAATCACCCAACGTTAGATAAGACCAGAATGATGGACAGAGCTGTAATTTTTAAATGGCTGAGAAACTGTAGAACATTCGGAATTTAATACAATTTTAATATAACAGTATGAAGTTCTAATAGCATTAATATCCAGTATGAAGTTCTAATAGCATTAATATCCAGTATGAAGTTCTAATAGCATTAATATCCAGTATGAAGCTCTAATAGCATTAATATCCAGTATGAAGTTCTAATAGCATTAATATCCAGTATGAAGCTCTAATAGCATTAATATCCAGTATGAAGCTCTAATAGCATTAATATCCAGTATGAAGCTCTAATAGCATTAATATCCAGTATGAAGTTCTAATAGCATTAATATCCAGTATGAAGTTCTAATAGCATTAATATCCAGTATGAAGTTCTAATAGCATTAATATCCAGTATGAAGTTCTAATAGCATTAATATCCAGTATGAAGTTCTAATAGCATTAATATCCAGTATGAAGCTCTAATAGCATTAATATCCAGTATGAAGCTCTAATAGCATTAATATCCAGTATGAAGTTCTAATAGCATCAATATCCAGTATGAAGCTCTAATGACATCATCATCTAGTATGAAGTTCTAATGACATCATCATCCAGTATGAAGCTCTAATAGCATTAATATCCAGTATGAAGCTCTAATAGCATTAATATCCAGTATGAGGTTCTAATAACATTAATATCCAGTATGAAGCTCCAATAACATTAATATCCAGTATGAAGTTCCAATAACATTAATATCCAGTATGAAGTTCTAATATCATTAATATCCAGTATGAAGCTCTAATATCATTAATATCCAGTATGAATCTCTAATAACATTAATATCCAGTATGAAGCTCTAATAACATTAATATCCAGTATGAGGTTCTAATAGCATTAATATCCAGTATGAAGCTCTAATAGCATTAATATCCAGTATGAAGCTCTAATAGCATTAATATCCAGTATGAAGTTCTTACTAAATCTGCCTGTTTGCTGCTGGGTTTCAGTTTTTGTTTATTTCTCCTGCAGCTTTCGGCAGCACTCCCACTCCTTCAGTGTTTGGTCAGCAGCCCAGCGGTGGCGGTGTCTTTGGCCAGGTAATGTCTTTAGCGTTCCCAGTAGAGACCGGTCATCTTCATTTCACCCGGTGCTTTACTGTTCTTCACTGACCGCGGTCAATACATCGACCAGGCAGAGCATCATTTACATTTTAATAAAAACACTTCACAGATTGACACACATTTATGACCAGAACTAAGAGCCACAAAGAAAATAACTAATAAATAATAAACGACACAAATAAAAAGATTTAAATAATAATTTTACTAAAAATGTATCTTCTTATGATCGCCCACACCAGAAGTTCTGTTTAAGATCAAATCTCCAAGTGTTTACCTCTTAAACATTACTGTATGACCTTCATCTGTACTTTTAGTTTCAAGTTAAGATGAAAGTCATATGCTAATTTTTCTAAAGGTAAACAGTTACAGACTTTTCAGCATGTTAAGTAATCGGCTGTTGTTGTTACTAATAATAATAATAAATAACCACAAAATAAACATAATGCTTTATTATTATTATAACAATAGTAATAATATATTAAATTATTTGTGCATTTTTATTAATAACTAATAATAAATAAATGAATAAATACGGATTGTATTTTTATTTTATTAATAATGTTAAACATAATTATTTATTGTTTACTATTGTTAGTATTATATATTATTATATTATGATACATTATTGCAATATAATATATATATATATATATATATCATATAATTAATATTCTTTTATGATCAGAAACCGTATCAAACTTGAGCTTGTTTGATGTTTGATAATATCAAACTATATCACCCAATGTCATCAGTTTTTAAGGTCATCCGATATCTGATGATCTTGATCTCAGATGATATCGGTGAGTGTTTACTGATCCGGGACCAAATCTTCAGTCAGGCCCTAGGAACCTTAATGCGTCGAGCACAAACCTCTGATTACACCCAATTTCCCAGACTTCCTCTCCTCTGTTTGCTCCCTCAGCAGTCCTCGTCTGGCGGTGGTCTGTTTGGCTCTGGGACCGGTAACGCCGCCGCCTCTTCAGGTGGAGGCTTCTTCAGCGGTTTGGGAGGCAAACCCAGCGAAGACGCTGTGAACAAAAACCCCTTCGGCGGCGCCACGACAGGCGGGTTCGGCCAAGCCAATCAAACCGGTGAGTTCTTTTACCCAGAGCGCTGTGTGGTGTGTACAGACTCGCGTATACAGTGAATGAGGGAGTGCGTGCAGCTGTATGCTATAGTTTCCCACCATATATCTATACATATATATAAACCCACCATGGACTACCTGAAACAATGTAAAGAACACCTGCCAGATTCACATTATGGAGAGAAGTGAAAAAAAGCGGCAAAATTAAGTAAGTTTTTGGACGTCGCAGACGTTGATAAATAAGCAGTAAGATGGAGAGATTAACTGCTTAGAGGTCCAGAGGTGCCGAATAACACCCCCTGCCTTGCGTTTTAACTAGAGCTGGGCAATATGACGATATTTTAAATGTTATGGTGACAATAAGCTTTTCTAGGCATATGGAGGAGACTGTTAGGGCTTAATAAACACTGATCAGCTGCAGGTTTCGTTACGAACAGTGTAATTAGACTGGGTTTAATTAGATGAAGAGCAGCAGATGCTAAGGATAAATCACTGTATTCAGCAGGGGAGAGGATCTGAATAGTAGTTTATAAGAATCTGTGATTATCATGATATCAGTATTTCTACAGTAAATTCTGCTGTTCTTATTTTTGATATGTAATAAATATATAATCTAACCCAAGCCAAACAAATCTGCTGTTTTTAAATTGGAAAATAAAATCAGTGGTGTCGCTACTCCGATTTTAAAGAACAGTAATAAGCGCTTACAGATCTTAACGCCACTCTGAACGCCGCCATCGCACACTGTTGAGTGTATGTGGTCCATTGGACTCAGTGGTAGGATAAAAGGGGGGTTCCATGTATTTTGTCAGGCAGAGCCTGTCAGTAATGTCTGTCCTGTACCGATGTTTGGGGGATTGCCAATTTAAAGCTGTTTGAATACTAACAGCGCCCCCTTGTGGAGAATTTCCTGGCCAGCTAAACGGGAGTCGGTTACAAGCCAGGTCTACGAGGTGCTTCACATCTAAATGAAATGCCAAACAATTAAATAAAACAGAGGTTACAGGTTTTGCTGTAGCGCCCCTCATGGCAACACTCAGAATGCAGTCTGCACTTGTGCTACCCTTTTTTTTGTACTACCTCAGGACACCTTTTGAACAAAGCTCAGAACTACTGTAGCTGTGCAGATGGAATGAGTTGCAGGGTGACCCAAAACAAGCCACCTTGCATGTTTACGGTGGTATTAGGTGGCTCCTGCAGATGGCGCTGCGAAAATGGGTGGTAAAGCAGATACAGTTAATGATTGGCTATAACGAGTGACTGCATTTGGGCGTGGCCAAACACCATAGTGTGAAGGAAGTAGCTGAATCTGCAGATGTATGAAGGAGTACGGTCGTATGGGTTTACCAGCAGTGGCAGAAATCCCAGCCTACAGGAAGTTCTCCTCATTCTTGAGCAGAAGTGAGCAAAGGCTTCTTGCGAGCCGCTCTGCTCCATATGTTGATGGTTTCCCTGAGGAGAGTTCTTCCAGAAATTGTTGGTGAAGGACCTGCACTGACTTCTAGAAGTAATTCCTGTCTGGAAGGAACCCAATTTGATTCATACAAGCCGTTAGTTTCAGCTTTCTGACACAAATTTGAAGAGAATTTGCTGTAGGCTGAGATTTCTGCCACTGCTGGTAGACCTGTATGACCGTATGCTTCCATACACCTGCAGATTCAGCTCAGCTACTTCCTTCACTCTATGGTCTTTGGCCACGTCCGAATGCAATCACTCATTTTAGCCAATCATTAACTGCAACGAGACGCTCACTGCACTGTACTTCAGTGCAACTCTTCTCAAAGTCTGAGTACCGTCGCAACCCCGCAGGCATTTATGGCCCAGTCATCCTTGTGAAGTTTCTACTACCTTAAACGTGCAAGGCAACTCTTTTCTTGTCCGGGGAATTTGCTAATACGCTGTAACACTAGTTATTGTTATTATTATTATTTGTATGTATTGATTTAATAACAAAGCAGTTTTTAGCTGGTTTATTAAAATAGCTTTTTTTTTTTTTTTTTTTTTTTTGCAGGGAGCACAAGTCTCTTTGGTAACAGTGGAGCGAAGGCGTTTGGCTTTGGGACCGCCACATTTGGAGAGCAGAAACCCTCAGGAACCTTCAGCGCTGGAGGAGGATCTGTGGCAGCTCAGGGCTTTGGCTCCTTCTCCACGCCGGCAAAAACAGGTACTGTTCAGCTTAAGAGCGGCAGATTTCATCTCACCTGAGCTGCCTGAGTCTTTAACAGAGTTTACTAATAAAGGATTAGATTAGATTTACCTGAGTTTAGATTAGTTTAAGAGATACTTATACTGATTTCTAATATCATATCTCATATCGGCTTAGGCCCTGCCTTTTAATTATACTGATTTTAAATAAATTAAAGTAAGAAATAAAACAGGACTCTAGATTTAGTTGGCCCTTGTTTTACTGAATGATGCAGCTGAGGAATTTTTTGCAGATTTTTACATTTTTAAATTTTGTTATTATTATTATTTTACCTGAAAAAGCAGAGCTCTGTTTTTCCCAAACCATTGATAAAATACCAACTCTAGATAGAAATGGCTGTAAATTTCTGGGTTTATTTTAAATTTTATTTATCTATTTATTATTATTTTTTTGGGTAAATATTACTTTAAGTCCCCATGTTGCTGATGATGCCTAAGGAGGCATGTTCTAAGGAGCTAAACCTACTGAAAGCTGCCAGCTTTGGCCAAACTAATTTTGTTAGAGCAAAAATTTAACAGACTAATATTTTCAGTTGATCAGTGCATTACTGACTGATGCAGTTTATTTTGTAAGTTAAAAAAAAAAACATCACAAAAGTGAACATATTAGCTACTTTGATGCCAAAGAAAAGCCTAAAAATAATTACATTTATTTATTAAATTAATTGTACCCAAGTTAATTTTACAGAAACGTCACAATCAGCATCAAAACTCAACACTAACAAAATCTATAGTAAAAGTTCCACAAAAAATCAACAAATACAAATTGTTTTCGCATAAATACTTAAATTGTCTTAGAGTTATTGTTTAGAAAAATGCAGTATTTTAAGACATTAATGGTTAACGTTAATATCGTTCATTTTAGCATGTTAAACTGTACATCAGTCAGTTTCTACTGCAGTTAAATGGCCTATATCTCTATTAAAACTCCTCCATACGTCCATATATGGCAAAAACCTTTATTTTGAATGTGTTGCTTTTGCGATGCAACAAAATCCAGTGCATGTTGTACAGGAATGGTACAGTGCAGTCAGCTAGAACCTTCATTTAGAGGTCATTTACATACATGTACAGATATGCTACCTAAAATAATGTGGGTCCAGCAGGCCGGTACTGTAGAGCGTTCTGTCTGTCTGTTTGTTTGTTTGTTTTTTTATTTATTTATTTATTTATATTTTTTCACCAACTGAATCCGTCTTCGCTCTCTTGCTCTTCCTGTTATAAATTCACATCTTTCCCAGTTGATCGCTGTTTCAGAGTCTCATTTCTGGCCATTAATGGCAGTGCTCCAGAGAATGTAATCCAATTACATTAGCTCAATCAATTATTCACTGGGGTGTGCGCAGAGCGTGCGGAGCCTGGCTGTAATTTCAGAGCGGCTCGGTACGCGCCCCTCCCTTCTGGGGCCGACATGAATGGGGTTAGCGATCAATACAGAGCGACAGGAAAGCCTTCTGTACAACAGAGCCCGGAGCGCTCATTCAGTCTCGCTGTCTCTAAAGCTGCAGACAGATTAGTGCTGGAGCCCAGGGCCAGGCCTAACACTGAACCAGCAAGGACACTCCACTGCCGTGACTCAGCTGATATATATATGAGATATATATACATATACATGCAGCTCTGTGCAAACGCTAGGCAAGTTTCTACCAGATAAAACATGAATAAATTCAGGAAATAAAGACGATTACAGATGAAGTTTGTACGTTTAGTAAAAAAAACACAACAGTATGTGTAATTAAAGTAAATACTAGAGGTTAATTACTGAATAACCAACAATAATTACAGTAATTAACAGTAAATGATTATCGTATTTGTCTTATTTTCTCAAATTTGTCCCTAAAGAGTGTCCGAAATGCACTTCATCAGAATGTATTTATTACGGTCAGTAGCTTTATTTTTATGGCGTGAACTCAAATGACCCTGAACACAGCATTGGCTGCATTTTCTCCCCGATGACTGTGTAGATCAGATGTGTTATAGAGTAGTATACAGTGGCATGCAAAAGTTTGGGCTCCCCTGGTTAAAATGTCTATAAAGTGAGTAAAAGATAAACTGATCTCTAAAAGGCTAAAAAAAATTTCATAATTTAAGATTATTAATAATTTAATGATTATTTTTGTATTTTTATATTTTACAGTTAAAAAATTAAAAGTGGGATGGTGGCATGGTCAGTACTTACTAACCCCCTATTTGGCGAGTATCCCAGCTTGTATGTGTTTTCTGTAGAAGCTGAGAGTCTCTCGACTCTTGTTTGGGAGATTTTCACCTGTTCTTCCTGCGAAAGGCTTCTGAAAATAAGAAAAGGAGCACCATGCAAAAGTTTAGGCACCCCAAGAGATTTGAGCTTTCAGACAACCCTTACCAAGATCTCAGTCCTTCATTAGCTTGCTAGGGCAATGCCTTGTTTACAGAAGAGCAGAGCAGTAAGATCAAACATCTTATAGAACTTGTCTGAAATTATGCAAAACAAAAATAATTCAGAAATTCAGTTTTAATTTTCTGACTTTTGGACGTCAGTTCATCTTTAACTCACCAACTATTT
Organism: Salminus brasiliensis; assembly: GCF_030463535.1. Taxonomy (NCBI): domain Eukaryota; kingdom Metazoa; phylum Chordata; class Actinopteri; order Characiformes; family Bryconidae; genus Salminus; species Salminus brasiliensis. The sequence continues at coordinate 3,321,532 of NC_132878.1, read as the reverse complement.
CCACCAACAGACATTCTGATCGGGGTTTCCTAACTTTTGGGTGTTGCTGTATTATGTGTGTGTGTGTGTGTGTGTTCTTTTATTTATATATATATATAATATTAGTGTGTGGTTCAGCTCTTCTGAGATTTTACTCGTTCTCTTCAAGGTTAAAAAGCCTGTCAGTTTAGTCCCTGATCAAGATTTTTCTCTCATCCCATGTGTAACACATACTGTATATGCAAACCGCTCAACAATCATTCAAGAAGATTGGATTAAAGGCTAATGTTTCAAATCTTAGAACTGATTTCTTTATATAAATAGTTGAGTAAAAGTTCTCACAGAATATATATATTTATATTTATGCCCTTATATTTCATACAGCTGTTGTTCTCAACAGATCACAGAAATCTTTTTTTGCCGTTAAAGAATATATAAAAAGTTTTTAAACAAAAATGTTTGTACTTTAGTGTTTGTTTGTAATTATTTCTCATGTTTAAATGATTGTGTTTGTAGGTTATTTTTGTGTCTAGCAAAATCCTTGTATCTCCAGTTTTGCTGTGTTTCACTTTTCTCCATAATGTGAATCTGACAGTGGTTCTTTATGTTGTCTCAGAATTTCACGATGAATGGAGCAATAGAAATGCTCCAAAATGACTTAATATATTTATATTACATTGACTTCCATTGAAAGTTGTTGCTCCTCTGGTAAAGTTGTAAGGTTTTTTTGGAACAGTGAGGATATGTGTTTCTTGTCCTGTTGGAAAAGCGTCCCAGCTGTCTCCTCATGAACTCACTGTGAAGAGGAGGATGGAAGCTACTTTGATGAATCGAATCTAGAACTGGATCGGATGGGTTTCTCTCTTTTATGGTCCCTGCGTAATTTAATTTATGTGATTTCCGGGGTTTGATGTCTTGGCTGTTGTTATTCTCACATTATAATTCTCATAATTCTCTGCTTGCTTTATCCTCTCTGTTGCTCCAGCAGGTGGTTTTGGAACTGCTCCAGTTTTCGGCAGCCCCCCTGCCTTCGGCAGTTCTCCAGCATTTGGCAGCTCGGCTGCTTTCGGCAGCAGCCCCTCCTTCAACAACCCGATAGGCTCTTCCCCGGGGAAGGTGTTTGGAGAGGGAACATCAGCAGCCAGCGTTGGAGGATTTGGGTGAGAGCTTCTACACCGCAGTAAGGTTGTGTATTGGCAAGAACCTGCCAATACGATGCTGCTCATGATACAGGGCTTACGATTCAGTATATTGTGATACTGAAGCAGGGCCGTTTATTGAGTGTGTGTGTGTGTGTATGTATATATATATATATATATGTATATATATATATATATATATGTATATATATATATATATATATATATGTATATATATATATATATATATATATGTATATATATATATATATATATGTATATATATATATATATATATATATATATATATATATATATATATATATATATATATATATATATCAATTTTAGGAAGCTGTTATTAAATCTGAGTAAAAGAGAAGTTGGCTTTTTACCAGTCAGAACAGTAGAATCTGAAGACGGAGTACAACGCTGCCAACTAATGGTCGGGGTATAAACACAACACTAAATGAACCACTGTCTCACTCCAGTCTTTACATCTGAAATATTCTTTTCATTAATAATCAATACTGTGCTTTTGGGAACATATTGCAGAACACATCACGATACTTCAATATATTGATATTTTCATACACCTCAGCTTTGAGGGTAAGCAATATAGCAGATATAGCAAACATCTAAAACATCCAACTTCTAAAAGATGACACCAGATTGTTTGCTATGATTTTAATGATGTTTGTATTTGGTAAGATATTTACTTCTGAAGTTTGAGAATTAGAGCAGGTTTAATTCACCAGAGGCAACACATAAAAACAATGACTTAAACTCACTAAAATGTTTTTATTTTATGTAGCATTTTACCACATATATCAATTTTAACTATAGCAAATATACTCTTTTGGAATTCCAGCACTGTTGGGATTAAAAATTATAACAAAGTTGCTGCAAATGGTTCACCATAGCGACCACCATAGGAGAACCACTTTTAGAACCATATTTTGTAATATTGATTTGAGTGTGAATAACCTTTTAAATGCTCAAATAACTTTAATTCAGTGTAAATGTTTTCTACCATTTTAAAGGTGCTGCACAGTCCTATACATCTTAATTACAGAAATTAACTTAATGGGTTCAGATATATTTAATGTATTTACTTAATGGATTTGATATGTCAAAAGCTGTACAATTATTTCACACCACAAAGAACAACAGCAAATTTTAGCCCCATCAAACTCGACTAGATTTCATTACCATCACATCTACAGCAGCTTCTGATCCAGCTGGGTCCAAAACATCGGCTGCTGTGAATGTAAAAGGGGAGGGAGGTGTTTGATTGTTTACTTTGGGAGGCTTAGTTACAGTAACAGGGTGTGACACTACCTCCACCATGTTTAACCTGGCTAGCTCTCACTGTGAGTTGTGGATCTGGATCTAAACAGTGCTCTATTACGCCACCAAGAGGGAGACTGGAGGTCTTAGTTACAGTAACAGTGTGTATCACTACCTCCACCATGTTTAACATGACTAGCTCTCACTGTGAGTTGTGGATCTGCTTCTAAACAGTGCTTTATTACGCCACCAATTTCTATTACGAAATTGGATGTCTTAGTTACAGAAACAGTGTGTGACACTACCTCCACCATGTTTAACATGACTAGCTCTCACTGAGTTGATAAATGACAATATGGGGGTGCTTCTATGGTTTCTACACACAAGTAATGAAGTACACCATGAAAAGTGTGCTTTTATGGTACAGAAACATAAAGTCTTATAGTGAAATCTGGAGAAATCAAAATTAAATGTAACTATAGCAACAGTTTGTTGCATTTTTCCTGTCGTTGGCGTTTCCCTGATAAATAGATTGGGGTGAATAAACCACATTTATTAAAACAATGAAACCGAGAAGGAGAAATGGCCCCTATTCACGCCCCGATTATTCCATTTGTTAAACTCCCGGCTCGCCGAGTGCCCCGTTAATCGTTATTGCAGTATTAGCCTCTGCACAAAAGATTACGCTCATGCTAATGAGTGCTCTGTCGAGTGGCAGCAGTGTGTAAAGTGTGTTGTGGGGTTTGCGTTCTGATGAATCACAGTGGTTCGCTCGGTCTGACAAATCGGTAGCACACCCCGCAGCCTCATCTTCAGCCTCATCTTCAGCCTCATTACGAGGCAGCATCCAATATCTCACAACGTCTGAACATACAGATCTTCTCGGACTGGGGAATCGCAATTAAAGCTTCTGTCTAAAGCAAAGCCCAGCTGTTGTGTAGACGTGCCGTTCACTCCCCCAGTCCATACAGCCTGTATATCCAGACCTTACTGAATTTAACATTTAACTTTGGTTGAGGTGAAAAATGAAAACGTAAAAATATAAAACGTGTTTTGCTAGGCGGTTGCTATGGTATACCACATGGTAGCTATGACGTTGGCAGATGGTTTCAGTGGCATCCCAGATGGTCGATGCGCTGCTGCTTGGCATCTCCTAGTGTTTCTTTCTCCTAGTGCAAACTATCGTATATCATTGTCAGACAGTTTCTATGGTATCCCAGGTGGTTGCCAGGGTGTCTTTAGAAAGCTTAATCCTAAAAACAAGGAATTATAAACGGGTTGCTTTCGTAGTTTGTTTAGCAACAACCTAGCAACCACCTGGGATACCAGATATACTGCCTAGCAGACACCTAGCAACTCTATAGCATGCATCTAGCAAAAGCGCAGCGTTACTGGGATACTATAGGAATCATCTGGCAACATCATAGCAACCTGGTGTACCATAGCAACTACGTAGTTGATTTTCTAATGTCTTTTTTTCCTCGAATGCAGTTTGCAGTTAAGTATGAGAAAGTGAACAAATTGTAAATGACACTTTCGTTTTTTAGAACTGAATTTAACATAACTGAAAACACTAAACACTAAAATAAAGCTACGTAGTTGCTATGGTGCACCAGGTTACTATGATGTTGCCAGATGATTCCTATAGTATTTCATATTGTTGACTGTAGTGCTGGGCTTTTGCTAGATGGGTGCTGTAGTGTTGCTCGGTGGCTGCAAGGCAGTATATCTGGTATCCCAGGTGGTTGCTAGGTTGTTGCTAAACAAATTGAAAAAAAATGATTGTTTTTGTGATATCATATATTTGCATATTTAGCCTATAGCAATTTAACCCCTCCCACTTACACTGACTGTATAAGTGTTTCAGCCTGTGCTGCTTTTGAAGCCAATCGGAACAGAGCTCATTTGCATACATTAAGGAAACAATGTCCCTAATTTTATATGTATACATGCATACAGTCCTCTCACCCTTCAATTCTGAGGGGTTTTCAGCATGGTCTGCTTTTTGAATACGGCACAATAAAGCGCATCCAATGAGAAGGGGCTCATTTGCATATATCAGCCTTAAAGGCACAGAAGCCTGGTTAATTCTAAAAGATTAAAGAAAGGTTGGGAAATGAATGCTTGCTGTTTCTACATGAACCCACACATAATGAATAATATGGACCTTTTAAATGATTCCTTAATTAATTAATTATTTTTTTTACCTTTTTGAATGTTTCACCCCTTTTTTTCCCTGTTCAGAAAATCTGAATTTAAGAATTTAAGCCTATTAGGTTTTCAGACCAGGCCAAATGGCGAGGTAAATCAAATGTATTAGGCAGGGATTTCATCCTCTTACGATAGGAGAGCAAAATCCATGTGATTCGCATAAAAACAGCAGGACGTTCTGCCTCTGTAGGACTGATGGATTCTGTGTTCAGAAAATGATTAAACCTTCTTTCTTTGCTGTTGTTATAAAAGGCAGGTCTAGTCTTAGTCTGCCGGGCCGAGTGGTTTCCTCTCCTCGGTGATCACCGTCCTCCCTCTCAAGTCAGTCTCAGGAGAATCGTATCATTATACCAGCTCACTTAAATCAGGGCTTCTCAAATGAATCACTGCTTCTCGATACAAGTGAGCAGATAGTAGTAATCCTGCCGTCACAGAAGAGTGCAGATATCATTTTTTATCATTTATTAGACTATTAAAATGTCACTGTACACAAACAGTAAAATAAACCATTTAAACGGCTCATTAGGTTTGTCTCATTAGTTTGCATCCAAGTTTGAAAATGAGCTGCAAAAACAGCCCGACTTTAATTTGATTTGTTTGATGTTTTTAGATTTTTATTGTTCTGTATCTTGCCTTTATTTATCAGGACTGCAGATTTCAGAATTTAGCACGTTGCAAAAATGTAAAACTAGAGAAGAACGGTTGCGGGGTGAAAGTGCTAGGCTGTTGCTGTGCGCTCTTTAGGCAGAAAGTGTTAGGTGCTAGGTGGTTGCTGTGGCATGCTAGGTGGTTGGTGAAGTGTCGCTAATAGACTGCTATAGTGTTGCTATGTGGTTGCTAGGCAGTTGCTATGGTATCCCATGTGGATGCTATGGGTTTGCTAGGTGGTTGGTGAAGTGCCGCTAATAGGCTGCTATAGTGTTGCTATGTGGTTGCTAGGCAGTTGCTGTGGTATCCCATGTGGTTGCTATGGTATACTATGTGATTGGTAAAGTGTCACTAATTGACTGCTAGATGGCTGCTATAGCATTGCTAGGTGGTTGCTAGGCAATTGCTATGGTATCCCAAGTGGTTGCTAAAGGTTTGCTAGGTAGTTGCTAGACATTTGCTATAGTGATGCTAGCTGGTTCCTAGGTGATTGCTATGGGTTTAAGTAATTGCTACAGTGTTGCTAGGTGGATGCCATGCATTTGCTATAGTTTCACAAGTGGTTGCTATGGGTTTGCTAGGTGCTTGATGGATAATTGCTAGGCGATTACTCTGGGTTTGCTATGTAGTTGCTAGGTGATTGCAATGGTTTTGCGAGACGATTGCTGTAGTGTCCCAGGTAATCGCTGTGGGTTTACTAGGTAATTGCTAGGTGGTTAGTGTGTTGTTGCTATAACAACTGATGAAGCGAAACCTCCTGGTAATTATCAAGTAAACCCATAACGACTACCTGGAACACTGTAGTACTTGCCTAGCAACTACATTGCAAACCCAGTGCAGGCACCTAGGAAACCCATAGCAACCACTTGGAATACTATAGCAACTGCTGAAGCAAAAATCGAGCATCACAGATGGTTGCTGTGGGTTTGCCATGTAGTTACTAGGTTTTTGCTAGACAGTTACTACAGTATCCCAGGTGGTTGCTATGGTTTGGCTAGATGATTGCAATAGTGTCCCAGGTCTTTATGGGTTTACTAGATATTTGCTAGGTGGTTGCTGTGGTGTTGCCATAGCAGCTGCTGAAGCAAAACCTCCTAGCAATTATCAAGTAAACCCATAGAGACTACCTGGGACACTATAGCAGTTACCTAGCAACTACATTGCAAACCCCAGAGCAACCACCTAGCAAGCACCTAGGAAACCCACAGCAACCACTGGAATACTATAGCAACTGCTGAGGCAAAAATCGAGCATCACAGATGGTTGCTGTGGGTTTGCCAGACAGTTGCTAGATTTTTACCAGACAGTTGCCATAGTATCCAAGGTGTTGCTAGGTGATTGCTATGCCCAAGAGAAAGCTGAGGGTGAAAATGTTGCATACAGTCCCTTTAAATGACAAAGCAGTCAGCAGTGCTGTAACGGTCCTGTCCTCCTTCAGAGCACAGCTGCATGATCTTTTCAACCTCCGGACGACGCTCCTGCTTTAAGATTATCCCAGATTGGATTATTCTCCCGTGCCGAGCTCTCATCTGCATCTCTGGCGTTCCGGGGAGCCACGTGAAGGCGTCGGGTTCGGCCACTGCCAAGCCCGGAGTGATGCAGTGGGTGCGGGGGCTAGATTATGGAAAGATAATCCTGGGGTCATGTGCCTGGCTGTGCTGCAGATTACGCTGGCACCGGCCGAATACTGCAGGGGGTCTGAGATTACAGCCCAAACACACACACACACACACATACACAACACCCCTCGGCCTCAGTGAGATAAGAAACTCTCCGTGTAGGCCTGCGTTTGATTGCATCCGACCTAAAACCAGATCTTCAGGCCTTCTGTCTGCACTGTTCTGTAATCTGAGGGCCTGAGGCGGGTGTTTAGTGATGAGGCTGTAAAGTGGCAGCATCCCAAAGGGCTTAGGGCATTTCTCCTGAATTAGTGCTGCTTCAGGCGGTTGTTTACATGTGTGTATTTGTGGATAATTAAACTTCAGCTCACACATGGGCCCTCAAACTGGGGAAAAGGGATCAATTCGGCCTCTTAATTTCCTCCTCTTATTAGGAAAAGTGCTCTATCAGTGCTGTCATTGTGAGTAGTGTGTTAGCAAAGGGCCAATTTCTTTGCTTATCTTTCCTGGTGTTTTCCTTTTTCCACTTTGTCCAGGTTCACTGGCAGCATCTGTGTGATGTTATAACCCAAAAAGACTGTAATTCCCTGCAGCTTTTTCCAACCTCTCTTTATCCCGTTTAATTAAACAGGCTGTTTCTGTTACTGTGCCTGTTCTGCACTGTTGCTAGAAGGATGCTGCAGTATCCCAGATGGGGGGCCCTTGTAATAAATGGACAAATCCTCACCATTTCATCAATTGAGGTGAAGTTAGACACAGCAGAACTGAATTTTTGACCTCTAGGGGGCGCTCTAGCCAGTTTGGAACAGAAAAGATGTGATTTACCAGCATTAAAGCAACATTACGTAGAATTTCCACCTTAAAATATCAGCAGCTTCAGGATCATGCTGACGCTCCACTGACTGGAACAGGAAGAACGGCGTCTCAGTCATTCCCACTCCGGGCCGGAGCGCTGCTGCTGCTACTGCACTATGGAGCTCTGGTGGTGGAGCTGCAGGAGGAGAACCTCTCTCCAGAACTGCTGTGTAACACTGCAGAACCCATAGAGTCATATTCGTGTAAAATCCTGTAGCATTGCTCTACCACCTCCACCCACATGCTGCTCCACCTTCAGATAAAGCTTCTGGAGCTCTCAGCTTGTCCAAAAATGCATGTATACAGCTGTCTGTCCACGAGGTGGACATAAACAGTGAATTACACTCCCCAACTATAGGGGAGCCCAGGAGCAAAACAAATAAAAAAATAAAACATTCTTGCATACTGCTGCTTTAAAGCCTTGAATAACCGCGTGTAGATCAGATCATTATAAAAGCACTGGAGTTAAAGTAAGAACGTCAGAAAAGGCCGGTTAGGAGCAGCATCTCTGGACCTGTGATATTAAAGCAGGTTCGTATTGAGCGATTACAGGGCGGAAAACTGGCCGCGTCATTCCCAATAACAGCAGCCGCAGCAGCACAGCCTCGATTTAGCGCTGTCCTTGTTTAGCCCTGGACGTCGTCTGGTTTGACCTGTTGGTTGACAGCAAGGTCGGTGCCAAATATTGGCTCCCATATTGGGGTCAGAGGTGAATGGTATTTTTGTCCAGCCTAGCTGTCTGACACCTGTATTTGCTCTCGGGAGGGGCTGATGTTTCTATCTCTCTGTTAGCAGCCAGTTCAATTTTCTATATATATATATATATATATATATATATAATATATATATATATGAATGAATGATGTATTGCACATACTGCATGATTCATAGTGGACAGGACATAATTCACAGTGGACTCTGAACAATCCATAGTTATGATAAATAAGTGGATACTGCTTAATTGATGGTGGATACTGACCAAGTCATGGTAGTTTCTGAATAATTCATAGTGGATACCTGATCATTCATGCTGTATATTAATTTATTCATCGTCCAGAACTGAGAAATTCATAGTAGATGCTGATACATTGTGGGTACTGGATTATTCATAGTAGATACTATGTAGATTAATTCATAGTGGATACTGAATCATTCATAGTGGATACTGGCTAATAGATATAGTAGATACTGAATAATTCATAGTGGATACTGAATACATCATTGTAGTTGCTGAATAATTCATAGTAGATACTGAATAATTTATAGTGCATACACAGAATCATTCATAGTGGATACTGGCTAATGGATATAGTGGATACTGCATAAATCCATAGTGGATACTGAATAATTCATAGTGGATACTGAATAATTTATAGTGGATACCGAATCATTCATAGTAGATACTGGCTAATTGATATAATGGATGCTGAATACATCATTGTAGTTGCTGAGTAATTCATAGTGGATACTGTCTAGGGCTTGGTTGTTACTAAAAAATTCATGGTGGATACTGCATTATTCTTACTAGATATTATTGAATTTGTAGTGAATACTAAATTATTCCTAGTAGATGCTGAACAATTCATAGTGAATAATCCATACTGGATAATTCATACTAGATATTGATTCATTCTTAGTGGATACTGAGTAATTCATACTGGATTTTAAAAAGTGAATCATTTAGTGAATAATAAATCATTTAATTTGAATAATTGAATAATAGGACCAGGTTTGAAGGGTTAAATTAGTATTGCAGGTGGTATTCTCTTGATGGTTTTGGGGTCTTCAGTCCGTGCGTGTGATCATATGAGTGTATATAAAGGATTTCTGCCTTTAGGGCATTCCTGTAATGTACACTTTTCCTCACCTGCAGCTTTGCCTCCCCACCTAGCGGCCCCTCATTCGGCAGTCTGGCTACTCAGAGCAGTGCCCCATCCTTCGGCAGCCTCGCCCAGCAGAGCTCAGGGTTCGGGACCCAGACCCAGAACGTCGGCTTCTCTGCCTTCGGCTCCTCGGGAGGTGAGTTTCACACTACGACACCACATAGCCGCCTGAGTAATGACCCTGCCCTCACGCAGAACAGCCGCGTCTGAGCGACGGCGAGATTTACAGCCTCTGACCTTTTTCCTTATCCTTTCTCATCCTCGCTCTTTGGCTGGAGTGAGATATTTGAGATATGCATCAGATATGCAGGTGAAATTGAGAGTGTAGTAATCATGACAAATAAAATGAGCCATAGTCTTTGTATGTTACATGGTCATGTATTTCATTAATTTAAGTAAAAACGTGTTGTGTGACTTAATGCTGTGCAGTTTGAGCCAGAGGTAAATAATAATAATAATAATAATAATAATAATAATGAATGAAAAAGTTTTGCATAATCAGGGAAATATCCTGTGTGCTATTCCAGGACACCTTTTCCTCTCTAAACTGGATTTATCTTGGTATATTTGAATGGTGGTGAGAGTTCAGTAGATAGTGAGAAACCGTGAATCTTAAACACTCCTGTTCCTCCTTCAAAACAACATCCAGCAGAACCAAAACGGAGCTAAAAAAACAGGCCAATTCCAAACCCCCAAAACTGTTACATCACAGTCTTGATGGGTTATATTTACACCCCCAATATTTACATATATCCAATCCTATAACCCTGAAATTGCTAAAAACCGATGCTCAATAAATGCTTTTAAAATGGAGGTTGCAGGTAGAGAAACTCAATTAACACACACTGCATGGACAAAAGTATTGGGACGCCTGCTTATTTATCTCTGCTTCTTCTCAAAAAATTAAGGGTATTGAAAGAGTTTATCATGCTACTGTCCATAAAAAGGAGGCTTTCTACTAGATTTTGGAGGAGAATTGCTGTGAAGATTGGATTGCATTCAGTGGCAAGAGCGTTAGCGAGGTCAGGATGTTGGACGACGACGACGACGATGATTATGATGATGATCACCACCCCACCTCATCATCCCCAACTCCATTTACCCAACTTATACCATCCAAAGTACTGGATGGAGCTCCACCACAATCATTCCAGAGAACACAGCTCTTCCACTGCTCCACAGCTCCTCAATGCTGGGGGGCTTTATATACCCCTCTAGTCCACACCTGGCATTAGGCCACTATAGGGACTAGACAAGCTGTGTGAATGTGTGCATTTGCACATCTGTGTCAGCAATGGGTGCAACTTAAGGAAGCTGAACGCATTGATTAGAAGGGCTGTTCACAAAAAATGTGGGTTATTGATTGTATTAGTGATGATGGAATCTACCTGTTGTTTTACAGGTAGATTAGGGCAGTATATAAAAAAGGCTAAACAATAGAAGTGGATAGAAGTGAACAACAACCATGCAGAGCTTTGCAGTACTCTAAACACTGGTAAGGGCCTTTATAGGGAATTGAAAAGCCAATAAAACACTGCATGGCAGATTATAATTGATTATAATGTTTGTGTCAGTTTAATTGATTTTAATCCATTAGTCGAGTTTAATGTAGTAACATAATGATATGCCTTCACAGCCTCCCTCCCTCATTTCAGTAACGGTTAAGAAAACGCAGTGAAGAGATTAAAGGAACTAGGCGAGATACTTTTGCGGATTACGTTGCCTGAGCCTCAACTTTCACGCCTCCCATTGTGGCGTGCAATAAAGAGCAAATCAGAGGGAAACAAATAAGCATGTCTGAAGCACTGCCAGAGGAATTGCCCAGTCCCTCAAGGAAAAACTCGGCAAGCCTCGGTGCTTTTCCCATTAGCCTGGAGTAAATATCAATTACCCAACAAGCCCTCTCTCTCTTTCTCTCTCTCTCTGTCTCTCTGTTCTCTGAGCTGTATTCTGCCATGGCTGTACGTCTGAAGAGCACCAAGTGTTGGTTTCTTTATTAACCCACATTCGGCTCCGGCCCTCAGCTCAGAGCCCAGAATAAATCTTCAGGATGGCCCATTTTTAAAGCAAGTGTGGAGGAGAATCAACCTGAAAATCTCCCCCCTTATTCTTCCCATGCTTATCCTTGCTGTGTCTGTGTGTGGTGTAGGGCAGCGGATGCTCTCAGAATTGGGCCGATTATTATCTGTCTTCAGCTTTAAGTGAGTGATCAGTCGATTCACTTAAAGCTAATTTACTATAACTAAACCTCTCCTTCCTACAAGCAACGGTTGTCAACATCTGTCTTGGTGCAGTGCCGAGCCCAGAGCTCTCTGAGAAACTCCACCACTCCCCACCAGGCACGAGCACTCTGTCAAACCTCAGCGTTCTCCACCAAACCCAGTCGTACTCCGCCATACCCAACTCCAGCATCAGCCACCATACATGATCATTCTCCAGTAGATCCCATCGTTCTCCTCCAAACCCCCATCGTTCTCCACCAAACCCCGTCTACATTCAACAAACTCCACCATTCTCCATCAAACCCAGTCTATATTCACCAAACCCCCATTGGTCTCCACCAAACCCCCATTGGTCTCCACCAAACCCCCATCGGTCTCCACCAAACCCCATCTATATTCAACAAACTCCCATGGTTCTCCACCACACCCAGTATTTATTCATTAAACCCCACCGCTCTCCATCAAACCCAGTCTATATTCAACCAACCCCATCGTTCTCCACCAAACCCCCATCGTTCTCCACCAAACCCTGTCTATATTCAACAAACCCCCATCGTTCTCCACCAAACCCCGTCTATATTCAACAAACCCTCATCGTTCTCCACCAAACCCCGTCTATATTCAACAAACCCCCATCGTTCTCCACCAAACCCCGTCTATATTCAACAAACCCTCATCGATCTCCACCAAACCATTTCTAACCTAGCTATCCATTCTAACACTCCAAAGACCACCACTGTCCAGTTAACACCAGCTTTGTCCAAGATTCCCCACCAAACAGCCATGCTCTCCACCAAACGGCTCTGTTCTTCATAAAACCTTTCCCACCAAACACCATCATTCACCAGTCTCGTCCCCAAATACCAGAACTCACCACCAGACAACCTCCCCCACTAAACCACCACACACACACTTCCCTTTTAGACACCGATAATAATCACCACCAAGTGCCAAACCTGCCCACACCATTATCCACCAAACATCTACATTCTAAAACACCATGGTCCACCAAACCCCCTACAAACCTTCTCCACCCAATGTCAGCATTGTCCATCAGACACCATCCCAGCATCCTTATAGCGCCCGCCTTCTGACCACCCAAATAAACCGGAGTGTGAGCGGGTGAAGAACATACCCAGGACCTGCCACAGCGCCCCAGCCCCAGCGTCTAGGTTTGTTGGGGAGAGTTGGAGAACAGAGGGTTGGTGCACTGCCAGGGCGATGTTGCTGGATGTGTCAGCTGCTGTCGTGGTGAATCTGCACACTGGTAATTTGGCTCTACATGCAGTAATTAATTACTGCAGTACTTCAGACCGACACGACAGAGAGATCTTTACCATCTATTCTGGTTGGTGTTAAGAAGACAAGGGGAAGTGTGTGTTCTAACGCCTGTGTTCAGTTTGATGGTGGAGCTTTTCATGCTGGCTCTATTTTTAAAGTAATGTTTCTCGTCTTTCCTGAAGGGTTTGGAGGATTCGGGAATACCAACACCAATCAGTAAGTTCCATCCAGATTAAGTGTGTGTGTGTGTGTGTGTGTGTGTGTGTGAGTGATGTATATCACTGCATTCTCATTTCTGAAAATCATTAGTAGTCCCACAGCCTAACCTGAACCTTCAGCCAGCTGTACGATTTATTAATATACAGCCCATCACTCTAACCCCCTTCTCTCAGCAGTGAGAGGGTTTCTACAGTAGAAGCTCCAGATCTCATCAGAACAGATAAAGCAGCTGAACATGAATCCAGTAAAAAGGAGAAACAAGAGCTTCTCATTCTGTAGAAAGAAAGTAGTGAGATCTTGTCGGTGAGCTAGTCTGAAGAACAGAGCTCGGTTCCTCCAGGGTTCTCCTGGACGCCCCCCAGTCCAGCCAGCACAGCGTGGAGGATGTGTTCACCTCCATCATCATCAGCAGCAGCAGCAGCTCACCTGATTCACCATCATTAAGCCCTGATTTACCACCAAACCAGGTGTTGGAAGGTGGTGTTGGAGTGCTTCTGCAGAGTTAGGCTTGGAAAGACAGATAGCAGATGGTGTGCGTTGTTTGCAGCCCAACAATTATGCACTTAAAAAGCACTTAAATTACTGCAGTACTATGACTTTACTACACTGTATGGACAAAAGTATTGGGACACCTGCTCATTCATTGTTTCTTCTAAAATCAAGGGGATTCAATCCTGCTTCTGTTTTAGAGCATGGTTGCTGTGAGAATTTGATTGCATTCAGCGACCAGAGCGTTGGAAATCAATCATTCTCAACTCACCAACTCAGTATCCCAAAAGTACTGGCTGGAGCTCCACCACCATCATTCCAGAGAACACAGTTCTTCCAATGCTCCTCACAGGGGGGGGGCAGCCTGGCCTGGAATTCGGCATGGTTCTCTGCAGGAACTAGACAAGCTGTGTGTGTCAGCAATGGGTGCTATTTAAAGTCGCTGAATGCTTTCATTAGAAAAGGCTGTCTGCAAACTTTTGGACATGTATTTTGTGCTACTATATTACTCTAATTTACAGTTTTCTCTTTGTTCTTATTTCAGGTCTGGTTCTCAAACCTTTGGTGGCTGGAGAAGCTAGATGTTCAACAACCTGCCAGTGCCCTTCCTCTCTGCCGTCACACCTCCTTAACATATAGAAATAGAAGAAGGTTGGCGTGAACTGACACACACTGACGAACGCTCTGAACACATCGGCCGTGTGTTGGACTTCTCTAATTAAACAAATAGTTTAAAAACAAAAAACTAATGTTGCTAACAGTTATGAAAGCGCTGCAGAATGAGATCTCGCCAAGTCCATCAAATTATTATTTTATTATTATTTCATTAGCGATATTTGTTGAAATAATCAAAATCGCACCGATCAGCCAAAACATAAGCACCACCTGCCTAATAATGAGTGTGTCGTCCTTGTGCCGCCAAAACACAACTCCACAAGACCTCAGAAGGCGTCCTGTGGTATCTGTAACACCTTCAGAAGTTCGCTGCAGATCCTTCTTTAAGTCCTGTAAGTTGTGAGGTGGGCGGGGCCTTCATGAGCATCACTGAGCTTTGGGTGTTCATGACCCTGTCGACCCTGTCCTTCCTTGGATACTGTGAGGAACACCCCACAAGACCTAATGTCTGATGTTTTGGAGATGTTCTGACCCAGTCAACGTCTAGAACCTCATTCATTCTTCATTTCATACATCAGCTTCAAGAACTGGCTGTTCACAATATACCAGGAATATAGAGGAACCAGGTCAGTGGTGCTAATGTTATGGCTGATCGGTGTATCTGACAGTGGAACAAGACTACGCTGGATTAAATGACCGGATAGATCATATAATAATCCTAGATTGAGAGGAGTTGTCTACATTTTGCAGTGCGGCTAGCTTTGGGAACATTGGGTTGAGCTATTCATTTTCGAACCCGGCTCGTGATGTTTACTACATTACCCAGAAATCAGTTTGTATAAGTTAAGGGTTAAGTGGGCGGTAGTTCTGTGCTCAGCAGCTGGTTTAATGGAGAATCAGCCTCTTTTCTTGTTTATAAGCCTAAATGTTACATTTTGCTGAAGCTTTGTGAGACTTCCAGAGGCCTATTTTTTACGACGAATGTCCAGCTTGAGGGGGGTTGGGAAGGATTTTTGCCACAGATGTGTTAAACAGTCTTCAGCCTGAATGTGAGGCTGTATATTTTAAACATGAGGAAATAAACTCGGCTAATATTAGTCTCACTGGTCTTCACGGTTTTCTGCTTCCTCTCCTCTTTTCTTTTTCCCTTTTAACAAATGACTTCTAGAGGCAGTGGTGGCTCAGCGGTTAGAGCACTGGATTATTGATTGACAGCATCCCGAAAGTACTGGATGGAGCACCAAGCATCATTCCAGAGAACACCGTTCCTCCACAGCTCCTCAATGCTGGGGGGCTTATATATACCCCTCTAGCCCACGCCTGGCATTAGGCAGCATGGTGCTTATCTATCTGCTCCAGAGAGTCCTATTCTATTGGCAGTACTTCTTCTCTACAGGGTCTAGACAAGCTGTGTGTGTATTTGCACATCTGTATCAGCAATGGGTGCAGCTTAAAGTAGCTGAATGCTTTTATTAGAAGGGGTGTCCACACATTTTTGGACAGAGTAATAGTGTATTCATTAAAACTGTCATTGGTCTCGTGCGGTAGCAGCAGCGCTCCGGACGCAGCGGGAATGACGGAGACGCCGTTCTCCCTGTTGCGGTTGTTGGAGCTTCAGCATAATCCTGAAGCTGCTGATTTAAGGTACAGCTGATATGTGATGTTGCTTTGAGGTCATGAAAATCTTTCAAATTAATTTTCAGGATTGAACAGAAACGCTGATGACAGGTGTTGCACGTCTGACAGCTTACTGTGGGCTTTACTATAGGTGTGTGTGTGTGTGTGTGTGTGTGTGTGTGTGTGTGTGTGTGTGTGTGTGTGTGTGTGAGAGAGACAGAGAGAGAGAGAGAAGAAATCTTGCCCCATTGCTTTCTGAATGCCAGCTCGGCTGGGATGGAGAATGTCATTGTCGCCCGGGTCCTTATCTCGCTCCTCTACTGCAGTGGAATCAGGAGCCACTGGAAAATAGCACCGACAGGAATGCTCCGGTCACTCTGAATGACCTGCTGAGGCCTCATATCTCCACTGCATTCCCCGGATGGCACCGCATTCTGCTCTCTGTACGGCCGACAGGGCGGCTCGTCTGTTATTTTCATCATTGATTTTCACGTTTTTCACGTTTGGCTGTGGTTTGTTCTACTGGTAGAAAGAGGAGGAAGTGTCTCAGTCCAGCGTCTCCTCTGAGCCGCCCTCGGTTACGGTCCTACTGATCAGACACTGCAGGAATACCACAGTTAAAAAAGCTCACGCTGCCAGCGGCTCGTGAAAAACCAAGAGGGTCCTCCTCAATCTAATCCAAATGTTTATAATAATAATAATCATATTGAGTCCATTCATTAAGAATAGTTACATTATTGAATATTTTTGTTACTTATATTACATATATAAGTAGTTAATTATGTATTTGTATATGTATTTATGTAATAAATTGTCATTAGTTCACAGGTATATAACAATTTTATTACATATATTTAATATACATAATTATATATAATATCATTTATATATATATATATTATATAATTTACCTTCTACAGTACAAACAAATCTGTTCAGACTCCGCCTCTTCCTTTACTGCTGATATAGGTGTTTTGGGGTGTTTTTTGTAGGATTGCTTTGATTAAGTATAAAAGGGGTCCTCACAAATTTATGGGGGCATTTACACACTTTAGCAAACACTTCAGCACAAAATCTATTATTTTAGAAACACTTAATAAGCATAAAGATCAGTGGTACTAAGAATAGGTTTAGGGTTACAGTTATAGTATAGTTATAGTTTGGGTTGGGTTTAGAAGGATTAGGTTTAAGGTTATAGTTAAGGTTGGGTTTAGAAGGATTAGGTTTAAGGTTATAGTTAAGGTTGGGTTTAGAAGGATTAGGTTTAAGGTTATAGTTAAGGTTGGGTTTAGGGTTAGTATGGTTAGGTTTAAGGTTATAGTCAAAGTTAGATTTGGGTGTAATATGGTTAAGGTTTCTGTTCAAGGTTATAGTTAAGGTTGGGTTTAGAAGGGTTAGGATTAGGTCTAAGGTTATAGTTAAGGTTGGGTTTAGAAGGATTAGGTCTAAGGTTATAGTTAAGGTTGGGTTTAGAAGGATTAGGTTTAAGGTTATAGTTAAGGTTGGGTTTAGAAGGATTAGGTTTAAGGTTATAGTTAAGGTTGGGTTTAGAAGGATTAGGTTTAAGGTTATAGTTAAGGTTGGGTTTAGAAGGATTAGGTCTAAGGTTATAGTTAAGGTTGGGTTTAGAAGGATTAGGTTTAAGGTTATAGTTAAGGTTGGGTTTAGAAGGGTTAGGTTTAAGGTTATAGTTAAGGTTGGGTTTAGAAGGGTTAAGATTAGGTCTAAGGTTATAGTTAAGGTTGGGTTTAGAAGGGTTAAGATTAGGTCTAAGGTTATAGTTAAGGTTGGGTTTAGAAGGGTTAGGATTAGGTCTAAGGTTATAGTTAAGATTGGATTTAGAAGGGTTAAGATTAGGTTTAAGGTTATAGTTAAGGTTGGGTTTAGAAGGGTTAAGATTAGGTCTAAGGTTATAGTTAAGGTTGGGTTTAGAAGGGTTAGGATTAGGTCTAAGGTTATAGTTAAGGTTGGGTTTAGAAGGATTAGGTTTAAGGTTATAGTTAAGGTTGGGTTTAGGGTTAGTATGGTTAGGTTTAAGGTTATAGTCAAAGTTAGATTTGGGTGTAATATGGTTAAGGTTTCTGTTCAAGGTTATAGTTAAGATTGGATTTAGAAGGGTTAAGATTAGGTTTAAGGTTATAGTTAAGATTGGGTTTAGAAGGGTTAGGATTAGGTCTAAGGTTATAGTTAAGGTTGGGTTTAGAAGGATTAGGTCTAAGGTTATAGTTAAGGTTGGGTTTAGAAGGATTAGGTTTAAGGTTATAGTTAAGGTTGGGTTTAGAAGGGTTAAGATTAGGTCTAAGGTTATAGTTAAGGTTGGGTTTAGAAGGGTTAAGATTAGGTCTAAGGTTATAGTTAAGGTTGGGTTTAGAAGGGTTAGGATTAGGTCTAAGGTTATAGTTAAGATTGGATTTAGAAGGGTTAAGATTAGGTTTAAGGTTATAGTTAAGATTGGGTTTAGAAGGGTTAGGATTAGGTCTAAGGTTATAGTTAAGGTTGGGTTTAGAAGGATTAGGTTTAAGGTTATAGTTAAGGTTGGGTTTAGGGTTAGTATGGTTAGGTTTAAGGTTATAGTCAAAGTTAGATTTGGGTGTAATATGGTTAAGGTTTCTGTTCAAGGTTATAGTTAAGATTGGATTTAGAAGGGTTAAGATTAGGTTTAAGGTTATAGTTAAGATTGGATTTAGAAGGGTTAAGATTAGGTTTAAGGTTATAGTTAAGATTGGGTTTAGAAGGGTTAGGATTAGGTCTAAGGTTATAGTTAAGGTTGGGTTTAGAAGGATTAGGTCTAAGGTTATAGTTAAGGTTGGGTTTAGAAGGATTAGGTTTAATGTTATAGTTAAGGTTGGGTTTAGAAGGATTAGGTTTAAGGTTATAGTTAAGGTTGGGTTTAGAAGGATTAGGTTTAAGGTTATAGTTAAGGTTGGGTTTAGAAGGGTTAGGATGAGGTTTAAGGTTATAGTTAAGGTTAGGTTTAGAAGGGTTAGGATTAGGTTTAAGGTTATAGTTAAGGTTGGGTTTAGAAGGGTTAGGATTAAGTTTAAGGTTATAGTTAAGGTTGGGTTTAGAAGGGTTAGGATTAGGTCTAAGGTTATAGTTAAGGTTGGGTTTAGAAGGGTTAGGATGAGGTCTAAGGTTATAGTTAAGGTTGGGTTTAGAAGGGTTAGGATTAGGTTTAAGGTTATAGTTAAGGTTGGATCTAGAAGGGTTAAGATTAGGTTTAAGGTTATAGTTAAGGTTGGGTTTAGGGTTAGTATGGTTAGGTTCAAGGTTATAGTCAAAGTTAGATTTGGGTGTAATATGGTTAAGGTTTCTGTTTAAGGTTATAGTTAAGGTTGGGTTTAGAAGGGTTAGGATTAGGTTCAAGGTTATAGTTAAGGTTGGATTTAGAAGGGTTAAGATTAGGTTTAAGGTTATAGTTAAGATTGGGTTTAGAAGGGTTAGGTTTAAGGTTATAGTTAAGGTTGGGTTTAGAAGGGTTAGGATTAGGTCTAAGGTTATAGTTAAGGTTGGATTTAGAAGGGTTAAGATTAGGTTTAAGGTTATAGTTAAGATTGGGTTTAGAAGGGTTAGGATTAGGTCTAAGGTTATAGTTAAGGTTGTGTTTAGAAGGATTAGGTTTAAGGTTATAGTTAAGGTTGGATTTAGAAGGATTAGGTTTAAGGTTATAGTTAAGGTTGGGTTTAGAAGAATTAGGTTTAAGGTTATAGTTAAGGTTAGGTTCAGAAGGGTTAGGATTAGGTTTAAGGTTATAGAAAGGGTTGGATTTAGAAGGATTAGGTTTAAGGTTATAGTTAAGGTTGGGTTTTGTAGGATTAGGTTTAAGGTTATAGTTACGGTTGGGTTTAGAAGAGTTAGGATTAGGTTTAAGGTTATAATTGAGGTTAGGTTTACAATGGTTAGATTATAGGTTATAGTTAAGGTTTAGGTTTAGAAGGGTTAGGTTTAAGGTTATAGTTAAGGTTGGGTTTAGAAGAGTTAGGTTTAAGGTTATAGTTAAGGTTGGGTTTAGAAGGATTAGGATTAGGTTTAAGGTTGGGTTTAGAAGGGTTAGGATTAGGTTTAAGGTTATAGTTAAGGTTGGGTTTAGAAGGATTATGTTTAAGGTTATAGTTACGGTTGGGTTTAGAAGGGTTAGGATTTGGTTTAAGGTTATAGTTAAGGTTGGGTTTAGAAGGGTTAGGATTAGGTTTAAGGTTATAGTTAAGGTTGGGTTTAGAAGGGTTAGGATGAGGTTTAAGGTTATAGTTAAGGTTGGGTTTAGAAGGGTTAGGATTAGGTTTAAGGTTATAGTTAAGGTTGGGTTTAGAAGGGTTAAGATTAGGTTTAAAGTTATAGTTAAGGTTGGGTTCAGAAGGGTTAGGATTAGGTTTAAGGTTATAGTTAAGGTTGGGTTCAGAAGGGTTAGGATTAGGTTTAAGGTTATAGTTAAGGTTGGGTTCAGAAGGGTTAGGATTAGGTTTAAGGTTATAGTTAAAGTTGGGTTTAGAAGGGTTAGGATTAGGTTTAAGGTTATAGTTAAGGTTGGGTTTAGAAGGGTTAAGATTAGGTTTAAGGTTATAGTTAAGGTTGGGTTTAGGGTTAGTATGGTATGGTTAAGGCCAGGGTTAGTTGGCCTAGGTTTAAGGTTCTGCTCAGATTTAAGGTTAGGTTTAGGTGTACTCAATGGTAGTCCTCATTAATATAGTAAAACACGTGTGTGTATGGTGAGTGAGTGTGAGCTCAGCTCAGCATTAGAGGAGCTCTCTGCCTCTTGGGTTTTACTGTAGTTACATCTAAACGTATTATAGCTGACCGCTGCTCAGATGGAGAGGAGCCCAGCTGGAATTGTATGGACAAGCTAGTCCAGTTATGTCCACTCCGGACTTTGCTCTGTGCTGCCCAGTGTGGCCCAGATCTCTGGTCACTAATGAAGGATGTCATGACCTGGTTTACTTGTGGATTTATTAGTCAGAGTGGACCACTACTATTGTCCCATAGATCTGATAGAGTGTAAAACCACACATCTGCACCCACACAGAGCGGCCAGTTTACCATATACAGTCGCCAAGGTCTAGAAGAACCAAGCGGTCACCCTCAGCTTAGAGGTGGTTGGTTTATATGGTCAGGATCAGACCAGGAACCGCCAAAGCACAGGCCTGGTATTAGAACCTCATACTGGATATTAATGTTATTAGAGCTTCATACTGGATATTAATGTAATTAGAGCTTCATACTGGACATTAATGTTATTAGAGCTTCATACTGGATATTAATGTTATTAGAGCTTCATACTGGATATTAATGTTATTAGAACTTCATACTGGATATTAATGTTATTAGAGCTTCATACTGAATATTAATGTTATTAGAGCTTCATACTGGATAATAATAATATTAGAGCTTCATTCTGGATATTAATGTTATTAGAGCTTCATACTGGATATTAATGTTATTAGAGCTTCATACTGGATATTAATGCTACTAGAGCTTCATACTGGATATTAATGTCATTAGAGCTTCATACTGGATAATAATAATATTAGAGCTTCATTCTGGATATTAATGTTATTAGAGCTTCATACTGGATATTAATGTTATTAGAGCTTCATACTGGATATTAATGTTATTAGAGCTTCATACTGGATATTAATGTTATTAGAGCTTCATACTGGATATTAATGCTGTTAGAGCTTCATACTGGATATTAATGCTGTTAGAGCTTCATACTGGATATTAATGCTACTAGAGCTTCATACTGGATATCAATGTCATTAGAGCTTCATACTGGATATAAATGTCATTAGAGCTTCATACTGGATATAAATGTTTAGAGCTTCATACTGGATATTAATGTCATTAGAGCTTCATACTGGATATTAATGTCATTAGAGCTTCATACTGAATATTAATGTTATTAGAGCTTCATACTGGATATTAATGTTATTAGAGCTTCATACTGGATATTAATGTTATTAGAGTTTCATACTGGATATTAATGTTATTAGAGCTTCATACTGGATATTAATGTTATGTATATCTCTCTTTAAATTCAGCGGAGTTGAACTGGCCCATTGTAAGGCCTGTAAATGAGCTGGTGTTTATAATGTAAAGTTTCTGTGGCTTAGGACTCTGGGACTCTTGGGGAAATGCTCACTATGTACCCCCTTTTTTCCCAGACTGCCTGCTGTGAAGATAAGCTTATCTGGGCTTTGATGTGTATCAGTTTGCTGATTTGCGACTGCTGGGGATACGTACGTCCACCGCCTTATCTGCTTTAAAGCACATAATCAAGGATGGGTGAAGCACAGTCATGCACAGGGAAATATACGTTAGTGTGTACCGAGGGGCAGCGCGGTTCACTCTGCAGTCTGTAAGTAATTGCTGCCAATGTGATGCGATTTGGACTCCCACACACGGCTCAAGCCGTCTGAAATGGAGTTATAGAGGAATACTTCAGCTGTTCTCACCCTTATCTGCATCTGCTGCAGCTGTAGCATACAGATGAATATCACAGTCTGAAAGTTCAGCACTGTGGGTTTCTTAAAAATGTCCAATAAATAAAATAGAGGAAGACTGGGTCTGATCACCAGGGTCAGGGATCGGACCAGAGGGGGTTAAACATGGGCCTCACCTGGGTTGCACACTGCATACAAGGCCTAGATGAGGCCCATGTGAGACTAAGGTGTACAAACCCACTCCGAGCCCATGCCCACCTTGAACCCATCAAGCCAGGGACCAAGAAGGGGTTAACATTAGGGTGGGCTGTAACAATGGGGTCCCAGTAACAACACAGATAATGGACATGCCCAACTTTTGGAGACAAAAGAGCTACACCAATCAACCATAACATTAAAACCACCTGCCTCATATTCTGTAGGTGCCACCAAATCAGCTCTGACCCATAGAGGCATGGACTCCACAAGACCTCCACGCACCTTCAGAAGTCCTGTGAGCTGTGGGAGCATCACTGAGCCTTTGGGAGCCCATGACCCTGTCACTGGTTCACCAGTTCTCCATCCTTGGAGCACTGTTGGTAGCTACTGACCACTGCATACCGTAAACCCCCTACAAGCCTCCCCACCAGGGTCAGTGATGGGACCAGGAAGGGTTTATCATTAGGGTGGGCTGTAACAATGGGGCCCATTTGGGAAGCCCACTCAGAGCCCAAGCCCACCTGAAACCCACGTAGCCCACGTTGCACTCATGTGACTTCTGCAGCTGTCCACTTGTTTCTACGGTAAGTGATTTACAGGTATGTGCAGTTTTCTGTACAGGGACAGATCTGCAGTCAGAGTGGACTGCTCTGCTGTTGGACATAAAACATTGGACACAGTCAATGACCGTAACCCACTGCTGCAGACCCGCCTCCTCTAATCCCTCCATCCTTCACCTCCCTCCACATCTATCTCCACAAATCCCTCTCGGATGATAATCTGTCTGAGGCTGGAAGGTTTCCGTAAAACCAGATGAAGCAGCGGTGATGTGTTATTAAAGGCGGTCAGGGCCGCTGTTGCTGGCAGGGATGTTCCCGCAGCCTTGAGCAAGAGCAGCCGTGGCTTTCCTGAATTCTTAGCAAGCTGGATGCTTATGGTTCTGGATGTAGCACGTTGGATGATCACCACCCCACCTTAACCCTATACTGGATGAAGAGCCCTCTAGCCCACGCCTGGCATTAGTAGGCAGTATGGTGCCAATCGGTTCATGATGTTGATCTGCTCTTGCAGAAGGTCCTATTCTATTGGCAGTACTTCTCTACAGGAGCTAGACAAGCTGTGTGTGTGTGTGTGTGTGTGTGTGTGTGTGTGTGTGTGTGTGTGTGTGTGCGCGCGCATTTGCACATCTGTGTTAACAGTGGGCGCAACTTAAAGTAGCTAAAGCAATTCGTTAGAAGGGCCGTCCACAAACTTTTGGACATACAGTTTATATACAGTTCTCTATTCTAGGGCCCACACAGTGCTGAGGTTAAATTATGTCCGGGTGAAAGGACGGGGTCTCCTCTTCTGGAAACGTCCCCACTGTACATTAGAGGGGAATTAGACTGAGTCCAGAAAAGCAGTGCAGGTCTGAACAGTCCTCGGTGCTCGGAGGACGACCGTAGCAACGCTGGGGATGAAACCCTCCCAGTCACAGGGCGGATGTTTATGCCGATGTGTCTGTAAACCTCTGTAAGAAAGAAATCCCTGAGGAGCAAAGTCTCGATTTAGCTTCAGCTCGGAGATTTGGCCCGTATCCCGACTCCCGGCTGCAATCAAACGCCTGCTCATCCGTCTCTGCCAGCGCAGAGCAGCAGGCCTTTACCCTGACCGTCCCCGAGATCTTCAGACAGCCTTGAACTTTTCTCCTCCTCTCCTCTCTTCTCCTTTTCTCCTCTTTTCTCATTTACAGCATTTATCTGACGCTCTTATCCAGAGCGACTTACAGGGTTACTCGTATTACAGAGGAGGGCCAATGTAGTGTTAGGAGTCTTGCCCAGGGACTCTTATTGGTGTAGCGCAGCACAGTCACCCAGACCGGGAATCGAACCCCAGTCTCTAACATGGTGTAATAGCTCACTAGCTGCTAGTGGTTTTATCTGTTGTGCCACACCAACCACTCTCCTCCTCTCTTCTCTTTTCTCCTCCTCTCTCCTCCTCTCTTCTCTTTTCTCCTCCTCTCTTCTCTTTTCTCCTCCTCTCTCCTCCTCTCTTCTCTTTTCTTCTCCTCTCTTCTCTTTTCTCCTCCTCTCTCCTCCTCTCTTCTCTTTTCTCCTCCTCTCTCCTCCTCTCTTCTCTTTTCTCCTCCTCTCTCCTCCTCTCTTCTCTTTTCTCCTCCTCTCTTCTCCTCTCTTCTCTTTTCTCCTCCTCTCTTCTCCTCCTCTCTTCTCTTTTCTCCTCCTCTCTTCTCCTCCTCTCTTCTCTTTTCTCCTCCTCTCTTCTCCTCTCTCCTCTCTTTTCCTCCTCTCTTCTCTTTTCTCCTCCTCTCTTCTCCTCCTCTCTTCTCCTCTCTTCTCTTTTCTCCTCATCTCTCCACTCTCCTCCTCTCTTCTCTTTTCTCCTCCTCTCTTCTCTTTTCTCCTCATCTCTCCACTCTCCTCTCTTCTCTTTTCTCCTCCTCTCTTCTCCTCTCTTCTCTTTTCTCCTCCTCTCTTCTCCTCCTCTCCTCTCTTCTCTTTTCTCCTCCTCTCCTCTCTTCTCCTCATCTCTTCTCCTCCTCTCCTCTCTTCTCCTTTTCTCCTCCTCTCCTCTCTTCTCCTTTTCTCCTCCTCTTCTCTTTTCTCCTCCTCTCTTCTCCTCCTCTCCTCTCTTCTCCTTTTCTCCTCCTCTCTTCTCCTCCTCTCTTCTCTTTTCTCCTCCTCTCTCCTCCTCTCTTCTCTTTTCTCCTCCTCTCTCCTCCTCTCTTCTCTTTTCTCCTCCTCTCTCCTCCTCTCTTCTCTTTTCTCCTCCTCTCTTCTCCTCTTCTCTTTTCTCCTCCTCTCTTCTCCTCCTCTCTTCTCTTTTCTCCTCCTCTCTTCTCCTCCTCTCTTCTCTTTTCTCCTCCTCTCTTCTCCTCCTCTCTTCTCTTTTCTCCTCCTCTCTTCTCCTCCTCTCTTCTCTTTTCTCCTCCTCTCTTCTCCTCTCTCCTCTCTTTTCCTCCTCTCTTCTCTTTTCTCCTCCTCTCTTCTCCTCCTCTCTTCTCCTCTCTTCTCTTTTCTCCTCATCTCTCCACTCTCCTCCTCTCTTCTCTTTTCTCCTCCTCTCTTCTCTTTTCTCCTCATCTCTCCACTCTCCTCTCTTCTCTTTTCTCCTCCTCTCTTCTCCTCTCTTCTCTTTTCTCCTCCTCTCTTCTCCTCCTCTCCTCTCTTCTCTTTTCTCCTCCTCTCCTCTTTTCTCCTCCTCTCTTCTCCTCCTCTCCTCTCTTCTCCTTTTCTCCTCCTCTCTTCTCCTCCTCTCTTCTCTTTTCTCCTCCTCTCTTCTCTTTTCTCCTCCTCTCTCCTCTTTTCTCCTCCTCTCTTCTCCTCTCTTCTCTTTTCTCCTCCTCTCTTCTCCTCTCTTCTCTTTTCTCCTCCTCTCTTCTCCTCCTCTCTTCTCTTTTCTCCTCCTCTCTTCTCCTCCTCTCTTTTCCTCCTCTCTTCTCTTTTCTCCTCCTCTCTTCTCCTCCTCTCTTCTCTTTTCTCCTCTTCTCCTCCTCTCTTCTCTTTTCTCCTCCTCTCTCCACTCTCCTCCTCTCTTCTCTTTTCTCCTCCTCTCTTCTCCTCTCTTCTCTTTTCTCCTCATCTCTCCACTCTCCTCCTCTCTTCTCTTTTCTCCTCCTCTCTTCTCCTCTCTTCTCTTTTCTCCTCCTCTCTTCTCCTCTCTTCTCTTTTCTCCTCCTCTCTTCTCCTCCTCTCTTCTCCTTTTCTCCTCCTCTCTTCTCCTCCTCTCCTCTCTTCTCCTTTTCTCCTCCTCTCCTCTTTTCTCCTCCTCTCTTCTCCTCCTCTCTTCTCCTCTCCTCTCTTCTCCTTTTCTCCTCCTCTCCTCTTTTCTCCTTTTCTCCTCCTCTCCTCTTTTCTCCTCTCCTACTCTCTTCTCCTTTTCTCCTCCTCTCCTCTTTTCTCCTACTCTCTTCTCCTTTTTTCTTTTCCTCTCTTCTCCTCCTCTCCTCTCTTCTCCTCCTCTCCTCTCCTCTCTTCTCCTTTTCTCCTCCTCTCTTCTCCTTTTCTCCTCTCCTCTCTTCTCCTCCTCTCTTCTCCTTTTCTCCTCTCCTCTCCTCTTTTCTCCTCTCCTCTCTTCTCCTCCTCTCTTCTCCTTTTCTCCTCTCCTCTCTTCTCCTTTTCTCCTCCTCTCTTCTCCTCCTCTCTTCTCCTTTTCTCCTCCTCTCCTCTTTTCTCCTCTCCTCTCTTCTCCTTTTCTCCTCCTCTTCTCCTTTTCTCCTCTCTTCTCCTCCTCTCTTCTCCTTTTCTTCTCTCTTCTCCTTTTCTCCTCTCTTCTCCTTTTCTCCTCTCCTCTCCTCTTTTCTCCTCCTCTCTTCTCCTCCTCTCTTCTCCTTTTCTCCTCCTCTCTTCTCCTCCTCTCCTCTTCTCCTTTTCTCCTCCTCTCCTCTTTTCTCCTCCTCTCTTCTCCTCCTCTCCTCTCTTCTCCTTTTCTCCTCCTCTCTTCTCCTCCTCTCCTCTCTTCTCCTTTTCTCCTCCTCTCCTCTTTTCTCCTCCTCTCTTCTCCTCCTCTCCTCTCTTCTCCTTTTCTCCTCCTCTCTTCTCCTCCTCTCTTCTCTTTTCTCCTCCTCTCTCCTCTTTTCTCCTCCTCTCTTCTCCTCTCTTCTCTTTTCTCCTCCTCTCTTCTCCTCTCTTCTCTTTTCTCCTCCTCTCTTCTCCTCCTCTCTTCTCTTTTCTCCTCCTCTCTTCTCCTTTTCTCCTCTCCTCTCCTCTTTTCTCCTCTCCTCTCTTCTCCTCCTCTCTTCTCCTTTTCTCCTCTCCTCTCTTCTCCTCCTCTCTTCTCCTTTTCTCCTCTCCTCTCCTCTTTTCTCCTCTCCTCTCTTCTCCTCCTCTCTTCTCCTTTTCTCCTCTCCTCTCTTCTCCTCCTCTCTTCTCCTTTTCTCCTCCTCTCCTCTTTTCTCCTCCTCTCTTCTCCTTTTCTCCTCTCTTCTCCTCCTCTCTTCTCCTTTTCTTCTCTCTTCTCCTTTTCTCCTCTCCTCTCCTCTTTTCTCCTCCTCTCTTCTCCTCCTCTCTTCTCCTTTTCTCCTCTCCTCTCTTCTCCTCCTCTCTTCTCCTTTTCTCCTCTCTTCTCCTTTTCTCCTCCTCTCTTCTCCTCCTCTCTTCTCCTTTTCTCCTCCTCTCCTCTCTTTTCCTCCACTCTTTTTCTCTCCTTTAACACATTTAGCGTGTCTGGTGTTCTGGTGATGGCGTTGAGTACATTAAACATTTTGAGAAACAGCAAATGATCTGAGTAACATAAACATCATAAAGGATCAAAAGAGACTAAAGAGATCAATCAGATCAGTGATAAACATTTACACAGTATTCCTTCATGTTCGTCGGCTGTAAAGTAGAATTAAAAATAGCTGCAAATTCCAACTCGTTACCCTAAACAACCACGTCCAAACCACTAGGTTTTGTTCACCTCCCACAGAAACCACACGAGCGTGCCGGTCAGGTTAGCTCGTCCGCCCTCCGAGAGATCGAGCTTGCGCTGAAGAGCAGCATAATGAGGGACCACAGGCTGAAGATTCTGATGCTAATGGATGCCAATGCTAATGCATCCCATAAATCCCTGCATTCCTCTGATGCCTCCCAGAGCTTCAGGCAGCAAGTATAAGGATCGCAGACGCCTATTGAAACGCTAGCATGCGCCAATATTAGCGCTGGAGGTGAGCTGTCTTAGGTATAGTGCGGTCAGATTGTTGGTACTGGGCATTAAGTTACAGACTGAGACAGGTGTCTGCTGCCTGCAGGGCTCCGAGGTTTAGCTCGTAAATTTAGCCCTGGATGTGTGGCCTGGGAATGCCAGGGACGCAGCGTTACTCGGGCAGGTCAGGGCCATCTGTAGCCTCTATAAACTGCTAAATGACCCTGAGAGAAAATGACCCCCGGATGAGCCGTATATTCGGATGCTGCAGCTCTTTGCCGGTCAGGGTGGTGATAATAGAGACGGTTTGACCTGAAATGCACCAGAACCGACGAGCCTGTTTTTATGACACAGCAAGGTTATGGTCGTCTATTTTAAATGCCAAGCAGCATCCAGCGTAACTGGAGGCTGGACTGATTCTGCAACAAACAGGCCAGAATGTGAGGGTGTTTATGATGCTCTGTCATGGTCAGTATAAATTATTATTTTAATCATAATCTGTTGCCTCTGAGACGTTCAGCTATACAGTAAAGCTAAAACCTATGATATAAAATATAGCTCACTTTGTTTAGACACTTTTCTATATAACCTTGAGGCTCCAGGTTAGACTGCTGGAGCAGTAGACACTGGTGCAGGGTGTGGAATACAGTAAACAGTAATGTGATCTACGGTATACACTGTTACAGTCTGCTATATACAGTATACACTGTTAAAGTGAACAGTGGTGCAGTGTGGTATACAGTGTATATATAGTGGTGCAGTGTATATATATAGTGGTGCAGTGTGTGGTATACAGTGTATATATAGTGGTGCAGTGTATATATAGTGGCGCAGTGTGTGGTATACAGTGTGTATATAGTGGTGCAGTGTATATATATAGTGGCGCAGTGTGTGGTATACAGTGTATATATAGTATACAGTGTGTATATATAGTGGCGCAGTGTGTGGTATACAGTGTATATATAGTATACAGTGTGTATATAGTGGCGCAGTGTGTGGTATACAGTGTATATATAGTATACAGTGTGTATATAGTGGCGCAGTGTGTGGTATACAGTGTATATATAGTATACAGTGTGTATATAGATAGTGATGCAGTGTGTGGTATGCAGTGTATATATAGTATACAGTGTATATATATAGTGGTGCAGTGTGTGGTATACAGTGTATATATATAGTGGTGCAGTGTGTGGTATACAGTGTATATATAGTATACAGTGTGTATATATAGTGGTGCAGTGTGTGGTATACAGTGTATATAGATAGTGGTGCAGTGTGTGGTATACAGTGTATATAGATAGTGGTGCAGTGTGTGGTATACAGTGTATATATAGTATACAGTGTGTATATATAGTGGCGCAGTGTGTGGTATACAGTGTATATATAGTATACAGTGTGTATATATAGTGGCGCAGTGTGTGGTATACAGTGTATATATAGTATACAGTGTGTATATATAGTGGCGCAGTGTGTGGTATACAGTGTATATATAGTGGTGCAGTGTATATATATATAGTGGCGCAGTGTGTGGTATACAGTGTATATATAGTATACAGTGTGTATATATAGTGGCGCAGTGTGTGGTATACAGTGTATATATAGTATACAGTCTGTATATAGATAGTGATGCAGTGTGTGGTATACAGTGTATATATATATAGTGATGCAGTGTGTGGTATACAGTGTATATATAGTATACAGTGTATATATATAGTGGTGCAGTGTGTGGTATACAGTGTATATAGATAGTGGTGCAGTGTGTGGTATACAGTGTATATATAGTGGTGCAGTGTATATATAGTGGTGCAGTGTGTGGTATACAGTGTATATATAGTGGTGCAGTGTGTATATATAGTGGTGCAGTGTGTGGTATACAGTGTATATAGATAGTGGTGCAGTGTGTGGTATACAGTGTATATATAGTGGTGCAGTGTGTGGTATACAGTGTATATATAGTGGTGCAGTGTGTATATATAGTGGTGCAGTGTGTGGTATGCAGTGTATATATAGTATACAGTCTATATATATAGTGGTGCAGTGTGTGGTATACAGTGTATATATATAGTGGTGCAGTGTGTAGTATACAGTGTGTATATAGATAGTGGTGCAGTGTGTGGTATACAGTGTGTATATATAGTATACAGTGTGTATATAGATAGTGGTGCAGTGTGTGGTATACAGTGTATATATAGTATACAGTGTGTATATAGATAGTGGTGCAGTGTGTGGTATACAGTGTGTATATAGATAGTGGTGTAAACTAGTACAGTGTGTGGTATACAGTGTATATATAGTATACAGTGGTGCAGTGTGTGGCATACAGTATATACAGATACAGTATACAGTGGTACAGTGTGTGGTATACAGTGTATATATAGTTAAAGTATACAGTATACACAGGTACAGTGTGTAGTATACAGTGTAAACTAGTACAGTGTGTGTTATACAGTGTATATATAGTATACAGTGGTGCAGTGTGTGGTATAAAGTTTATATATTGTATACAGTGGTGCAGTGTGTGGTATACAGTATATACAGGTAAAGTATACAGTATACACTGGTACAGTGTGTAGTATAGTGTGTGTGTATATATATATATAGTATACAACATAAACTGGTACAGTGTTTGGTATACAGTATATACGGGTAACGTACACAGAATACACTGGTACACTGTGTAGTATACAGTGTGTATATATAGTATACAGTATAAACTGGTACAGTGTGGTATACAGTTTATATAAAGTAAACAGTGGCACAGTGTGGTATACAGTATATACAGGTAATGTATACAGTATAAACTGGTACAGTGTGTAGTATAGAGTGGATATATAGTATACAGTATAAACTGGTACAGTGTGTGATATACAGTATAGGTGCAGTATATTCAGGTGTACTAGAGTAATGTGTACAGTGTGGTATACAGTATATACAGGCACTGTATGCAGAAAACACTATACACTGGCAAAGCATACAGCATATGCTAGTACGATGTGCAGTGGAGAGTATACATGGTACAGTATGTGATCTACAGTATACACGGATACAGTCTGCAATATTCAGTATACACTGTTAAAGTAGACAGTATAGTTTGCAGTGCGCAGTATACAGTATACACTGGTACAGTTTGTGGTATACAGTATTTGCAGTATACAGTGGTACACTGTGCAGTGTATATAAGTGAAGTATACAGTATAAACTGGTACAGCTGAAATTTGAAAACTTATTCTGAACTTCCTCCTCATCCATGAATAATGGGATAATACGCTCTATCATCAGCCCCAGTTGAGGGGACCGTGGTCTGTTGGTGAAACCATTTGGGATGGATTGCATCAGTGAGCGAGCGAGTGCTCCATGAAGGGGATGTTTTTTACAGTTAATATTTGCTTGACTGGTAATAATAAAAACAATGTCTCAAACCAACCAGCAGGAAAAAGGTCAACAAAAAAAATCATTTATTTTTTCAATCAATTTGAGAATTGAATAAATTAAAAGATATCTCTAATTTTAGTTCATTTTTTTTATCAATTATTTAAATTTATTTGTAATTTACTCAAGTTTTAATAGGTGCCGTACACTCCCCAGCTTACAGTCCATATATGGAAACTAGGCTGCAAAAACAGCCTGTTTTTAATTATTTGCTTTTAAATTTGTTTTTTATCCCAGTTTTGGTTCTGCCACTTAACCCCCCCACCCTATCTTAGCTTCCCCTAGCACCAGCAGTGGTCAGACACCTGCGCTGGCCAACATTGCGTTTAGAGTGATGAGGGGCAAGAGCGCCATCTACCCACCCTGAGACATCACGGCCAGTTGTGCTCTCTCAGACTCCGGCTGCTGATGGCAAAGCGGCATTGCTCGGGACTCGTATTCACGACCCCCTGGCCATAGTGGCAGTGCATTAGCCCGAATTACTTGCTTTTGTGATGTTACAAAAATCAACAGATTGGCATATATGCACCTATTGTATCCCAGCAGGTTAGCCCCGCCCATCCATTTTTAAGATATAGAGTCAGGTCCATTGTCTAAGTAACACAGTCTTTTGTCATGTTGACTTCAGCTTAACAACAGTAGCGTGGTAGTGCACAGTTCCTCCATTTTCACAGGCTCAAAAGTAATTGGACAAACTAATACCTGCATGCGGATCCTTTGCGGTCAGTCTGGAGCACATGAAGGCCTTTCCTGCAGCCGTATGTGCTATCGTGCCAGAACACTACCTCCACCATGTTTGGCAGATGATGTGATGGTGTGCTCTGTGAAAAGCTGCTCAGCTGGGTTGAGGTCAGGTGATCGACTCTGATGATGAACCGATGTTTGTCTCTATTGGTCGATTCGTCATGAACGTTTAATACAGTGCAAATTTTGAAAAATTTTTTAACATGTCAAACCGTAAAATGGAGATACGATTTTTTGCCACGTCTTGAGGACGCATTGTAATGCGATCCGGCTGTGGTGGTGGTGGTGGTGTTACCCACTACGCTAACCAGCCACAGGAGGCCCATTTGCGTAAACCTGCCGGCTTGTCCTGCCGGCTCTGCAGGTGTGTTTTGACTGATGTTCGGATTCCCAGCTCAGACTGAGTCTAGCTGGCAGCGGATCGACAGTCTCTAAAAGAATGTAAAATGGAGGGATCTTCAAAGACAGCACACCGGTGGAGGAGTGAGTGAGGGGTGGGGGGGCCTTTTCCCTCCCTCACTGTCAAAGCCTTTGGCTCATTTCCTTCATGTCCCAAATAGTCCCTCTTCAGCTTGTTTACAGTGTACTGGCGGGTTTAATATGCTGCTCACAGCCGCTGTATCCTGCCGTTCGGAGTCGCGGGTTTATTTATCTCTGGGCAGGATGTGTGAAATAGAAATTACTCCACAATCAAGGGCCGGCGGTGTTTGCAGAGTAATAGGGGAAAAAGCTCCATCTCGCCTGCACTCACCGGCCGTTTACCCGCCGTCGCTTTTCCGCTCTCAGCGCCGTCTGCCTCGGACTCTGAGCTCAGCCATGAATAAATCTCTTTCATCTCTGGACCTTCAGAAGCAGCTCAGTTTTGTTATAGAATCTTCTCTTAATTGGGTTTGCGTGGGCTCGCTACGTCACTGTCTGTCTGAGGTCTGAACTGCAGTGGTTGCATCCTTCGATCTATAAAAATAAACTACATATATATACTGATCAGAAGTCCTCTGGAGGTTCTCTGGAGAACTTCACTGGAGAACCTGCCCTGATGCTTTTCCTTCTTCCTCCCATGAAGATCAAGCTTGTCTGATCTCTTTCTGATAGAAGACCTACCTGCTACCATGACGACCTTTTAGGACTGTTGGAGGCTTCTTTACTCATCTTGAGGTTCTGCTCTTGGGCTGATCTTGCTAGGACGGTCTGATCTGCCCATGTTGGTCAGCTGTTCCTCTTGTAGATGATTTAGTGGACGGTGGAACAGCGGCTGATTTCTAACAGTTCTGAGATCTTTTTAACCTCCTTCCATCTGCAGACTCCTCTACAACATCTCCACCCTTCTTTCTGAAGGCCTCAGAGAGCTCTCTGGATCTGGCCATGGTGATCTTCTTCACCCCTCACTCACTTCAACCATCAAGATCAGACCAGACTAAACGTCTGAGGTTTAAATAAGACACTGAGACTCCTCCAGAAGAATCCTCTCCAACCATGTTCTGGTCATCTGCAGCTGATGTTCTGCAGCTGGGTCTGATTCTACACATTTTGAAGGAGTGATGAATGTTATTACTTCCATATTAATTATATTTAATAAATTATGATTAAGAATGTTTCTTCAGGTGTGGGAGGTTAGTAAGATCACCTCCATCTTTCAGTGTCGATCACATGAAGATCAGATCTCCAGATATGAAAATTCAAAATATGATCAAAAACACAAAGGGGTTTCAGGGTGTGTCCTCACTTTTTCAGTCCTTTTTCAGTCCTCACTTTTTAACAGTCAAACCATCACGCACTCTCCTGAATCTCTAATAGACGTTTTTCATGATGCTAACTGTTCACATCCAGATTACCGTGTAGCTCTTGGTTCGTAGCGACTACACAAAACTAAAGATACTGTCATTTATAGCTGCTGTTAAATACACCTTCCCTTTCCTAGCAGAGTGAATCATGTAATGTAGATAATGAATCATTTGTCGTAGCTGCATCAATTCTACTCATTACCGAATTATTTATAGTAGATACTGAATCATTTATTGTAGATACAGCTTCACTCAAACCCAATACTAAATCATTTATAGTAGATACAGCTTCACCAAACCCAATACTGAATCATTTATAGTAGACACTGAATTATTTATTGTAGATACAGCATCACCAATACTCAATACTGAATCATTTGTAATAGATACTGAGTACTTTATAGTAGATACTGAATCATTTATTGTAAATACAGCATCACTAATACTAAATATTAAATAATTTATAATAGATACGGAATCATGTTTTATATATACAGCATTTATACTAAATACTGACCTTTTTTATAGACACTGAAACCTTTACAATAGATACTGAATCATTTATATTAGGTACAGAATCATTTAATGTAGTTAAGGAAGCATTTATTGTAGATATGGCTTCACTTGAACCCAATACTGAATCATTTTTTGTTAATACAGCATCACTAATACTAGATACTGAATCATTTAAAATAGATACTGAATCAGTTATTATATATACTGAATCATTTGTTATAAAAAAAAATAGCATCATTTAGAATAGATACTGAAACATTTGTTATATATACAGCATTTTAACTAGATACTGAACTATTTTTCTGTAGACACTGAATCCTTTGCAATAGATACTGAATCATTTATTGTAGATACAGACATACCAATACTCAATTCTGAATCATTTGTAATAGATACTGAATTCTTTATAGTAGATACTGAATCATTTATTGTAAATACAGCATCACTAATACTAGATACTGAATCATTTTTAATAGACACTGAATCATTTATAGTAGATTCTGAATCAAGTCATACAGTGTCAGAAACCTCATAGGCAAGTCTATTAAAGGTGAGCTTACAGTTCTGCGTGTTCAGAAGGAAGCGTGACTTCAGGCGTGGAGTTTTTACTGATGCTAGCTGTTAACATCCTGCACTTGTTGGCTACGTTAGCTCTCGCAGCTTCAGTACGAAGCTAAAGAACTCAGAGCTTCTTCTTGACTGATATTATATAATATATAGTATATTCAGATAAATGGTGAAAGTGATGTCGTTCGCCACACTTCAGCTACTTTACTGTGGATTTATTAGATCATAGCGACCGAGATCAGTGTGGACAGGTGAGCTAATCCAGAGCCTGCAGGATTTCTTACATGACTGCAAGGCCTGATCATTATCGGTGAAGAAAACCGCGTTCTGGAGAGCGATGTGCCTCAGCCTATTGATGTATTAGTCCCCAGCGGCTGAGAAGTGCAAGCATACACGACTGAATCCCCAACCGCCATCATTAATAATCCAGCAAAGCTTGCAAAGCTTGCCTCTGCTAGCTTTCTCTCTCTTTCTCTCGCTCGCTCGCTCGCTCTCCCTTCTCAGCAGTTCCTCTTTTTTTGTCTCTTTCTCTCTTTCTCGCGAGCGTGATCTCACCCCACCGCAGATACACTCCCATCCTTTTCGCTCTCTTTCACTTCCTCCTTTCTTCTTGTGCATCTGCTTGGCTGGTCATCTTTTCTGCTCTCTGTCACTTCTTTCGCTTCCCTTTGCTCTGGTGAAGAGAGCGAGGTGACGTCCGCGACCTGCTGTAGTCTCATGTCCTGAGCGCCGATTGACCTTGGCGAGCAAATTTCATCCAAAGGCCAAAAATGAACGGACATGAACATCGAGCATGTGAGGACATAACTAGGGTAATTCCACAGCATCTGCCAACGCCAGACTGGAGGAAGACTGGAGGCCTTGGGATGCTGCTATAGACACCAAGCAAAGAGGCCTTCCAGCTTCAAGTACGGCTCGGCTCGACCCGCCATCCTTTAAGATCCACGGAAGGCGAGCGTCCAGACTTTTTACTGTCCTGCACCGAAGTGGTGGAACAAACTTCCCCTGGGTGTCCGAACAGCAGCGTCCAACGTTCGCTGTCCTCAAACCCAGACTGAAGACCCTCCTCTTCTGAGAGTACTTAGAGGCTCTTCTGGATCTTCTGGACTCTACAAACTAGATAAGGGTGTTTTCAGCCCTGAGTGGCTTCTTGCTTTTAGAGAACCGTGCCATGAACACTGAAGTTCTAAGCAGTATAGTGGTCAACAGCCTGGCCAGCTTAAGCCTGGGAGACCTGTTGGATGACACCTGCGTCCATGCTCATGTCCATAAACAGATAAAACTAGCCCTTCCTCCATGTTGGAGGGAACTAAGTGATTCAGTATCTATAATGAATGATGCCGTGCCTACTATAAATGATTTAGGGCTGCAACAATGATGCATTATCTATAACAAATAATTTCCTATTTATAATAAATTATTCAGAATCTACTACCAATGATTTGGTATCTATTACAAGCGATTCAGTATTTGCTTTAAGTGATTAAGTGATCCTGTTGGCCGTACATGAACTTTAGATGACCCTGCACGTCTGCC
Source organism: Salminus brasiliensis (assembly GCF_030463535.1). Classification (NCBI taxonomy): domain Eukaryota; kingdom Metazoa; phylum Chordata; class Actinopteri; order Characiformes; family Bryconidae; genus Salminus; species Salminus brasiliensis. Next base: position 3,284,635 of record NC_132878.1, on the reverse strand, counting down.
GAAGCGGACTCCAAATCCCAGTCTGTGCCGCGCATCCCATTAAAAATCACGTGTTTAAACGTGCAGCAGCGTTTCAGCAGCTCTACCAGCATACTGAATCATTTAGAGTAGATACTGAGTCATTTATTGTAGATATGAAATCATTTATAGTACATACTGAATCATTTAGAGTAGATACTGAATCATTTATTGTAGATATGAAATCATTTATAGTACATACTCAATCATTTAGAGTAGATACTGAATCATTTATTGTAGATATGAAATCATTTATAGTACATACTGAATCATTTATTGTATATATTGCATATTTTATAGTATATACTGAATGACTTGTTATAGATACAGCATCATTTATTGTAAAGACCAAATCATTTATAGTAGATACTGAATCACTTATTGTAGATTTCTTATAATCAGTAAATGATTCTGAAATTTCCCCACTGTGGGACTAATAAAAGATTATCTTATCTTATGATTCAGTATCTGCAATAAATGATTTGGTCTTTACAATAAGTGATTCAGTATCTATAATGAATGATGCTGTGTCTACTATAAATGATTTAAGGGATGCATTATCTATAATAAATAATTCAGAATCTACTATTAATGATGTGGTATCTACAATTAGTGATTCAGTGTCTACTGTGAATGATTCTCCATCTACTATAAATGCTTCAGTATCTACTATAACTGATTTGGTATCTACAATCAGGGCTTCAGGATTTGCTATATTCAGTATCTATAAAGTACTTCTATAAAGAATGCAATATGTACTATATATTTTTCACTATCTATAATAAATGATTCAGAAATGGCTGAATATGCAAATTAAGTGAAACTAATATGCAAATTCTTTAAAAATGTAAAACAAATGTATATATATTCATAGAAATGTTAAATATCTACATATTTTCTATAAGTGTAAATTCCACTGCTGTGTAAACTCTAGTTAAATTATGTTTATTTAATAAAAAGTGAATCATTTCACAATAATAAAATGAGTAAGATTTTCTGATGCAACAATCATTTCCTGGTCGAGGTCAGAGATCACACTCTCACACTGACCGCAGTCTTTTTGCTTTACTAACACATACCCATACTGTGAGCTCCCTGTACACACCCCCCGAAAGAGACACACACTCTCCAGCAGTGCCATCAAACCCATCACACCAGCTCGTGTCATATCCCAGACAGAAACACTGCAGGCTCTAGTTAAGGGTGACCAGAGTTGTCCTGTAAATCTGATGTGTCATGGCAGCTGCTGGCTAACGTGGCAGCGAGGGCAGAGTGGCTGGATTTTAAACATGTTTGACAGGTCGTTCCTTTGCAGGCCGGACGCTTCGGGACTGACAGTGGACTGCTCAGACTCTTCTGCTCCACATGTATGCAAGCCACCAGCATTAAAGCCTCCCTCTATCACCTAAAAACCTTAAACCAGCAATTTCAGGATCCTGCTGATGCTCCACTGTCTGTAACAGGGCGTCTCCGTCATTCCCACTCCGGGCCGAAGCGCTGCTGCTGCTACTGCACTATATGGAGGTTTGGTGGTGGTGGAGCTGCAGGAGGAGAACCTCTCTCCAGAACTGCTGTGTAACGCTGCAGAACCCATAGAGTCATATTAGTGTAAAATCCTGTAGTGTTACTCTACCACCTCCGCCCACATGCTGCTCCACCTTCAGATCAAGCTTCTGCAGCTCTCACACTGTCCAAAAATGCATGTATACAGCTGTCCATGAGGGGGCGCTCAAAGTGTGATTGTATTTACTGCAGTGGAGTAAAACTGTAGGGGAAGCCCCGGAGCAAAAAATGCTGCTTTATAATAAATGAATCATTAATATATGAATCATTTTGTTTGTCCAATTACTTTTGAAACTGTAAAAATGTATTTCAAATACATTGAGGTGGTGCAGCATGTCCAAATAATTGTGGACCCGACCATATAACACCCTGAAGGCCTTCAAAGGCCAGACTAAGCACAAATGCGCTGTAAATCCCTCTGTACCTAACATAGGCCCACCTATAGACCTCAGCTGTACACAAGGGGGCGTGGCTGCACAGTGGGGGTCCCATTTACCATAACTGTGAGCAGGGTCACTGGTTAACATATGAATGGGAATCCTTATAAGAACAGCCAATCAGGGGCTCTGGGTGACTGAGGATCGAATCCCAGGTCTGGCTGCTTTGCCATCAGCAGCCGGAGCCTCAGAGAGCACAACTGGCCATGCTCTCTGCAGCTAGGTGGTGGGTAGATGCAGAGAGCATCTACCCCCCCCCCATCATCTGTTGTAGCATGGACATGATGCTGCTACACTACATGGACAAAAGTATTGGGACACCTGCTAATTCAATTCACCCTGGCTATTCAGTCATCTTCTGAAATCAAAGGTATTAGAAAAGTTAGCGAGGTCAGGATGTTGAATGACCACCACCCACATCATCCCAGCCTCCCACCTCATCCCAGAAATACTGGACTGGAGTTCAGAGCATCATTCCAGAGAACATAGTTCCTCAATGCTGGGGGGCTTTATACCCCTCTAGCCCACGCCATCTGCTCCAGAGAGTCCTATTCTATTGGCAGTACTTCTCTAGAGGAACTAGACAAGCTGGGTGTGTATATTTGTGTACTTCTTTGTCATTAGAAGGGCTGTCCACAAATATTTGGACATATAGAGGTATTTGAGGTATTTGTCTCTGCCGTGTTCTATAACTTAGCTCCTGGCCTCCTAACCATGATGCCCCCTTTTTTTTTTTTTTAAACCAGTATATGAGCTCCCTGTCTTAGCACATAGGCTAAAATGAGTAATAGCAGCTAGCCTCTAAAGGGAGTGCTGTTTTAGTGCCCAGCTGTTAAATACACCTTCCCTTTCCTAGTATTTCAGTGCGCTTTAATTTTTAATGACCCTGTTGAGGAACTGTTTCCTCCGGATTCGGTCTGGGACGCTCGTGTCAGGTGAGAAAGCAAGGAAAAATGGAGACAAACAAGGTGTGTTTGAAAATAGACTCTTTTTTTAACGTTTTCGAACATTTTCAGGTTTGAAAAAAATACATCGGATCACACGTCGCATTGCTAATGGGTTGACAGTGGTTTGAAGGAAGTGTACCAGTGGCCAGAGTCCCTTTGCTTCTCATTTTTCACTTTAAATACTGACTAAATACCTTGAAGGTCTTCACGTCATGTCTAAACAGAAGCCCTCCTCCATGTGGGTGAGGTGCTGCCCGGCTCAGCCACGTCTGAAGGTTTGCAAAAGAGGAAGACTGTTGTGGTTTCTTGACGAGTGGCTGCAGACGGCTCTCAGAAACGTCCTCAAAGTAATTCGTCTGGGTCTGTCCTGATGTACGAGACGCCTGGCTGACAGGAGTAGTCTAAACGGGTTTGATCCGAAGCAGATCTGCGTCCAGGGAACTGAGCTGAAATCTCCTTTATCTTGAGAGCTGATGGTTAATCGCTGAAGGACTGGTGAAGCGCAGACGCTCAGGGAGCATCCCGTATCTCTACCGTGTTTATTCCGGGATTCTTCACTGCTCTAATGAAGCTAATGAGGTTTGCAACAGCTATGGAGCCTGAACAGGCCCGGTTGGTGCCAAACAGCCCAACCTTCCCTCAACAAGCCCCCTAAACAATGCCTATTCTCACTCATGTGTTGAGCTGTTGAGTTAGAAATCCATATCTCTTCAGATTCTGTGCTTTAAAAAGGGGGGGGCTATAAAAAGGAGCACACAGTCCATCACGTGAGGAGGCTACCGCACATCGTGAGAGGGTAGATGAGGGTTTACTGCATTGCACGTCGTTTTAAGGCTAAAAAGTTTGTGAAAAGCGATGTAAACTTAAGGCAGCATGGATCAAATGTCTCGTATGTTTAAAATAAAAAATAAATCCACACTCAAGCACAAAAATGTGCCTTTAGCAATACTTGACCCGGCCAAACTCACCCCAATAAATACATACAACTGGTATTCCCAACACACACACACACACTAATTATGCCACATTCTCATATATGGCTGCAATTTTTTAAAAAATCAACAAACGCTTGCACACCCAGTCTCAGTCATCGTCAAAAAACTCCCCAAAAAAGCCCAAAAAACTGCAAGTTTGTCCTTTTTCTTTTTGCAACGGCTTCATTTAGCACAGTGATTCCCGACCCGAAGTCTGAAGGTAGAAATGTTGCACCTTTTTCCCGGTTAAGCTCCTTTTTCACATTTCCAGGGCTGTGAAACTATTCTTTTACCTTATAAAAAGCCTCTAAAAAGCCAAACTCTCAGTATTTGGGTGGGATGACCACCACTGGCTCCCCGGTCCTGGGCCTCCACATTAGGACCTGGGCGTCGTTGGCGTTGGGCTTGACCATGGCGTTTGGTGGGATGGGCTCATTTTTGCCCAGAACCTGAGGCTGCTCCTGGGCGATCGGCTCGCACAGCTTGGCTCGTTTCCCCAGCGGCTTCTCCGGGTCCACCTCGATGTGCAGCCGCATCCGCCAGCGCACCGTCTGCAGCACCAGCGTCTCTCCGGACGCCTGGTTGATGGCCACCAGCCACGTGGTGAAGCTCTGGTCCCGCCAGATGCTGCTGAGCATCGGCGCGTTGCTGTCGCTCACCGGAACGCCCCACGTCACGCTCGGGTAGAAGTTGTCGTTCATGCTGACGGTGAACTTGGTGTCCTTCTTGGTCGGACCCACGATGGTGCACGTCTCCGTGGTGTTGCCGTACCAGGGGTAGTTGACGCCGTCCGAGTCGCTGATGGCCAGGATCTTTTCGTCTCGCAGGTCAGGAAGCTCCCAGCTGGACCTGCAGGACATAACAGTGATGAGCAGGACCATACAATCATCTGAAATAAAGAATTACTGCAGATCTGAAACTACCCACAACATCCTCACCCAGAGAAACTACCCACCACATCCTCACCCAGAGAAACTACCCAGAACATCCTTACCCAGAGAAACTACCCAGAGAACATCCTCACCCAGAGAAACTACCCAGAACATCCTTACCCAGAGAAACTACCCAGAGAACATCCTCACCCAGAGAAACTACCCAGAACATCCTTACCCAGAGAAACTACCCAGAGAACATCCTCACCCAGAGAAACTACCCACAACATCCTCACCCAGAGAAACTACCCAGAACATCCTTACCCAGAGAAACTACCCAGAACATCCTCACCCAGAGAAACTACGCAGAACATCCTCACCCAGAGAAACTACCCAGAACATCCTCACCCAGAGAAACTACCCAGAACACCCTCACCCAGAGAAACTACCCACAACATCCTCACCCAGAGAAACTACCCAGAGAACATCCTCACCCAGAGAAACTACCCACCACATCCTCACCCAGAGAAACTACCCAGAACATCCTTACCCAGAGAAACTACCCAGAGAACATCCTCACCCAGAGATACTACCCAGAACATCCTCACCCAGAGAAACTACCCAGAACATCCTCACCCAGAGAAACTACCCACCACATCCTCACCCAGAGAAACTACCCAGAACATCCTTACCCAGAGAAACTACCCAGAGAACATCCTCACCCAGAGAAACTACCCAGAACATCCTTACCCAGAGAAACTACCCAGAGAACATCCTCACCCAGAGAAACTACCCACCACATCCTCACCCAGAGAAACTACCCACAACATCCTCACCCAGAGAAACTACCCAGAACATCCTCACCCAGAGAAACTACCCAGAACATCCTTACCCAGAGAAACTACGCAGAACATCCTCACCCAGAGAAACTACCCAGAACATCCTCACCCAGAGAAACTACGCAGAACATCCTCACCCAGAGAAACTACGCAGAACATCCTCACCCAGAGAAACTACGCAGAACATCCTCACCCAGAGAAACTACCCACAACATCCTCACCCAGAGAAACTACCCAGAGAACATCCTCACCCAGAGAAACTACCCAGAACATCCTCACCCAGAGAAACTACCCAGAGAACATCCTCACCCAGAGAAACTACCCAGAACACCCTCACCCAGAGAAACTACCCAGAGAACATCCTCACCCAGAGAAACTACGCAGAACATCCTCACCCAGAGATACTACCCAGAACATCCTCACCCAGAGAAACTACCCAGAGAACATCCTCACCCAGAGAAACTACCCAGAACATCCTCACCCAGAGAAACTACCCAGAGAACATCCTCACCCAGAGAAACTACGCAGAACACCCTCACCCAGAGAAATGTCTCGGTGATGAAGCTCTGGTGAAGGGGGCGTTTGGGTGGGTGCTTGTAAAGCTTTCAGGTAAGACGACAGCCTAAGTGTGAAACTACCTAAGACTGGGTTTCGTGCGTAGTTGCATTTCGGGGGGCCCTAAAGCGACAGCCGAGTTGTCTTGGACCGCCGCCAGCGTCATGGTGGACCTATATCGGCCCCTCGAGTACTGAGTGTTTTATCCGCCGCAGTAACAGCAGGGCCGTGCGTTGAGTATGTTTCTGACCTTAAGAGCCTCACAAGCACCCGAGCTGCCCACTGCACCTTTCCCTTTTTTTAAGAAAGAGGACACTGGGGTCCCACAGATACCTACCATAGTTCAAGTAGGCCCGTATATACAGTGTGTGTGTGTGTGTGTGTGTGTGTGTGTGTGTGTGTGTGTGTGCAGCTACAGTTAATGTTAATATACATTAATACACACACACACACTTACTCCATTAGACCAAGACCAGTAAATAGCCTTAATATCCTATATCAGCTCCAACTTACAGCTAAGACACACACACACACACACACACACTCACACACACTCCAGCCGTGACATCCTAAATACAGTGGATAAGGCCTAATCCTTGTACATGCCACCCAATATGTTCAATTTCATTAATAAACAGTATATTTACATTTACAGCATTAACTATACATTTTACCCATAGCATTTAACCAAGGGTTGGCCAAATGTTTACGGACAAAATCTACATTGGCCTGTAATTCCCATATCTGTGCATCCGCAATAACTATGGCTATAATTTAATTATTTTATCTACGCGTGCAACGAGGAGCCCAGAGACGCAGTCGAAATCAGCATAAAGCCGAGCTGCTGAGGTTCAGTGAGTCATGGATTCTTGGTAATCATGACAAATCGGTGAGAATGGCTTCAGTGGAGCAGAAGTTGCCAAAGGCTAGGGATGCTTTTTTTTATATTTAGCCACTTTGGGTCATGTTTAAAGATAGCATAGCGCTTGTGCTGTATTTTATTATTTATTTATTTTTCGGACGGTCGGGGCTTTCAGGGTTACAGGAGGGGAATTAAAGCCATCTTTTGTTGGAGGAACACAGCCGCCATTGTAGCCAGGGCTTGTGTCTCTGTTAAGCTCAGTATAACTCCCAAGATCATCCGGAGAGCCTCCACCGCAAATCACCGTAACAATGGAGAAGCGTTAGCTATCACACAGTACCAAGTCTCCAGCACCAGCTGTTTTTGACGACCTTTACCGGCCAAGCCCTGACCCCCTGTAACTGAAGCACACTTCACAGCTCAGCACACGGACGGTTACACACACACACACACACACACACACACTGCGGCTTCTGAAAGGCTCGGCCCGTCTGGAGATCGATTTGGTGACTGCAGGAAAACGGTGACCTTTCTCCCACAGCCTGCGGATCAGCAGAACCGCGCCGACAGCCCACTCTGATCAGCAGAAAGCACATGACCAGAAGCACACACAAGCATTTCTTCCCCACTGGGGCGAAATTGGGGGTCACTGTACCCTGCCCATAAACAATTACACCTAGCTGTAGGGGTGGGGTGAAAAACACCCCTATACAGACACCCGTATTCACCATTAGTGATGGACACAGATGGAATTCGGCCTCTGTCTTTAAGCCATCCGTGCAGAGAACACACACACACACACACACACACACACATATACACACATACACACACTAGTGATCAAGCACACACAGTGGGACAGTGAGCACACATGCCTGGAGTGGTGGGAAGCCAGTGAAGGGCCAACAGTGGCAAGTTTCTGAGCCCGGGTATCGAACCCACAACCCTGTTATCAACAGCCCAATTTTAATAAATCATTCAACAAATGTTCACCCATCAGTCTGACGGCTGCTCTACATCAGGAGAGAGGCGCTGGTTGGCATTAGCTTAGTTAGCAGGGTAACAGTCTGCTCACCACAGGACAAAACCTCCTCTAAATCTAACGTTTACAGGATAATGATAAGAATCAAGCGGCCGAATAAAAAACAATTGCCCTCATGGTTTAGGCTCTGTAGCCACTCGCTAAACAGGCTAAGCAGGCTAAACACCACAGCCCAGGCCGCGTTCCAGCTAACTGAGGCTCAAATCCACCTGTTTAGAGGATAAAGCCTCATATCTGAGAGCACGGAGTCGAGTAGGAGGATTTTCCACTGTTTTCAGGCTCACTATATAGATCCAGGTTTGCTTGCTCTGTCTTTCAGACGAGTTGAGGGTCGCTAAACTTGCAACTATGGTGAGCTAGATTTTTTTTTCACACCTGTTTGACAGCACTAATCATCAGTTTAACACATCAGACAGGTCCTGATTTGGAAATCTGTGCTCATTCTGAGATGCTGTGAACACTTTTAATTACCACGGTGTGCCGTATTACCGTTAAACCGCCCAACCCCACCTAGCTTAACACAAATGAGCAGCGTACCATAGTCAAAGTGGAGCTTTGGGGTGAAATTATGGTTCGTACAATGGTGGTGAACAGAGCCGGCCCAAGGAATACTCGAATTACTCAGCCGCTTAGAGCCATAACACCAAGATATCATGATTAAAAAATACACATTTAAAAAATAGCACTGGATAATAAAATGAAGAGGTGTTACACGGGTAAAAGTGATGTTTATATTAATGTATTTTTTATAATTGGCACACCGATACTAGCTTAATTACAGATATGCAGATATGCACCACTTGGGTGGTGGATAAAGACCCGGGCGCTTCAGCGTATTGCGCAATATCTCTGCCCCTTTGAAATGAGTAAATCGGGTGCTTGGGCTGGCCCTGGTGGTATATAAAGGTCCACTGTCAACACGCATACACATACATACACAGAGTGGTGGACAGCCAACTCCAGCACCCGGGGAGCAAAGAGGGTGAAGGGCCTTGCTCAAGGGCCCAACAGTGGCAGCTTGCAGAGCCCAGGTACCAAACCCACAACCCTGTCATCAACACCCTGGAGCTCTAACCGCTGAACCACCACCACCACCCTGCATGTAGGACTGTGCTGTCAGTAGTTAGAGTACTGGGTTACTGATCACAGGGTTGTGGGTCTGATACCCCTGTCAGCTAAGCTGCCACTGTTGGGCATTTAGGCAAGGCCCTTCACGCTCCAGGGGCACCGTAGCTTGTCTGACCCTGTGCTCTGGCCCTGGGTTTCTTAGTTGGGATGTGCGAAGACAGGAATTTTATTTTACTGTACAAGCAGCAATGACAGTAAAGAGCCTTGAATGTTTTTTTAAGCTAAATCTTCTAAAACCTCTGGTAGGACGGAGTTTCAGGCGTCAGGGAGTGTATTCCTAACCATATGGTGTGAGGGAGCTTTCAGAGGTTCAGGTAAACCCGCTCTGAATGACATTGTTAACATTTTAACCATTTAATTCTGCATTAAATTTGGACAAACTGGAGGAATTCTGCTTAAGGAAAAATTATTTATAGTAAATATAGCTTTATGCAACATTTTCTCTAACGCTATTGTTGCCCAATGCAATCAAATCCTCACAGCAATGCTCCTCCTCCAAAATCTAGTAGAAAGTCTTCTTCCCTGGACAGTAGAGACAGTTACTCCAACAAAAGCAGGATCAACTCTTTATAATCCCCTTGATTGAGACATCTCAGTGAATGAGCAGGTGTCCCAATACTTTTGTCCGTAGTGTATCTTCAGTATGGATGGCGGATTTCTGCTGTACTAAAGCAGCAGCAGGCTTCTAAACACACCTTGTGGGTTGTTTCCTTTGGCTGCCCGAGGCCCCTGTGTTACTGCCACAGTCGCTAAGTGCTTCTTTATTCAATTAGAGGGAAATGAAAACACTGTCCTGCAGAGCAGCGGCAGGATGGTCTTCTCCGGTGCTGCAGAAAACCTCCTCACTTTACACTTAATGGATGATGTCATGCAGAAAGGCAGATGACCGATCAATAAGCCTGCGCACATTTTAACATGCAGCTGTTAATTAGCCGGACACAGGGGGCAGTGAGGGGACTGACCGCTTTACAGGAGGAGCAAAAAACCTTCTCAATTTTCAATGGACGTCAATGTCCCACTACTCATTTCTAGCCTTTCTACTGGTCAGCAAATCAGCCATAACATTAAAACCACTGTTCTGGTTCTAGTGGGACCTCTAAAAGGGTGGATCTACATATTAGACAGCAAGAACAGGAGAAATGAGCAAGCCTAAGAACCAGACTGTGAGGTTCTAGACGTTGACTGGGTCAGCACATCTCCCAGGTCTTCAGGCAGGTCTTGTGGGGTGTTCCCGGTATGCAGTGGTCAGTACCTACCAAAGGAGCTCCAGGAAAGGATACACAGTGAACTGGTGACAGGGTCATGGACCCCCAAGGCTAACTGATGGAGCCTCATGGAGGCTCCGCCCACCTCACAACTTACAGTACTTATAGGATCAGCTGCTAATGTCTGAAGGTGTCCAGATCCCACAGGATGCCTTCAGAGGCTTTGTGAAGTCCAGGCCTTGACAGGGCAGAGCTGTTTTGGTGGCAAGAGGGGATGTAAATAATATTAGGCAGGTGGTTTTAATGTTATGGCTAATTTGTTGATTTTATTTTTTATTATTTTGGATGATGATGATTTATAAACGGCAGTTCTTTACATTATGTGTACATGTGTGTATATATATATATATACACACACATCAATGAGCCAAAACATTATGACCACCTACAGATGAAGTGACTGTGAAGGTCTGGGATCTCTGTTAGTTATATATATATATACAGCTAGGTGTAACTAACAGAGATCCCAGACCTTCAGAGTCACTTCATCTGTAAGTGGTCATAATGTTTTGGCTCATTGATGTGTATGCCTTACTTATTGACGAGTTCACTGACACTGTCTAAGCACAGCAGATCACATTAACACACGCAGACGGCCTGGATTCAGTCCTCATTTCTGAGGCAGAGCACGTCCTTGAGTGCAGTGTGTGTGTGTGTGTGTGTGTGTGTGTGTGTGTGTGATTGAAGGAATGGCCTGTTTCTTCATTGATGCACCTCACCCAACCTACGCAGCCCATTTTACAAGCGTGCCTCTGCCTTGTAGCGTCTATAACCTTGACTTGTTTGGGTTAACTATGGTAGAAACTCTGAGAGTTGCCGTAAACAAAGCTGCTGTAAAAAACCCAGACGCTTCCTCCCAGGCATTTTAACCTACGCCACGTGGACAAAAGTATTTGGACACCTGTTCATTTATCGTGTCTTATGAAATCAGGGGTATTAAAAAAAGTTGATCCTGCTTTTGTTGGAGTAACCGTCTCTACTGTCCAGCATTGGAGCCTTGCTGTGAGGATCTCTGATTCGTATCGTACGTATCGACGTATTGGATGGCGCACCATCCGTCCTTCCAGAGAACACAGTTCCACTGCACAACAACTGAAGGCTAGGGGGCGTTCTACCCCTCCACTAGCCCACACCTGGCTGGCATTAGGCAGCATGGTGCATGGTGAGGTTTCTCTGCTCCAGAGGGTCCTATTCTATTGGCAGTACTTCTTTTCTACAGGGACTAGACAAGACATTGCATCTGTGTCAGCAATGGGTGCATCTACTTAAAGTAGCGGAATAATGTATGCATTAGAAAGGGTGTCCACAAACATTTGGACATGTAGTGCATCAGTGTTGGAAGTGGGCCGGTTAAAACACAAGGCCAGAGAGTGAAGAGTTACAGCTGTGTCAGTATCTGAATAATGCATTGCTTAGAAGGGGTGTCCGCAAACTTTCGGACACATAGCGCAGCTTGTTTTAACGGCTTGTTTTAAGATCCATAGAAGTAGAAAAAGTTGAATATGTGAAGCGGGACAGTGATCAAAGGGTTTAGCAGTGCTGACAGCGGCGGCCGGCATCGCTCAGCTCGGTCTAGAATAGAAACGTCGTTCAAAGACGCATCCCGCTTCATTTCAGCTCATCTTGAAGCGGCGTGCTGTTAAATTAGCCTCAAAGGCTAAGCCTCCAGCGGAGCAATAAAAGGCCGCAATCCATTCCTCCCGACATCAGACAGAGAATTCATCACAAAGAATCACAGCAAAAGCCTCAAAACGGCTCGGGCGAGCACCAGCTGCCGCTAGCCGGTCATTAGAAATGCGAGGTGTTTGCAGAAATGGGCCTTTGAAGTCAGACAGAGAGACAGAGAGACAGATAGAGAGAGAGAGAGAGAGAGAGAGGGAGAGAGAGAGAGACATTCACTCAAGGCCATTTCTCAATACATTATTATTATTATCATTTTATAATCCCAAATCAAATCTCAAGCGTTCAACTGCTTCACATCCACCCTCCAGAGGACCCCCCCCCCTTTAGAGTCCCTGCTGGAGCCGAAGCTGTTCAGGCCGGCCACCAGAAGCTAGTTTCAGTAGAGACCTGGACCCCCGGCGTAGCTCAACCCAGCCCTTACAGACATTAGGGGTATGTAGGGCGCTAGGGGCTGGGTTCAAGTCCCTAGCTGGGTGAAGTTCACAAGTTCTGCCAGGGTCCAAAAACAGATTTCTACTTTCTACTAGATGTTGAAGGAGCATTGCTGTGAGGATTTGATTGCATTCAGTGACAAGAGCGTTAGTGAGGTCAGGATGATGTTGGATGATCATCCCCAACCAACTCCCCAACTCAGTATCCCAAAAGTACTGGGTGGAGCTCCACCATCCATCATCCACATCATCCACACAGCTCCTCCACTGCTCCACAGCTCAATGCTGGGGGGCTTTATAAACCCCTCTAGCTAGTCCACGCCTGGCATTAGGCAGCATGGTGCCCATAGGTGCATGATGTTTATCTGCTATCTGAGTCCAATAGGTCCCAGTACTATTGGCAGTACGTCTCTACAGGGACTAGACAAGCTGTGTGTGTGCATTTGCACATCTGTGTCAGTGGCTGAATGCATGTTTTTTGTTTTTTTACAGGAAATAGGGCAAAGTGTAGTTTCTTCTACAGCAGGAAGTAGGCCATGTGAAGCAGAAGCAGTATGTGGGCTGTATTTCTTCAGGTCTCAGCTAGATGACCTCCAACAACCTCTGTAGTTCACATTAACTGCAGGTGAGCTCAACTTTTTAAAGGGGCAGTATACTTTTTTTCAACGCATAATTAACGACGCATAATTAAATGCTCAAGCTGCAAAATAAATAAATAAATCAATAAAAATAAGACGAAGAAGAGCTTAATGCCTCTAAAAGCTCCCTTACAGTACGCTGTGGCAGCTGACCGTTATGAATACTATGTTATGAATATCTGAGACACTGTTTTTCACAGTTTTGAGAAGATTATGGGTCTAAAATATGTTTTTAAAATCAAACCGCATATCATTAAAAAGTGGTGGAGGGATACCAGCGGGGCGCTGTGCATCAAAATAGTCCCTAAAAAACACATTCCTTCAGATTTGTCTGATTTATCTGATTTTACCATCATCGACCTTCCACATAAAACTCAGAAGACACATAGACATCTATATATACACTACATGTCCAAATGTTTGTGGACACCCCTTCTAATACATAATCTGACACAGATGTGCAAATGCACACACACACTCACACACAGCTTGCCTAGTACCTCTAGAAAAGTACTGCCAATAGAATAGGACTCTCTGGAGCAGATCAACATCATGAATCTATCAGCACCATGCTGTCTAATAACACCAGGTGTGGGCTAGAGGGGTATATAAAGCCCCCCAGCATTGAGCTGTGGAGCAGTGGAGGAGCTGTGCTTTCTGGAATGATGGTGGTGGAGCTCCATCCAGTACTTTTCGTATACTGATTTAGGAAGTTGGGGGTGATGAGGTGGGGTGGTGATCGTCCAACATTCTGACCTCACGAATGCTCTTTCTTGTGTCTGAGTGCAATCAAATCCTCACAGCAATCTTCTTTCCAAAACAGAAAGCCTTCCTGCCTGGACAGTGGAGACTCCGGGCAGGTGTCCCAATACTTTTGTCCAGATAGTGAATGTATGTAGTTGCTATGGTATTTCAGGTGTTCTTTTACTATGTGGTTGCTAGGTGGATGTTATGCATCTCACGGGGTTGCTATAAAGTTGCTATGGTATCCCAGGTGGTTGGTATAGTGTTGCTAGGTGGTAGGCGTTCTTCCTTAGCACAGTACTGCATGTCTAAAAGGGGGTGTACGTACCGCACCACGGCTACTGTCAGACCGGAAAGCGCGGGCGGAGGCCGCCGTAACCCTGACGTGTCACACTGAGCTCTCACATCTCTACAGCCCTGAGTCTGAGGACGCTGGCTTTGTGGGTAACGTCCTCGAGAGCCGCACTGTTTACCTTTAATAGCTACTTAGCGCTAACTCTTCAATAGCTGTGCCGGTTCCAGAGCACTCCACCGTTACCACAGAGCATTGCACACAGGGTTTCCTTTCCTTTTTGAGACCAACTGAAAAACGGAAATGAGCTTTTTGAGCTTAAGAGTAACGGAAGCTGTAGGTGCAGCTGAGAGAACATGAAGAAGCAACCCGGTTATTCACCCTTACACCAGCTCTACAGACTGACTGCAGAGACTGGCTCGAACGCTGTGATCGCCTGTACGTCTGTTCAATATGATATCCACTATACTGAATCGCTTCCCAGTTTCATGAGTCGATTCATGGGCTGAGTGTACTGTTACACCCTAGTGAATCACCATCAATATTATCATCACCTGCCTCATAATCACTATCACCCTCCAAATCATCTCTAGAATCACAATAAATATCAACATCATCTATATAATTGTGATTATTATTGTGATCAACAACACTGGCAACACTGGCACCAATGCCAACATCGCTATAGTATCACCACATTACCATTACAATAATCACCCTTATCACCAAATCTCATCATTCCTGGCATCATCACTATCCTCACTATCATCCACATCAACACCATCAATATGACTGTAACTATCACTGTAACTAAAGGTGTGACCATAATCGTCAGCTTCTTCATCATCATCACCACTGTAATCACTATAATTACACTAATATCACATTTTGTCAACATCACCTTTATCCTCATCTGTACAATCACTTTTATCACCCATTGTTAAAATCACTCTAATCACCCTCATCGTCACGATCACTGTAACGATCACTGTAACGATCACCCCATCATTATTATCCTCACTATAAATGCCCACATTATCACCATTCTCACCAGCGTCTCCAATAGTCTATAATCACTACAGTCAGCCCTCATAATAACTATAATCACCTCATCATCACTATATCCATCCTCTTTATTATAATCACTATAACCACCCTCTTCATCACAATCACTATACTCACTGCCATCATCACTATAACCACCCTCTTCATCACAATCACTATACTCACTGCCATCATCACTATAACCACCCTCTTCATCACAATCACTATACTCACTGCCATCATCACTATAACCACCCTCTTCATCACAATCACTATACTCACTGTCATCATCACTATAACCACCCTCTTCATCACAATCACTATACTCACTGTCATCACTATAACCACCCTCTTCATCATAATCACTATACTCACTGTCATCATCACTATAACCACCCTCTTCATCACAATCACTATACTCACTGTCATCATCACTATAACCACCCTCTTCATCATAATCACTATACTCACTGTCATCACTATAACCACCCTCTTCATCATAATCACTATACTCACTGTCATCATCACTATAACCACCCTCTTCATCACAATCACTATACTCACTGTCATCATCACTATAACCACCCTCTTCATCATAATCACTATACTCACTGTCATCATCACTATAACCACCCTCTTCATCACAATCACTATACTCACTGTCATCATCACTATAACCACCCTCTTCATCACAATCACTATACTCACTGTCATCATCACTATAACCACCCTCTTCATCATAATCACTATACTCACTGTCATCATCACTATAACCACCCTCTTCATCACAATCACTATACTCACTGTCATCATCACTATAACCACCCTCTTCATCACAATCACTATACTCACTGTCATCATCACTATAACCACCCTCTTCATCACTATCACTATACTCACTGTGATCATCACTAGGTGTAGTGTTTATAATCCATGACCAAGTAGGATACATAACATTTTTGATTTTGATGATCACCATCATCCATCACTATAATCATCACCCCACCCCCTACTCCACATTCCCCTCTGACCCCCCACCCCCCTCACTTACATCCCTTTGGCTCCGTATTTGTTGTAGAACTCCATGTGGTTGCACGCTTGTATCCAGCCCACGGTCCACGTCTCTTTGGCAGCCACGGGCGGCACGCAGACGCGCGCGCTGGCGCGGAAGTGCGGGGTCCGATAGCGGAGCACCACCGATGACGACTCGTCCACGCTCGTGGGGTCCGGGTCGATGCACGCGCTCAGATCCAGCACACACACGCCCTCGCGGAACCCTTTGGGCTTACAGCGGCCCAGGCTCTGCACGCAGCCCATCGCGCGCAGCAGCAGCAGCAGCAGCACGAGCACCACTGCTCCTCTCAGCGCGAGGGATCCATCCTGCACTCCTCTCCTCTCTCTCTCTCTCTCTCTCTCTCTCTCTCTCTCTCTCTCGCCTTCTGACTGGAGGTGCGCGCAACTTTGACGTTCAGTCTGCGCACGTGCGTCCGGTTTCTAGGTCCATCTTCCTCTCGCTCTCACTTTTTTGTTGCTCTCTCTCTTTTCTCCACCCTTAGTTTGTCTATCTCGCGCACCCTGCCCTCTCTCTCTCTCTCTCTCTCTCTCTCTCTCTCTCTCTCTCTCTCCCCTCCTCCTCCAGCTGTCACCGGTAAGCGTGGTGCATCTCCAGTCCTCTCGCACGCGCCCTTATGACGTTCAATCCATCCTCGTCACCTTCATCACAGTCTTCATAAACATCCGGAGTCCTCGTGCACGGAGCCCCCCTCTCAGACGATCAAAAGCGCAAAGCGCGCTCGTGCACGGGCGGCTAATAATATAATAATAATAATAATAATAATAATAACTGGCGTGCCGGCTGCAGGACAGTGAGCGCTCGTGCACCGTCCTCGCTGATAACAGTGCGCGAATTCCTGCACAGCGGAGCGCGCGCGCGAGACCAGACCAGACCAGACGAGACGAGGCGAGGCGTCCGCAGGTGGAATTCTAATAATTGATCAGAGATCAATAAATATTAATGATGCTTAATACTGAAGCGCGCGCCCTCTCGGTTGCTCCTCTCCAGAGTGTCCTCGCGCCGCTGCAGCATCCCAAAGGCAACCAGGTCAACTTTCCGCGGCCGGGCGCGCGCTCCGCACAACGCGCAATATCCCTAAACTGGGGAGAGCACGCGCGCTCGTTGGCTTCTTTCCATCAGCTAATCGACCTTCCTCCTCCTCCTCCTCCTCCTGAAGTCTTGCCACCCCCCTCCAAACCACCCCCCGTCTCACTGCTCGTCCTCCAGCACTGTGTTTCCAAAGCGCGAGCGCTGGCCCCTTTATTTTAAACGGCACTAGACGACACTTCCGCTCCGTGGGCGGCGGCATTATGGGTAATGTAGTTTTACCCCAAATATCTGCCAAAATAAACAAATATATGCAAAAATAAAACACACAAACGGCTGCAATACTCATAAATGTAAACCTGGTTGGTGACTGTGTGACAGTGATGATATAAATTACGTTAATTCAAAATGTAAATAGACGTAAAGACCATAAATATATTTAAGCTACAAATTATATTTATTATTTAAACAATATTGTGTAACATATCTGAGGATCAATAAGTAATTAATTTAATACTTTTAAAGTACATATGCAGGCTTAGGCAAATACACCCCTGGTCACCCCTGTGTTGTTGATTTTCGGTGTGAATTAGTCCCTTTCTCTACAGACACACTTTAATGCACATTTTAATGTAAACTTACTGTTTAATTAAATCTAAAACATTAAATATAGTACGTGTGAACGTAATGGCACATTGCAATTTATACAAAAGTTATTTATGTATGTATTTATTTATTTATTTATTCATTTATTTATTATGTGAACAAAATGTGACTTTACATATCAGTCTTTCTCTCTGTCTGTCTATATTAAGAGCTTACTGGCAGAATGAAAGGTAATAAATCAAAGCAAAAAATAATAAAAAAAAAAATGCTCAATTATTAATTAAAAAAACTTATTTATTTACAATTTTATAAATTGTTGACAGAAAAAACAGAACAAACAAATTAAAATGCATTATTATTGGGACATAAAGTAATAAAAGCATTATGTAAGTATAAAATATAAAAATAAATTATTAATAATAATAATAGTAATAAAGCTTAATTGTTGAGAGGAAATTATTTTCACATTGTTGGCAAAATTAAAGAATAATAAATAAATGAATAGAAATGCTTATTATAAACTGTAAATTATTGACAGAATAAAATTATAAAAATTAAATAAAAATAATTAAAATCTAAATATTGTGAGGAAAATTTATTTCACAGTATATTATTGTTGACAGATTAAAAGCATAATAAATTAATAAATGATATTTTAAAAATGGGATGGAAAATCTTTTTTACAATACAGTGATTTTGACACAATAAAAGCATAAAAAATGTTTTTTAGGGGAAATTAAATAATAATTAAATAATAATAAAACAAATACGTAAATATTGATTAATTATTGAGGGGAAATGATTTTGCAGTAAATTGGCAAAATAAAAGCATGAAAGAACACAGATTAATAAACAAACGTTCTGTAATTAGTGAGCAATATTCAGAAATGTCAGCAAAAATTAATGAGGGGAAAAATAGCTTAAATTAGAGCGATGCCTTTAACTGCACGTGCTCGGTGGGGGAAGGTGGTCGTTTTGCACTGCGCGCGCCCACGCGCTCACGCACCGGAAACGCAGGCTAGGAGGAGCAGAGAGCGGAGGTGCGGAGATTTCTCCCCGGTACAGGCTGTTCAGACCCCGATACACTGCAGCCACACACACGGGGGGGCTGCTCCGCCAGCACTAACACAGCCCAGTGTGAGGACCACCAGAGAGAGCATGAGCGAGAGAGCATCAGCCTGAATGGAGAGAGAGAGAGAGAGAGAGAGGACTGGGCTGAACACACGGTAGGACTCTTACCATTCATCCGTCCATCTGTTTAGAAGCATGGCATGAGCCCCCTGAGACCCCGCGTGCTCTTGAGGGTCTCTTGCGTCGCCATTGTTCCACTACATGTCCAAAAGTATGCGGACACCCCTTCAAATTCGTGCATTCAGCTCTTTTTAACGTGCACCAGTTATATAACCTACATGTAGACCTATAGGAGCAGCAGTGGGGCCTTGACCCCTAAGGTCACCAGGTTAGAGGGCTACGCAGCACCCCAGCAATCGGACTGTGGGGGTCTCTGGAGTGAGGAAGCTCCATCCGGCACCTGATGCTCTTGCGTGGCTGAGTGCAATCAAATCCTCTTCACAGCAATGTTCCAGCATCTAGTGCAAGAAATTCCAAAAGAATAGAGCAGATTTGGGATGGGGGGATGGGGGGTGCTCTGCTAATACCCTTGATTTCAGAAGTGACTGACTGGAACGAGGCCAGTTCATATTGCTGGTGTAAGCAGTTAAAGGGGACGTTCACCGAATTCTCAAAATTCTCTGCATAATTCAGGGTTCGAGAGGAACACAGTTGAAGTGGGTTTGGTGTTAGTTTGTGGTTCATTGTGGAGAAACCTACCCATTCTTTGTTTCTTTATAGCGGTGGTGAATGGAACCAGACGTCATCGCCATGACTACAACACAAATATAGCCATTATATTTACCGCCCAAACCCATAATTCAATATATATATATACATATCTATAATATATATATATATATATATATATATATATATATAGTGCCAAATTTAAAAAATATGTTTTCTTTAGGGACTACTTTTTGCAGCATCCCTTTGGTCCCTTTGCTTTTAAAAGGCATTGAAGGATTGCTCTGTGGGCTGCGGCATTGTGGGTAATGTAGTTTTACCTTGAATATAGTCAGAATAACCAAATACACGTAGAATAGCTACTAAATAAAATACATGATGTGTAAAAGCTCATAAATGTAAATGCTGGATGGCTAATGTAGCTGAGGAGTGTGTTATGAATATGATAATGTTAACGTTTATTTATTTATTTATTTATTTATTTATTATCGTTTAATTAAACAGAGAATTTTGAAGTACCAGTGGAAAATATGAATTCCATCAGTTATTAGTATTGGTGTGTTTTGTGTTGATTCTCTCTCTTTGTGTCTGTCTTTAATAGGACATCCCGCCCCGCACCCTGGTCCCAAGCGCGTGTGCATTCTTACAGGGCTAAATATAGGCCGTCTGACGAATCACAGCCCCCCATTCGCACTCAGACCTGCCAGTCTACACCGGAGCCACTCTAGAGCCCTTCTCGATTCCCATCTGTCTATTTCTACAGCCAGACAGAAATAGTGGTGAAAATCTCCGGAGCCGGACGTTGAAAATGCCTTACAACCAAGGCCGAGCGAAAGCCAGGGACCGGGGAAATGTCCTCGGGCGGCTGGAGTTCCTATCCCTCCACCAGCCTCTGCGGAACAGCGGCAACGACAGCAACAGCCGCGGAGCGTCCAGGAGGGCCGGCCAAGGCAAGTACCACCAGAGCCAGCAGGCCGACCACCAGCAAGAACCTGGAGAAGCCTCCAAAGAGCGGAAGGATCCGACAAGGCTGCCCGAGGAAGACTGCATGCAGCTCAATCCCTCCTTCAAAGGCATCGCCATGAACTCCCTCCTGGCCATCGACATACACTTATCCAAGCGGCTCGGAGTGTGTGTGAACACCGCCTCGTCCTGGGGCAGCGTCCGCTCCGTCTTCACGCTGCTCGCGCTCACCGGACACGGGATCACGTGGATTTGCGGAACGCTGGTGTGCCTGACCCGGAGTAACACTCTGGCCGGACAAGAGGTCCTGGTCAATCTGCTGCTGGGTAAATTACACACTGTACACTAACAGCAAGCAGGGCGATCATAACATGCACTACATGTCCAAATGTTTGTGGACACCCCTTCTGAGGAATGCATTCAGCAATTTTAGGATGCACCGATTGCTGACACACACAAAGCTTGTCTAGGCCCTGTAGAAAAGTACTGCCAATAGAATAGGACCATCTGGAGCAGATAAACACACCATGCTGCCTAAAGCCAGGTGTGGGCTAGGGGGGTATATAAAGCCCCCCAGCATTGAGAAGCTGTGGAGCAGTGGAGGGACTGTGTTCTCTGGAATGATGAATGGTGGTGAAGCTCCATCCAGTACTTTTGGGATAAGGTGGGGTCCTGATCTCACTAACGCTCTTGTTTCTATATACAATCAAATCCTCACAGCAATGTTCTTCCAAAATCTAGTAGAAAGCCTTCTCCTTTTCTGGACAGTAGATAGACAGTACTTACTCCAACAAATGCAGGATCATCTTTTTAATACCCTTGATTTCAGAAGAAACAGCTCAGTAAGCAGGTGTCCCAATACTTTTGTCCATTTAGTGTATACAGAACCATGGTTAATAGGGTGTTTAAAGAACCAGCTACCTTTCAGTAGTATTTAGAACCCTTTTTTCTCTCTCTCTCTTTCAGCGCTGGTTCTGGACATCCTGACGGTGGCTGGAGTCCAGAAACTGGTCAAGCGCAAAGGACCATGGGAAATGACCCCAGGCTTCCTGGACTACGTGGCGATGGACGTGTATTCCTTCCCGGCAGCTCATGCCAGCAGGGCGGCGATGGTGTCCAAGTTCCTCCTCTCTCACCTGGTGCTGGCCGTGCCGCTGAGGATCTTGCTGGTGGTCTGGGCCTTCCTGGTTGGGCTGTCCCGGGTTCTTCTGGGCCGGTACCACGTCACGGACATGGCCTGCGGCTTTGCGCTGGGTTTACTCCACTTCAGCCTGGTGGAGACGGTGTGGCTGTCGTCTAACACCTGCCAGACGCTCATCTCCATAGGAACGCTCAGCTGGAGCCCATTCCGTTAAAGCGTAGGTCTGCGAGGCCAGAGACGTTCTTACAGGAACCGGAAGCTGCAGGCCCTCAACTCAGATAGAGCCTGACAGAAGATGAAGTGAAGGAGGATCACAAGAAGTCTTGTAGCTGCGGAATTTTGACAAAAGTATTGGGACACACCTCTTAATCTTTGGATTCAGGTGTCTTATTCAGGCCCATTGGCACCACAGGTGTATATAATCAAGCCCTTTGCCCTGTCTGATTTCTTCCACACATCAGTGAAAGAACGGGAGGTTCTGAAGAGCTCACTGAACTCCAGCGTGGTTCTGTATGTAATAGGAGACACCGCTGCACCAACAACAACAAGTCAGCTGGTGAAATTTAGACCTTCCCTCCTAGATCTTCCTCCATCAGCTGTGAGTGGTGTTATTATTGAACAGTGGAAGAGTTTAGGAGGAACAGCTTACAGAGAGCAGCTCAGCCACCGAGGGTCTGTCAGACCACGTAAAGTTACAGAGCGGGGTCAGGGCCGAGTGCTGAGCTCAGAGCAGAGTGCAGAAAAGCCTCCAATAACTGCAGAGCTGCTGCTAGAGCTTAGAGCAAAGGAGGACCAGCTCCATATTGATGCCTATAGGTTTAGAATGGAACGTCCTATAAAAGTTCCTGTAGGTGGAATATTTTGGTGTCCCAATACTTTTGTCCATTTGTTTGGACTGGAAATGAAAATGAAGGAGGTATCTGACGGTGTGCTGATGTTCAGAAGTATGGCATCAGTGATTTGTCTGGCTAAGTTGAGAACTCCTGCTTGGAACTCCTCTTCTGTAGTGAAGATCGTCTTCTTCCGTCACTCAGAAAGCGAAGAAGACCCGAGTGGACGGTCTCGTTTCTCTTCATGCGGCTGGTTCGATTGTTTACATGTTGATCCTCAGTGCTGCTGCTGGTGGTGTTATAAATGGACTGTGAACATGTGTTCTTATACAGTGTATTAATATGTCATGAACTGCTCTGAAAACACCAGATGCTGCTCAATCTCACATACACACACACACACACACACACACACACACACACACACCATTTGTACAACACACTCCACTGTATCCCAACTATGCAACGGTTTTAATAGAACATCTGAATCTGCATGAAGAAACGCTGTGTATAAACAGTGTGTGGTGTTATGCATGTGATTTTTCCTTTTAAACGCACGCTCCTGTGTTTTTCTGATGTTTATATTTATATTTTCTTGCTGTTGTTTACTTGTTTATTTATTATAATTCATATGCACCCCATTTACCTTCATAATTCATATTTATATTCCTGCACTAAAGTAAAAACATCTTGTCTTACTGTTTAAAGTGCTGTAAAGCTTGATCACAGACTCCAGAGACACTATATGTCCATATATTTGTGGACACCCCTTCTAATATATGTTGCACCCATTACTGACAGTGCTTGTCTAGTCCCTGTAGACTAGTGGAGGAACTGTGTGGACTCTAAATGGTGTTTTGTTGGTTCATCAGAGTTTATTAAGCATTATTTCTAGCATCTATTTCCTATTATTTGTGTTCTGCAAGTAAAGCTCTACATCCTAAAGGCCTTTTGCTTTGTACTGAATATTAACTGTACCGCCATCCACCTGCGTCGTTTAAACAGCAACACTGCTTGTGAATATCTCTACGCTGATGGGCGCGGTGGTCTCGAAATGATGGGTCTTCAGGTCAATTTCCGCTGTATTGCTTGGTGTATCTCAGCTTCGGAAAACACAAGAGCTCCACTTACTGAAAACAGCCTAGACAGACGTTTATCAGCAGTCAGACGTTTGTTGCTATCTTGGCAGTGAGTTGTAAACACAGGCGTGTGCAGCCTGACACTCGTACACCCCCCCCCCCCCCCACGCTTTACACCACTGAAATAGCAACCCACCAAGTCGTTACCATAGCAAAGACACACCGACACGCCCCCTAAATCAAGCTGCACGGTACGAGGCTGACGGCTAGCTAAAATTGGGCCTGTAGTCTTAAATCGCAGTTCATTGATCCTTTATTTTCACTGTTGGAACAAAGGAACTTGAGAAACTTTTGGAGATTCTTCAAATTCGCAGTTGTGGAGGAACCTTCAAGTAAACGTTCTTAGAAGAACCCTATTTTAAGGGACAATGGACTTGGACTACAAAGAACTGCATTTTATTTCAGTGGGACGAATTCGAGCCCTAACCCTAGTTTCTGATAGTTGGATCCTCTAGGAACCTTAACTCAAATGGGTTCTTTGAGGAACTAGATGTCATACATCTCTGAAAAAAGCATTGAGGAACACACCTAGAGGTTCTTCAGGGAACTACACAATTTTCCAGTCTGATCTCCTAATGAAAATGTCCATATTGTTTGGTATTGTTTTGTTTGGTATTGTTTTGTTTCGTTTCTCTGCTACAACCCTAACCTACAGGCGAACCCACAACCCTGTCATCAAGAGCCCAGAGCTCTAACTGTTGAGCCACCACTGCCCCAGAACAAAAGCTGTTCCAGGCCTGAACCCAACTGAACCTCTGTGAAAGGAGCTGACAATGTCTGAGTACCGACGCTCCCCCATCCCTGCCCAACCTACAGGCGACTAAACGTACAGTCTAAGATCCTTGGGGAACTTTTGGAAGTTTCTGAAACTATGGAGGAACCCTCCAAGGTTCTTTGAGGAACTTTGGCACCTTCAGAAGATCCTCAGATCCAACCGAAGCTTCACCACTCCACAGCTCAACGCTGGGGGGCTTTATACCCCCCATACCCCCCAATTGGCAATAGGTTGGATCTGGATATCTGCTCCAGAGGGTCCTATTCTATTGGCAGTGCTTTTCTACAGGGACTAGACCAGCTGTGTGTGAGTGTGCATTTGCAATGTCAAGTAGAAGGGGTGTCCACAAACTTTTGGATGTATAGTGTACCTTGGGCCTCCATGCACTGACTGCATGCAATGTGGGTGTTTCTAATAAAGTGGCCAATGCAAAGACGTATTGAGTAGGGGTGTAGTGATGGGGGATGGGGGTGGGGGGTGGGTCTCTATGCATAACCTCAACTGAACTGACCTGAAAGTGTGACTGTAATGTGACGATGGGGAAGGGACCTCAGCTGGAGAACACACACATACACACGTATACACACACACATACACACGCATGCTGTAGATAAACCGGCCGGCTGCTCAGCGTGAGATTACAGTATCAGGGCCGTCCACACTGCAGCGTATGACACGTATGGCTTAATCTCTATATGGCCGAGTGTATGATAGAAAAACACACACGCTCAGTGTGGTCAACTGTGTGCCCGTCTAAAACACTCACTGTTGACCACGAAGAGCACGAAGAGCATGCTGGAGCTGGAGATACTGTATTTTATCTCACACAACTGAAGAAACGTCCTTAATCATCATTTATTAAACAGAATTAATAGAACTTTAATTGTCCTGTGATGAAAAAGTCAGAACCGCCCACATTTATCACTCCTTCAAACGTGTAGAATCAGACCCAGCTGCAGAACATCAGCTGCAGATGATCAGAACATGGTTGGAGAGGATTCTTCTGGAGGAGTCTCAGTGTCTTATTTAAACCTCAGACGTTTAGTCTGGTCTGATCTTGATGGTTGAAGTGAGTGAGGGGTGAAGAAGATCACCATGGCCAGATCCAGAGAGCTCTCTGAGGCCTTCAGAAAGAAGGGTGGAGATGTTGCAGAGGAGTCTGCAGATGGAAGGAGGTTAAAAAGATCTCAGAACTGTTAGAAATCAGCCGCTGTTCCACCGTCCACTAAATCATCTACAAGAGGAACAGCTGACCAACATGGGCAGATCAGACCGTCCTAGCAAGATCAGCCCGAGAGCAGAACCTCAAGATGAGTAAAGAAGCCTTCAATGGTCCTAAAAGGTCGTCATGGTAGCTGGTAGATCTTAAACACAGTTGATCGACCATCAGAAAGAGATCAGACAAGCTTGATTATTATGGGATGTGAGCAAGGAAGAAACCATCAAGGCAAGACTCTTGCTAGGACGGTCTGATCTGTCCACATTGGTCAGCTGACTCCTCTGCAACATCTCCACCCTTCTTTCTGAAGGCCTCAGAGAGCTCTCTGGATCTGACCATGGTGGTCTTCTTCACCCCTCACTCACTTCAACCATCAATCTAGATCAGACCAGACTAAACGTCTGGCTAATAATAATAATGATAATTTGGTGCTGATGCTGCAAAGGATCTTTTCTTTTTTCCTGTTCCACAATGAAGCCTGTCTGCTGCAGCTGCTGTGTGGATGCAGGGAAGAGGGAGAGGAGGTGAAGTGAAGGAGATGAACAGATAAGTGGCCCTCAGGGATCTGTGTCCTGGAGGCTCTGGGCCAAGCTGTTTCTGATGGAGAAAGAAGAGGAGCTCTGCTGGACTCCACCACACTACTGTATTCAACCTCTGGCCCCTGAGAAATGTGTTCCTGACATCTCTCCACCACTGGCCACTTTATTAGAAACACCTACCTTGTGCTTTCACTGACTGGCCACTTTATTAGAAACACCTACTACCTTGTGCTTCCACTTACTGGCCACTTTATTAGAAACACCTACTACTTTGTGCTTTCACTGACTGGCCACTTTATTAGAAACACCTACTACCTTGTGCTTCCACTCACTGGCCACTTTATTAGAAACACCTACTACCTTGTGCTTCCACTCACTGGCCACTTTATTAGAAACACCTACTACCTTGTGCTTCCACTCACTGGCCACTTTATTAGAAACACCTACTACTTTGTGCTTTCACTCACTGGCCACTTTATTAGAAACACCTACTACCTTGTGCTTCCACTTACTGGCCACTTTATTAGAAACACCTACTACCTTGTGCTTCCACTCACTGGCCACTTTATTAGAAACACCTACCACCATGTGCTTTCACTCACTGGCCACTTTATTAGAAACACCTACTATCTTGTGCTTTCACTCACTCGCCACTTTATTAGAAACACCTACTACCTTGTTCTTTCACACACTGGCCACTTTATTAGAAACACCTACTACCTTGTGCTTTCACTCACTGGCCACTTTATTGGAAACTACTAGGGCTGGTTGCAGTACAAGGCCAGAGCATAGTCTACAGGAGGTTAAAAAAACATAGCTTGCCAATGATGCCACCTAGTGGAGCATTCAGGCTAACACACGTAGTTTACAGTTTCCATCCAGCAGCTGGTTTGTCAGGTGACCTGCTGGTGGAACTGAACACATCCATACAGTGTCTGGAGTTCACAGAGAAGATCAGCCCTCACACCATGTTTTCTCCTAACTGTGTTATTCTACCCAACATAACCAACACTGCGTTTATTCTAATGTTATATAGATTTAATAACAGGTAGACACTCTCACTGACCACTGACATCATGTTTATTTGGGTTTATTCTAATGTTATATAGAGTTAATTACAGGTAGACACTCTCACTGACCACTGACATCATGTTTATTTGGGTTTATTCTAATGTTATATAGAGTTAATTACAGGTAGACACTCTCACTGACCACTGATGTCTTGTTTATTTGGGTTTATTCTAATGTTATATAGAGTTAATTACAGGTAGACACTCTCACTGACCACTGATGTCTTGTTTATTTGGGTTTATTCTAATGTTATATAGAGTTAATTACGGGTAGACACTCTCACTGACCACTGACTTTATGTTTATTTGGGTTTATTCTAATGTTATATAGAGTTTATTACAGGTAGACACTCTCATTGATGTCATGTTTATTTGGGTTTATTCTAATGTAATATAGAGTTAATTACAGGTAGACACTCACTGACCACTGATTTTATGTTTATTTGGGTTTATTCTAATGTTATATAGAGTTAATTATAGGTAGACACTTTCACTGACCACTGACTATATGTTTATTGGGTTTATTCTAATGTTATATAGAGTTAATTACAAGTAGAAACTGTCACTGACCACTGATGTCATGCTTATATGGGTTTATTCTAATGGTATATAGAGTTAATTACAGGTAGATGCTCTCACTGACCACTGACTTTATGTTTATTTGGGTTATTATAATGTTATATAAAGTTAATTACAGGTAGACACTCTCACTTTATGTTTATTTGGGTTATTCTAATGTTATATAGAGTTAATTACAGGTAGACACTCTCACTGACCACTGACTTTATGTTTATTTGGGTTTATTCTAATGTTATATAGATTTAATTACAGGTAGACACTCTCACTGACCACTGACTTTATGTTTATTTGGGTTTATTCTAATGTTGTATAGAGTTAATTATAGGTAGACACTCTCACTGACCACAGACTTTCTGTTTATTTTGGTTTATTCTAATGTTATATAGAGTTAATTACAGGTAGACACTCTCACTGACCACAGACTTTCTGTTTATTTTGGTTTATTCTAATGTTATATAGAGTTAATTACAGGTAGACACTCTCACTGACTTTGTTTATTTGGGCTTATTCTAATGTTATATAGAGTTAATTACAGGTAGACACTCTCACTGACCACTGACTTTATGTTTATTTGGGTTTATTCTAATGTTATATAGAGTTAATTACAGGCAGACACTCACTGACCACTGACTTTATGTTTATTTGGGTTTATTCTAATGTTATATAGAGTTAATTACAGGTAGACACTCTCACTGACCACTGACTTTATGTTTATTTGGGTTTATTCTAATGTTATATAGAGTTAATTACGGGTAGACACTCTCACTGACCACTGACTTTATGTTTATTTGGGTTTATTCTAATGTTATATAGAGTTAATTACAGGTAGACACTCTCACTGACCACTGACTTTATGTTTATTTGGGTTTATTCTAATGTTATATAGAGTTTATTACAGGTAGACACTCTCATTGATGTCATGTTTATTTGGGTTTATTCTAATGTAATATAGAGTTAATTACAGGTAGACACTCACTGACCACTGACTTTATGTTTATTTGGGTTTATTCTAATGTTATATAGAGTTAATTATAGGTAGACACTTTCACTGACCACTGACTATATGTTTATTGGGTTTATTCTAATGTTATATAGAGTTAATTACAAGTAGAAACTGTCACTGACCACTGATGTCATGCTTATATGGGTTTATTCTAATGGTATATAGAGTTAATTACAGGTAGACGCTCTCACTGACCACTGACTTTATGTTTATTTGGGTTATTATAATGTTATATAGAGTTAATTACAGGTAGACACTCTCAATTTATGTTTATTTGGGTTATTCTAATGTTATATAGAGTAAATTACAGGTAGACACTCTCACTGACCACTGACTTTATGTTTATTTGGGTTTATTCTAATGTTATATAGATTTAATTACAGGTAGACACTCTCACTGACCACTGACTTTATGTTTATTTGGGTTTATTCTAATGTTGTATAGAGTTAATTATAGGTAGACACTCTCACTGACCACAGACTTTCTGTTTATTTTGGTTTATTCTAATGTTATATAGAGTTAATTACAGGTAGACACTCTCACTGACCACAGACTTTCTGTTTATTTTGGTTTATTCTAATGTTATATAGAGTTAATTACAGGTAGACACTCTCACTCACTTTGTTTATTTGGGCTTATTCTAATGTTATATAGAGTTAATTACAGGTAGACACTCTCACTGACCACTGACTTTATGTTTATTTGGGTTTATTCTAATGTTATATAGAGTTAATTACAGGCAGACACTCACTGACCACTGACTTTCTGTTTATTTGGGTTTATTCTAATGTTATATAGAGTTAATTACAGGTAGACACTCTCACTGACCACTGACTTTATGTTTATTTGGGTTTATTCTAATGTTATATAGAGTTAATTATGGGTAGACACTCTCACTGACCACTGACTTTATGTTTATTTGGGTTTATTCTAATGTTATATAGAGTTAATTACAGGTAGACACTCTCATTGATGTCATGTTTATTTGGGTTTATTCTAATGTAATATAGAGTTAATTACAGGTAGACACTCACTGACCACTGACTTTATGTTTATTTGGGTTTATTCTAATGTTATATAGAGTTAATTATAGGTAGACACTTTCACTGACCACTGACTATATGTTTATTGGGTTTATTCTAATGTTATATAGAGTTAATTACAAGTAGAAACTGTCACTGACCACTGATGTCATGCTTATATGGGTTTATTCTAATGGTATATAGAGTTAATTACAGGTAGATGCTCTCACTGACCACTGACTTTATGTTTATTTGGGTTATTATAATGTTATATAGAGTTAATTACAGGTAGACACTCTCACTTTATGTTTATTTGGGTTATTCTAATGTTATATAGAGTTAATTACAGGTAGACACTCTCACTGACCACTGACTTTATGTTTATTTGGGTTTATTCTAATGTTATATAGAGTTAATTACAGGCAGACACTCACTGACCACTGACTTTATGTTTATTTGGGTTTATTCTAATGTTATATAGAGTTAATTACAGGTAGACACTCTCACTGACCACTGACTTTATGTTTATTTGGGTTTATTCTAATGTTATATAGAGTTAATTACAGGTAGACACTCTCACTGACCACTGACTTTATGTTTATTTGGGTTTATTCTAATGTTATATAGAGTTAATTACAGGTAGACACTCTCACTGACCACTGACTTTATGTTTATTTGGGTTTATTCTAATGTTATATAGAGTTTATTACAGGTAGACACTCTCATTGATGTCATGTTTATTTGGGTTTATTCTAATGTAATATAGAGTTAATTACAGGTAGACACTCACTGACCACTGACTTTATGTTTATTTGGGTTTATTCTAATGTTATATAGAGTTAATTATAGGTAGACACTTTCACTGACCACTGACTATATGTTTATTGGGTTTATTCTAATGTTATATAGAGTTAATTACAAGTAGAAACTGTCACTGACCACTGATGTCATGCTTATATGGGTTTATTCTAATGGTATATAGAGTTAATTACAGGTAGACGCTCTCACTGACCACTGACTTTATGTTTATTTGGGTTATTATAATGTTATATAGAGTTAATTACAGGTAGACACTCTCACTTTATGTTTATTTGGGTTATTCTAATGTTATATAGAGTAAATTACAGGTAGACACTCTCACTGACCACTGACTTTATGTTTATTTGGGTTTATTCTAATGTTATATAGATTTAATTACAGGTAGACACTCTCACTGACCACTGACTTTATGTTTATTTGGGTTTATTCTAATGTTGTATAGAGTTAATTATAGGTAGACACTCTCACTGACCACAGACTTTCTGTTTATTTTGGTTTATTCTAATGTTATATAGAGTTAATTACAGGTAGACACTCTCACTGACCACAGACTTTCTGTTTATTTTGGTTTATTCTAATGTTATATAGAGTTAATTACAGGTAGACACTCTCACTGACTTTGTTTATTTGGGCTTATTCTAATGTTATATAGAGTTAATTACAGGTAGACACTCTCACTGACCACTGACTTTATGTTTATTTGGGTTTATTCTAATGTTATATAGAGTTAGTTACAGGCAGACACTCACTGACCACTGACTTTATGTTTATTTGGGTTTATTCTAATGTTATATAGAGTTAATTACGGGTAGACACTCTCACTGACCACTGACTTTATGTTTATTTGGGTTTATTCTAATGTTATATAGAGTTTATTACAGGTAGACACTCTCATTGATGTCATGTTTATTTGGGTTTATTCTAATGTAATATAGAGTTAATTACAGGTAGACACTCACTGACCACTGACTTTATGTTTATTTGGGTTTATTCTAATGTTATATAGAGTTAATTATAGGTAGACACTTTCACTGACCACTGACTATATGTTTATTGGGTTTATTCTAATGTTATATAGAGTTAATTACAAGTAGAAACTGTCACTGACCACTGATGTCATGCTTATATGGGTTTATTCTAATGGTATATAGAGTTAATTACAGGTAGATGCTCTCACTGACCACTGACTTTATGTTTATTTGGGTTTATTCTAATGTTATATAGAGTTAATTACAGGTAGGCACTCTCACTGACCACAGACTTTCTGTTTATTTTGGTTTATTCTAATGTTATATAGAGTTAATTACAGGTAGACACTCTCACTGACCACAGACTTTCTGTTTATTTTGGTTTATTCTAATGTTATATAGAGTTAATTACAGGTAGACACTCTCACTGACTTTGTTTATTTGGGCTTATTCTAATGTTATATAGAGTTAATTACAGGTAGACACTCGCTGACCACTGACTTTATGTTTATTTGGGTTTATTCTAATGTTATATAGAGTTAATTACAGGCAGACACTCACTGACCACTGACTTTATGTTTATTTGGGTTTATTCTAATGTTATATAGAGTTAATTACAGGTAGACACTCTCACTGACCACTGACTTTATGTTTATTTGGGTTTATTCTAATGTTATATAGAGTTAATTACAGGTAGACACTCTCATTGATGTCATGTTTATTTGGGTTTATTCTAATGTAATATAGAGTTAATTACAGGTAGACACTCACTGACCACTGACTTTATGTTTATTTGGGTTTATTCTAATGTTATATAGAGTTAATTATAGGTAGACACTTTCACTGACCACTGACTATATGTTTATTGGGTTTATTCTAATGTTATATAGAGTTAATTACAAGTAGAAACTGTCACTGACCACTGATGTCATGCTTATATGGGTTTATTCTAATGGTATATAGAGTTAATTACAGGTAGATGCTCTCACTGACCACTGACTTTATGTTTATTTGGGTTATTATAATGTTATATAAAGTTAATTACAGGTAGACACTCTCACTTTATGTTTATTTGGGTTATTCTAATGTTATATAGAGTTAATTACAGGTAGACACTCTCACTGACCACTGACTTTATGTTTATTTGGGTTTATTCTAATGTTATATAGATTTAATTACAGGTAGACACTCTCACTGACCACTGACTTTATGTTTATTTGGGTTTATTCTAATGTTGTATAGAGTTAATTATAGGTAGACACTCTCACTGACCACAGACTTTCTGTTTATTTTGGTTTATTCTAATGTTATATAGAGTTAATTACAGGTAGACACTCTCACTGACCACAGACTTTCTGTTTATTTTGGTTTATTCTAATGTTATATAGAGTTAATTACAGGTAGACACTCTCACTGACTTTGTTTATTTGGGCTTATTCTAATGTTATATAGAGTTAATTACAGGTAGACACTCTCACTGACCACTGACTTTATGTTTATTTGGGTTTATTCTAATGTTATATAGAGTTAATTACAGGCAGACACTCACTGACCACTGACTTTATGTTTATTTGGGTTTATTCTAATGTTATATAGAGTTAATTACAGGTAGACACTCTCACTGACCACTGACTTTATGTTTATTTGGGTTTATTCTAATGTTATATAGAGTTAATTACGGGTAGACACTCTCACTGACCACTGACTTTATGTTTATTTGGGTTTATTCTAATGTTATATAGAGTTAATTACAGGTAGACACTCTCACTGACCACTGACTTTATGTTTATTTGGGTTTATTCTAATGTTATATAGAGTTTATTACAGGTAGACACTCTCATTGATGTCATGTTTATTTGGGTTTATTCTAATGTAATATAGAGTTAATTACAGGTAGACACTCACTGACCACTGACTTTATGTTTATTTGGGTTTATTCTAATGTTATATAGAGTTAATTATAGGTAGACACTTTCACTGACCACTGACTATATGTTTATTGGGTTTATTCTAATGTTATATAGAGTTAATTACAAGTAGAAACTGTCACTGACCACTGATGTCATGCTTATATGGGTTTATTCTAATGGTATATAGAGTTAATTACAGGTAGACGCTCTCACTGACCACTGACTTTATGTTTATTTGGGTTATTATAATGTTATATAGAGTTAATTACAGGTAGACACTCTCAATTTATGTTTATTTGGGTTATTCTAATGTTATATAGAGTAAATTACAGGTAGACACTCTCACTGACCACTGACTTTATGTTTATTTGGGTTTATTCTAATGTTATATAGATTTAATTACAGGTAGACACTCTCACTGACCACTGACTTTATGTTTATTTGGGTTTATTCTAATGTTGTATAGAGTTAATTATAGGTAGACACTCTCACTGACCACAGACTTTCTGTTTATTTTGGTTTATTCTAATGTTATATAGAGTTAATTACAGGTAGACACTCTCACTGACCACAGACTTTCTGTTTATTTTGGTTTATTCTAATGTTATATAGAGTTAATTACAGGTAGACACTCTCACTCACTTTGTTTATTTGGGCTTATTCTAATGTTATATAGAGTTAATTACAGGTAGACACTCTCACTGACCACTGACTTTATGTTTATTTGGGTTTATTCTAATGTTATATAGAGTTAATTACAGGCAGACACTCACTGACCACTGACTTTCTGTT
Source organism: Salminus brasiliensis (assembly GCF_030463535.1). Classification (NCBI taxonomy): domain Eukaryota; kingdom Metazoa; phylum Chordata; class Actinopteri; order Characiformes; family Bryconidae; genus Salminus; species Salminus brasiliensis. Next base: position 3,250,025 of record NC_132878.1, on the reverse strand, counting down.
TATTTGGGTTTATTCTAATGTTATATAGAGTTAATTACAGGTAGACACTCTCACTGACCACTGACTTTATGTTTATTTGGGTTTATTCTAATGTTATATAGAGTTAATTATGGGTAGACACTCTCACTGACCACTGACTTTATGTTTATTTGGGTTTATTCTAATGTTATATAGAGTTAATTACAGGTAGACACTCTCATTGATGTCATGTTTATTTGGGTTTATTCTAATGTAATATAGAGTTAATTACAGGTAGACACTCACTGACCACTGACTTTATGTTTATTTGGGTTTATTCTAATGTTATATAGAGTTAATTATAGGTAGACACTTTCACTGACCACTGACTATATGTTTATTGGGTTTATTCTAATGTTATATAGAGTTAATTACAAGTAGAAACTGTCACTGACCACTGATGTCATGCTTATATGGGTTTATTCTAATGGTATATAGAGTTAATTACAGGTAGATGCTCTCACTGACCACTGACTTTATGTTTATTTGGGTTATTATAATGTTATATAGAGTTAATTACAGGTAGACACTCTCACTTTATGTTTATTTGGGTTATTCTAATGTTATATAGAGTTAATTACAGGTAGACACTCTCACTGACCACTGACTTTATGTTTATTTGGGTTTATTCTAATGTTATATAGAGTTAATTACAGGCAGACACTCACTGACCACTGACTTTATGTTTATTTGGGTTTATTCTAATGTTATATAGAGTTAATTACAGGTAGACACTCTCACTGACCACTGACTTTATGTTTATTTGGGTTTATTCTAATGTTATATAGAGTTAATTACAGGTAGACACTCTCACTGACCACTGACTTTATGTTTATTTGGGTTTATTCTAATGTTATATAGAGTTAATTACAGGTAGACACTCTCACTGACCACTGACTTTATGTTTATTTGGGTTTATTCTAATGTTATATAGAGTTTATTACAGGTAGACACTCTCATTGATGTCATGTTTATTTGGGTTTATTCTAATGTAATATAGAGTTAATTACAGGTAGACACTCACTGACCACTGACTTTATGTTTATTTGGGTTTATTCTAATGTTATATAGAGTTAATTATAGGTAGACACTTTCACTGACCACTGACTATATGTTTATTGGGTTTATTCTAATGTTATATAGAGTTAATTACAAGTAGAAACTGTCACTGACCACTGATGTCATGCTTATATGGGTTTATTCTAATGGTATATAGAGTTAATTACAGGTAGACGCTCTCACTGACCACTGACTTTATGTTTATTTGGGTTATTATAATGTTATATAGAGTTAATTACAGGTAGACACTCTCACTTTATGTTTATTTGGGTTATTCTAATGTTATATAGAGTAAATTACAGGTAGACACTCTCACTGACCACTGACTTTATGTTTATTTGGGTTTATTCTAATGTTATATAGATTTAATTACAGGTAGACACTCTCACTGACCACTGACTTTATGTTTATTTGGGTTTATTCTAATGTTGTATAGAGTTAATTATAGGTAGACACTCTCACTGACCACAGACTTTCTGTTTATTTTGGTTTATTCTAATGTTATATAGAGTTAATTACAGGTAGACACTCTCACTGACCACAGACTTTCTGTTTATTTTGGTTTATTCTAATGTTATATAGAGTTAATTACAGGTAGACACTCTCACTGACTTTGTTTATTTGGGCTTATTCTAATGTTATATAGAGTTAATTACAGGTAGACACTCTCACTGACCACTGACTTTATGTTTATTTGGGTTTATTCTAATGTTATATAGAGTTAGTTACAGGCAGACACTCACTGACCACTGACTTTATGTTTATTTGGGTTTATTCTAATGTTATATAGAGTTAATTACGGGTAGACACTCTCACTGACCACTGACTTTATGTTTATTTGGGTTTATTCTAATGTTATATAGAGTTTATTACAGGTAGACACTCTCATTGATGTCATGTTTATTTGGGTTTATTCTAATGTAATATAGAGTTAATTACAGGTAGACACTCACTGACCACTGACTTTATGTTTATTTGGGTTTATTCTAATGTTATATAGAGTTAATTATAGGTAGACACTTTCACTGACCACTGACTATATGTTTATTGGGTTTATTCTAATGTTATATAGAGTTAATTACAAGTAGAAACTGTCACTGACCACTGATGTCATGCTTATATGGGTTTATTCTAATGGTATATAGAGTTAATTACAGGTAGATGCTCTCACTGACCACTGACTTTATGTTTATTTGGGTTTATTCTAATGTTATATAGAGTTAATTACAGGTAGGCACTCTCACTGACCACAGACTTTCTGTTTATTTTGGTTTATTCTAATGTTATATAGAGTTAATTACAGGTAGACACTCTCACTGACCACAGACTTTCTGTTTATTTTGGTTTATTCTAATGTTATATAGAGTTAATTACAGGTAGACACTCTCACTGACTTTGTTTATTTGGGCTTATTCTAATGTTATATAGAGTTAATTACAGGTAGACACTCGCTGACCACTGACTTTATGTTTATTTGGGTTTATTCTAATGTTATATAGAGTTAATTACAGGCAGACACTCACTGACCACTGACTTTATGTTTATTTGGGTTTATTCTAATGTTATATAGAGTTAATTACAGGTAGACACTCTCACTGACCACTGACTTTATGTTTATTTGGGTTTATTCTAATGTTATATAGAGTTAATTACAGGTAGACACTCTCATTGATGTCATGTTTATTTGGGTTTATTCTAATGTAATATAGAGTTAATTACAGGTAGACACTCACTGACCACTGACTTTATGTTTATTTGGGTTTATTCTAATGTTATATAGAGTTAATTATAGGTAGACACTTTCACTGACCACTGACTATATGTTTATTGGGTTTATTCTAATGTTATATAGAGTTAATTACAAGTAGAAACTGTCACTGACCACTGATGTCATGCTTATATGGGTTTATTCTAATGGTATATAGAGTTAATTACAGGTAGATGCTCTCACTGACCACTGACTTTATGTTTATTTGGGTTTATTCTAATGTTGTATAGAGTTAATTATAGGTAGACACTCTCACTGACCACAGACTTTCTGTTTATTTTGGTTTATTCTAATGTTATATAGAGTTAATTACAGGTAGACACTCTCACTGACCACAGACTTTCTGTTTATTTTGGTTTATTCTAATGTTATATAGAGTTAATTACAGGTAGACACTCTCACTGACTTTGTTTATTTGGGCTTATTCTAATGTTATATAGAGTTAATTACAGGTAGACACTCGCTGACCACTGACTTTATGTTTATTTGGGTTTATTCTAATGTTATATAGAGTTAATTACAGGCAGACACTCACTGACCACTGACTTTATGTTTATTTGGGTTTATTCTAATGTTATATAGAGTTAATTATAGGTAGACACTCTCACTGACCACTGACTTTATGTTTATTTGGGTGTATTCTAATGTTATATAGAGTTAATTACAGGTAGACACTCTTACTGACCACTGACTTTATGTTTATTTGGGTTTATTCTAATGTTATATAGAGTTAATTACAGGTAGACACTCTCACTGACCACTGACTTTATGTTTATTTGGGTTATTCTAATGTTATATAGAGTTAATTACAGGTAGACACTCTCACTGACCACTGACTTTATGTTTATTTGGGTTTATTCTAATGTTATATAGAGTTAATTACAGGTAGACACTCTCACTGACCACTGACTTTGTTTATTTGGATTTATTCTAATGTTATATAGAGTTAATTACAGGTAGACACTCTTACTGACCACTGACTTTATGTTTATTTGGGTTTATTCTAATGTTATATAGAGTTAATTACAGGTAGACACTCTTAGTGACCACTGACTTTATGTTTATTTGGGTTTATTCTAATTTTATATAGAGTTAATCACAGGTAGACACTCTTACTGACTTTATGCGTATTTGGGTTTATTCTAATGTTATATAGAGTTAATTACGGGTAGACACTCTCACTGACCACTGACTTTATGTTTATTTGGGTTTATTCTAATGTTATATAGAGTTTATTACAGGTAGACACTCTCATTGATGTCATGTTTATTTGGGTTTATTCTAATGTAATATAGAGTTAATTACAGGTAGACACTCACTGACCACTGATTTTATGTTTATTTGGGTTTATTCTAATGTTATATAGAGTTAATTATAGGTAGACACTTTCACTGACCACTGACTATATGTTTATTGGGTTTATTCTAATGTTATATAGAGTTAATTACAAGTAGAAACTGTCACTGACCACTGATGTCATGCTTATATGGGTTTATTCTAATGGTATATAGAGTTAATTACAGGTAGATGCTCTCACTGACCACTGACTTTATGTTTATTTGGGTTATTATAATGTTATATAAAGTTAATTACAGGTAGACACTCTCACTTTATGTTTATTTGGGTTATTCTAATGTTATATAGAGTTAATTACAGGTAGACACTCTCACTGACCACTGACTTTATGTTTATTTGGGTTTATTCTAATGTTATATAGATTTAATTACAGGTAGACACTCTCACTGACCACTGACTTTATGTTTATTTGGGTTTATTCTAATGTTGTATAGAGTTAATTATAGGTAGACACTCTCACTGACCACAGACTTTCTGTTTATTTTGGTTTATTCTAATGTTATATAGAGTTAATTACAGGTAGACACTCTCACTGACCACAGACTTTCTGTTTATTTTGGTTTATTCTAATGTTATATAGAGTTAATTACAGGTAGACACTCTCACTGACTTTGTTTATTTGGGCTTATTCTAATGTTATATAGAGTTAATTACAGGTAGACACTCTCACTGACCACTGACTTTATGTTTATTTGGGTTTATTCTAATGTTATATAGAGTTAATTACAGGCAGACACTCACTGACCACTGACTTTATGTTTATTTGGGTTTATTCTAATGTTATATAGAGTTAATTACAGGTAGACACTCTCACTGACCACTGACTTTATGTTTATTTGGGTTTATTCTAATGTTATATAGAGTTAATTACGGGTAGACACTCTCACTGACCACTGACTTTATGTTTATTTGGGTTTATTCTAATGTTATATAGAGTTAATTACAGGTAGACACTCTCACTGACCACTGACTTTATGTTTATTTGGGTTTATTCTAATGTTATATAGAGTTTATTACAGGTAGACACTCTCATTGATGTCATGTTTATTTGGGTTTATTCTAATGTAATATAGAGTTAATTACAGGTAGACACTCACTGACCACTGACTTTATGTTTATTTGGGTTTATTCTAATGTTATATAGAGTTAATTATAGGTAGACACTTTCACTGACCACTGACTATATGTTTATTGGGTTTATTCTAATGTTATATAGAGTTAATTACAAGTAGAAACTGTCACTGACCACTGATGTCATGCTTATATGGGTTTATTCTAATGGTATATAGAGTTAATTACAGGTAGACGCTCTCACTGACCACTGACTTTCTGTTTATTTTGGTTTATTCTAATGTTATATAGAGTTAATTACAGGTAGACACTCTCACTCACTTTGTTTATTTGGGCTTATTCTAATGTTATATAGAGTTAATTACAGGTAGACACTCTCACTGACCACTGACTTTATGTTTATTTGGGTTTATTCTAATGTTATATAGAGTTAATTACAGGCAGACACTCACTGACCACTGACTTTCTGTTTATTTGGGTTTATTCTAATGTTATATAGAGTTAATTACAGGTAGACACTCTCACTGACCACTGACTTTATGTTTATTTGGGTTTATTCTAATGTTATATAGAGTTAATTATGGGTAGACACTCTCACTGACCACTGACTTTATGTTTATTTGGGTTTATTCTAATGTTATATAGAGTTAATTACAGGTAGACACTCTCATTGATGTCATGTTTATTTGGGTTTATTCTAATGTAATATAGAGTTAATTACAGGTAGACACTCACTGACCACTGACTTTATGTTTATTTGGGTTTATTCTAATGTTATATAGAGTTAATTATAGGTAGACACTTTCACTGACCACTGACTATATGTTTATTGGGTTTATTCTAATGTTATATAGAGTTAATTACAAGTAGAAACTGTCACTGACCACTGATGTCATGCTTATATGGGTTTATTCTAATGGTATATAGAGTTAATTACAGGTAGATGCTCTCACTGACCACTGACTTTATGTTTATTTGGGTTATTATAATGTTATATAGAGTTAATTACAGGTAGACACTCTCACTTTATGTTTATTTGGGTTATTCTAATGTTATATAGAGTAAATTACAGGTAGACACTCTTACTGACCACTGACTTTATGTTTATTTGGGTTTATTCTAATGTTATATAGATTTAATTACAGGTAGACACTCTCACTGACCACTGACTTTATGTTTATTTGGGTTTATTCTAATGTTGTATAGAGTTAATTATAGGTAGACACTCTCACTGACCACAGACTTTCTGTTTATTTTGGTTTATTCTAATGTTATATAGAGTTAATTACAGGTAGACACTCTCACTGACCACAGACTTTCTGTTTATTTTGGTTTATTCTAATGTTATATAGAGTTAATTACAGGTAGACACTCTCACTCACTTTGTTTATTTGGGCTTATTCTAATGTTATATAGAGTTAATTACAGGTAGACACTCTCACTGACCACTGACTTTATGTTTATTTGGGTTTATTCTAATGTTATATAGAGTTAATTACAGGCAGACACTCACTGACCACTGACTTTCTGTTTATTTGGGTTTATTCTAATGTTATATAGAGTTAATTACAGGTAGACACTCTCACTGACCACTGACTTTATGTTTATTTGGGTTTATTCTAATGTTATATAGAGTTAATTATGGGTAGACACTCTCACTGACCACTGACTTTATGTTTATTTGGGTTTATTCTAATGTTATATAGAGTTAATTACAGGTAGACACTCTCATTGATGTCATGTTTATTTGGGTTTATTCTAATGTAATATAGAGTTAATTACAGGTAGACACTCACTGACCACTGACTTTATGTTTATTTGGGTTTATTCTAATGTTATATAGAGTTAATTATAGGTAGACACTTTCACTGACCACTGACTATATGTTTATTGGGTTTATTCTAATGTTATATAGAGTTAATTACAAGTAGAAACTGTCACTGACCACTGATGTCATGCTTATATGGGTTTATTCTAATGGTATATAGAGTTAATTACAGGTAGATGCTCTCACTGACCACTGACTTTATGTTTATTTGGGTTATTATAATGTTATATAGAGTTAATTACAGGTAGACACTCTCACTTTATGTTTATTTGGGTTATTCTAATGTTATATAGAGTTAATTACAGGTAGACACTCTCACTGACCACTGACTTTATGTTTATTTGGGTTTATTCTAATGTTATATAGAGTTAATTACAGGCAGACACTCACTGACCACTGACTTTATGTTTATTTGGGTTTATTCTAATGTTATATAGAGTTAATTACAGGTAGACACTCTCACTGACCACTGACTTTATGTTTATTTGGGTTTATTCTAATGTTATATAGAGTTAATTACAGGTAGACACTCTCACTGACCACTGACTTTATGTTTATTTGGGTTTATTCTAATGTTATATAGAGTTAATTACAGGTAGACACTCTCACTGACCACTGACTTTATGTTTATTTGGGTTTATTCTAATGTTATATAGAGTTTATTACAGGTAGACACTCTCATTGATGTCATGTTTATTTGGGTTTATTCTAATGTAATATAGAGTTAATTACAGGTAGACACTCACTGACCACTGACTTTATGTTTATTTGGGTTTATTCTAATGTTATATAGAGTTAATTATAGGTAGACACTTTCACTGACCACTGACTATATGTTTATTGGGTTTATTCTAATGTTATATAGAGTTAATTACAAGTAGAAACTGTCACTGACCACTGATGTCATGCTTATATGGGTTTATTCTAATGGTATATAGAGTTAATTACAGGTAGACGCTCTCACTGACCACTGACTTTATGTTTATTTGGGTTATTATAATGTTATATAGAGTTAATTACAGGTAGACACTCTCACTTTATGTTTATTTGGGTTATTCTAATGTTATATAGAGTAAATTACAGGTAGACACTCTCACTGACCACTGACTTTATGTTTATTTGGGTTTATTCTAATGTTATATAGATTTAATTACAGGTAGACACTCTCACTGACCACTGACTTTATGTTTATTTGGGTTTATTCTAATGTTGTATAGAGTTAATTATAGGTAGACACTCTCACTGACCACAGACTTTCTGTTTATTTTGGTTTATTCTAATGTTATATAGAGTTAATTACAGGTAGACACTCTCACTGACCACAGACTTTCTGTTTATTTTGGTTTATTCTAATGTTATATAGAGTTAATTACAGGTAGACACTCTCACTGACTTTGTTTATTTGGGCTTATTCTAATGTTATATAGAGTTAATTACAGGTAGACACTCTCACTGACCACTGACTTTATGTTTATTTGGGTTTATTCTAATGTTATATAGAGTTAGTTACAGGCAGACACTCACTGACCACTGACTTTATGTTTATTTGGGTTTATTCTAATGTTATATAGAGTTAATTACGGGTAGACACTCTCACTGACCACTGACTTTATGTTTATTTGGGTTTATTCTAATGTTATATAGAGTTTATTACAGGTAGACACTCTCATTGATGTCATGTTTATTTGGGTTTATTCTAATGTAATATAGAGTTAATTACAGGTAGACACTCACTGACCACTGACTTTATGTTTATTTGGGTTTATTCTAATGTTATATAGAGTTAATTATAGGTAGACACTTTCACTGACCACTGACTATATGTTTATTGGGTTTATTCTAATGTTATATAGAGTTAATTACAAGTAGAAACTGTCACTGACCACTGATGTCATGCTTATATGGGTTTATTCTAATGGTATATAGAGTTAATTACAGGTAGATGCTCTCACTGACCACTGACTTTATGTTTATTTGGGTTATTATAATGTTATATAGAGTTAATTACAGGTAGACACTCTCACTTTATGTTTATTTGGGTTATTCTAATGTTATATAGAGTTAATTACAGGTAGACACTCTCACTGACCACTGACTTTATGTTTATGTGGGTTTATTCTAATGTTATATAGAGTTAATTACAGGCAGACACTCACTGACCACTGACTTTATGTTTATTTGGGTTTATTCTAATGTTATATAGAGTTAATTACAGGTAGACACTCTCACTGACCACTGACTTTATGTTTATTTGGGTTTATTCTAATGTTATATAGAGTTAATTACAGGTAGACACTCTCACTGACCACTGACTTTATGTTTATTTGGGTTTATTCTAATGTTATATAGAGTTAATTACAGGTAGACACTCTCACTGACCACTGACTTTATGTTTATTTGGGTTTATTCTAATGTTATATAGAGTTTATTACAGGTAGACACTCTCATTGATGTCATGTTTATTTGGGTTTATTCTAATGTAATATAGAGTTAATTACAGGTAGACACTCACTGACCACTGACTTTATGTTTATTTGGGTTTATTCTAATGTTATATAGAGTTAATTATAGGTAGACACTTTCACTGACCACTGACTATATGTTTATTGGGTTTATTCTAATGTTATATAGAGTTAATTACAAGTAGAAACTGTCACTGACCACTGATGTCATGCTTATATGGGTTTATTCTAATGGTATATAGAGTTAATTACAGGTAGACGCTCTCACTGACCACTGACTTTATGTTTATTTGGGTTATTATAATGTTATATAGAGTTAATTACAGGTAGACACTCTCACTTTATGTTTATTTGGGTTATTCTAATGTTATATAGAGTAAATTACAGGTAGACACTCTCACTGACCACTGACTTTATGTTTATTTGGGTTTATTCTAATGTTATATAGATTTAATTACAGGTAGACACTCTCACTGACCACTGACTTTATGTTTATTTGGGTTTATTCTAATGTTGTATAGAGTTAATTATAGGTAGACACTCTCACTGACCACAGACTTTCTGTTTATTTTGGTTTATTCTAATGTTATATAGAGTTAATTACAGGTAGACACTCTCACTGACCACAGACTTTCTGTTTATTTTGGTTTATTCTAATGTTATATAGAGTTAATTACAGGTAGACACTCTCACTGACTTTGTTTATTTGGGCTTATTCTAATGTTATATAGAGTTAATTACAGGTAGACACTCTCACTGACCACTGACTTTATGTTTATTTGGGTTTATTCTAATGTTATATAGAGTTAGTTACAGGCAGACACTCACTGACCACTGACTTTATGTTTATTTGGGTTTATTCTAATGTTATATAGAGTTAATTACGGGTAGACACTCTCACTGACCACTGACTTTATGTTTATTTGGGTTTATTCTAATGTTATATAGAGTTTATTACAGGTAGACACTCTCATTGATGTCATGTTTATTTGGGTTTATTCTAATGTAATATAGAGTTAATTACAGGTAGACACTCACTGACCACTGACTTTATGTTTATTTGGGTTTATTCTAATGTTATATAGAGTTAATTATAGGTAGACACTTTCACTGACCACTGACTATATGTTTATTGGGTTTATTCTAATGTTATATAGAGTTAATTACAAGTAGAAACTGTCACTGACCACTGATGTCATGCTTATATGGGTTTATTCTAATGGTATATAGAGTTAATTACAGGTAGATGCTCTCACTGACCACTGACTTTATGTTTATTTGGGTTTATTCTAATGTTATATAGAGTTAATTACAGGTAGGCACTCTCACTGACCACAGACTTTCTGTTTATTTTGGTTTATTCTAATGTTATATAGAGTTAATTACAGGTAGACACTCTCACTGACCACAGACTTTCTGTTTATTTTGGTTTATTCTAATGTTATATAGAGTTAATTACAGGTAGACACTCTCACTGACTTTGTTTATTTGGGCTTATTCTAATGTTATATAGAGTTAATTACAGGTAGACACTCGCTGACCACTGACTTTATGTTTATTTGGGTTTATTCTAATGTTATATAGAGTTAATTACAGGCAGACACTCACTGACCACTGACTTTATGTTTATTTGGGTTTATTCTAATGTTATATAGAGTTAATTACAGGTAGACACTCTCACTGACCACTGACTTTATGTTTATTTGGGTTTATTCTAATGTTATATAGAGTTAATTACAGGTAGACACTCTCATTGATGTCATGTTTATTTGGGTTTATTCTAATGTAATATAGAGTTAATTACAGGTAGACACTCACTGACCACTGACTTTATGTTTATTTGGGTTTATTCTAATGTTATATAGAGTTAATTATAGGTAGACACTTTCACTGACCACTGACTATATGTTTATTGGGTTTATTCTAATGTTATATAGAGTTAATTACAAGTAGAAACTGTCACTGACCACTGATGTCATGCTTATATGGGTTTATTCTAATGGTATATAGAGTTAATTACAGGTAGATGCTCTCACTGACCACTGACTTTATGTTTATTTGGGTTTATTCTAATGTTGTATAGAGTTAATTATAGGTAGACACTCTCACTGACCACAGACTTTCTGTTTATTTTGGTTTATTCTAATGTTATATAGAGTTAATTACAGGTAGACACTCTCACTGACCACAGACTTTCTGTTTATTTTGGTTTATTCTAATGTTATATAGAGTTAATTACAGGTAGACACTCTCACTGACTTTGTTTATTTGGGCTTATTCTAATGTTATATAGAGTTAATTACAGGTAGACACTCGCTGACCACTGACTTTATGTTTATTTGGGTTTATTCTAATGTTATATAGAGTTAATTACAGGCAGACACTCACTGACCACTGACTTTATGTTTATTTGGGTTTATTCTAATGTTATATAGAGTTAATTATAGGTAGACACTCTCACTGACCACTGACTTTATGTTTATTTGGGTGTATTCTAATGTTATATAGAGTTAATTACAGGTAGACACTCTTACTGACCACTGACTTTATGTTTATTTGGGTTTATTCTAATGTTATATAGAGTTAATTACAGGTAGACACTCTCACTGACCACTGACTTTATGTTTATTTGGGTTATTCTAATGTTATATAGAGTTAATTACAGGTAGACACTCTCACTGACCACTGACTTTATGTTTATTTGGGTTTATTCTAATGTTATATAGAGTTAATTACAGGTAGACACTCTCACTGACCACTGACTTTGTTTATTTGGATTTATTCTAATGTTATATAGAGTTAATTACAGGTAGACACTCTTACTGACCACTGACTTTATGTTTATTTGGGTTTATTCTAATGTTATATAGAGTTAATTACAGGTAGACACTCTTAGTGACCACTGACTTTATGTTTATTTGGGTTTATTCTAATTTTATATAGAGTTAATCACAGGTAGACACTCTTACTGACTTTATGCGTATTTGGGTTTATTCTAATGTTATATAGAGTTAATTACAGGTAGACACTCTCACTGACCACTGACTTTATGTTTATTTGGGTTATTCTAATGTTATATAGAGTTAATTACAGGTAGACACTCTCACTGACCACTGACTTTATGTTTATTTGGGTTTATTCTACTGTTATATAGAGCTAATTACAGGTAGACACTCTCACTGACCACTGACTTTATGTTTATTTGGGTTTATTCTAATTTTATATAGAGTTAATCACAGGTAGACACTCTTACTGACTTTATGCGTATTTGGGTTTATTCTAATGTTATATAGAGTTAATTACAGGTAGACACTCTCACTGATCACTGACTATGTTTATTTGGGTTTATTCTAATGTTATATAGAGTTAATTACAAGTAGACACTCTCACTGACCACTGACTTTATGTTTATTTGGGTTTATTCTAATTTTATATAGAGTTAATCACAGGTAGACACTCTTACTGACTTTATGCGTATTTGGGTTTATTCTAATGTTATATAGAGTTAATTACAAGTAGACGCTCTCACTGACCACTGACTTTATGTTTATTTGGGTTTTTTCTAATGTTATATAGAGTTAATTACAGGTAGACACTTTCACTGACCACTGAATTTATGTTTATTTGGGTTTATTCTAATGTTATATAGAGTTAATTACAGGTAGACACTCTCACTAACCACTGACTTTCTGTTTATTTGGGTTTATTCTAATGTTATATAGAGTTAATTACAGGTAGACACTCTCACTGACCACTGATTTTATGTTTATTTGGGTTTATTCTAATGTTATATAGAGTTAATTACAGGTAGACACTCTCACTGACCACTGACTTTATGTTTATTTGGGTTTATTCTAATGTTATATAGAGTTAATTACAGGTAGACACTCTCACTGACCACTGACTTTCTGTTTATTTGGGTTTATTCTAATGTTATATAGAGTTAATTACAGGTAGACACTCTCACTGACCACTGACTTTCTGTTTATTTGGGTTTATTCTAATGTTATATAGAGTTAATTACAGGTAGACACTCTCACTAACCACTGACTTTCTGTTTATGTGGGTTTATTCTAATGTTATATAGAGTTAATTACAGGTAGACACTCTCACTGACCACTGATTTTATGTTTATTTGGGTTTATTCTAATGTTATATAGAGTTAATTACAGGTAGACACTCTCACTGACTACTTACACCTATCTTGTGCTATACTGCGGGTACAGATGAGTACCGGCCCTCTTCCAACACTGACACACTACATGTCCAAATGTTTGTGGACACTCCTTCTAATAAAAGCACTCAGCTACTTTAAGCTGCACCCATTACTGACACAGATGTGCAAATACACACACAGCTTGTCTAGTCCCTGTAGAGAAGAAGTACTGCCAATAGAATAGGACTCTCTGGAGCAGATCAACACCCTGAATCTATTGGCACCATACTGCCTAATGCGTGGCGTGGGCTAGAGGGGTGTGAAGCCCCCCAGCATTGAGGAGCTGTTGAGCAGTGGAGGAGCTGTGTTCTCTGGAATGATGGTGGTGGAGCTCCATCCAGTACTTTTGGGATGAGTTGAGGATGATGAGTTGGGGTGGTGAGGATCATCCAACAGCCTGACCTCACTAACGCTCTTGTCGCTGAATGCAATCAAATCTGCACAGCAATGTTCCTCCAAAATCTTGTAGAAAGCCTTCATTCTTCTTCCCTGGACAGTAGAGACAGTTACTCCAACAGAAGCAGGATCAGATTTTTTTTTTATACCCTAGAGTTTAAAAGATGAATTGAATGAGGCAGTGTCCCAATACTTTTGTCAATATAGTGTATTATTAATAATAGGACAAGATTTCTGCAGATGACTTTTGAACTTCATGGCTTTTCATTTACACAAACCCAAAGCCACTGCTGATGGCACAGCACCAGCTGACAGTACCCACTAACACCTCTGTGTTTTCTCACCCTCAGTGAAAATGACCACACCTCCGGTCCTCCCACGTCCTGCCTTACTACACACAGTAACACGCAGAGTGTGAACTGGCAGCAGATCAGCGTGAACTCACCCCACCTTCATCTCCTCAGGCTGGGGTGATTAGCGTTTTTAGTAAACAACGTCCATCCAGATGGACATCCAGCATCTTCTGTGGGTTCATCCTTTTTTTAAAGGGGAAACTCCACCAAATTTTCAGAATTCTCCAAAACATCAGACATCAGGTCTTGTGGGGGTTCCCTCCCAGTACACAGTGGTCAGTACCTACTAAAACTGCTCCAAGGAAGGACAGCCGGCCCTGCCCACCTCACACCTTACAGCACTTCAACAAGGATCTGCTGCTAACTTCTAAACAGGTCTCCAGATACCACAGGATACCTTCAGAGGTTCTGTGGAGTCCATGAGCTAAGCAGGTGGTCCTAATGTTATGGCTACTCACGGAGGCTATGATACCAATGATCACAGTTGTGAATAGTGGCCCATCAGGAACAGCTTCTCAAAAACCACAAAGCGAGCCAGACCCTTCTCCCCAGACACACTGATACACTATGTGGCCAAATGTTTGCGGACGCTCCTTTCTTCTAATGAGCACATTCATCTGCTTTAAGTTGCAGCCACTGCAACTTACATTGACACAGATGTGCAAATGCACGTGCATGGCTCGTCTAGTTCTTCTAGAGGAGTACTGCCAATAGAATAGGAACTCAACATCCACCTATTGGCACCATGCCTCCTAATGCCAGGGTGCAAACCCCTGATGCTCCGTCCAATACATTTGGGATGATTTGATTATTATTATTTTTTTTTTGCTTTAATCTTTAGATTTTATACCTTCTATCATTTTTGATCATATTGTTTATGGTGATCAGATGGTATTTAAAGCTTTTCACTGACTGATTAGATTTGAGAATTTGAGAATTTTCTTGTAATCTTGGTACTAAGCAAATTAAAATATTACGTATGATGATCAATTTTCATTTTTTTGCTTTAATCTTTAGATTTTATACCTTCTATCATTTTTGATCATATTGTTTATGGTGATCAGATGGTATTTAAAGCTTTTCACTGACTGATTAGATTTGAGAATTTGAGAATTTTCTTGTAATCCTGGTACTAAGCAAATTAAAATATTACGTATGATGATCAATTTAAATGCTCTAATAGTTTTAAATATCTCTAAAAATACCAAAAAAAAAAAAATACCCCTACGACTACATTAAAAAAAACACCGCTGGGTGTAATACCCGGACGCGCCTGTAGGGGTCGCGGTTTGACACGCACACACGTCATATCCGACAGCAGGCCGTGTGGCAACACAAGTAAACGGCGAACAGATTAAAGAAACACAGAATCGGCCGCAGAATCTTCATCCATCCTTCCAGATTTCACACGCAGGTGGACTTATTTCGCATCATCCGACACACAAGAAAGCTAACCCGTTGAATCGGTGAGTTATCGAGCCCGTTTGGCTGAAAACGATGCCTTTATTTTTAACCCGAAGCTCCGCTGCCCCCCTTGACTTCGCTGCCGCTTTGTTCTGGCGCTGCAGCCATTTTTAATCTCCCCTTCTTTATGCGCCTCAAACCGAGAGGCAGCGAATAACAGAGGATAGTAGCTAAAGGCTCGGTGGCATTTTTACACGTTTACCACCTACATTGATCAGATTTATAAGAAACTAATAGCTAGATATATTAAAAACGCCCTGATTCGTTTTGGGTATCTGATTCAGAGTCGACTCTCCGCTCCGCTCGCTTGGTCTGCAGAGGCGAAGCTCAGCATTACGACCCCGCTCTGTGTGGTTTGCTGTATTTATTCATTTAGCATCATTATTACTACTCTCTACACCTCTTTAAAACCCTAAATAAATCCTTAAATCCTCCCAGACTCATTCAAGACTCCCAAAATCAAAGCCCTGCTTCTCTCAACGCTCACAGGAGTCCCCTAACCCCGCTAGCTGGCTGGCTGCTCCGTTATTGGGAACCATTGCAAACAAACTCAGCTGTTTATGCTACTTAAATGCTCATTTAACCCCTTTAAACATCATTAACATCATTATATATCATTTATTTATTATTATTATTATTATTATGAAGAAGAATCTCAGCAAAACGTCCATAAACAAGCCAGCAATGACCGGCTAGGCTAGGCTACGTTAGCTAGCTACGGCTAGCGATGTTTACATGCAACCCTGGTTAGAAATATTACCTAATAAACGGTCAAATAAATAAAAAACGGTCTTAATAAGCGCTAATAAAGACTAATAAGTGCTGATAAAGGGGTTCTGTATTCGTGTGTGTTCGTTTAAACGTTGCACAGCGAGTTGAGCTAAAGCTAGCAGCGTTAGCATTAGCTAGCGTAACTAACGTTAGCTCTAGCCTAGCTACTAGCTGTTTCTACCAGACATTTAAACACGTTTTAACGATGTTTTAGACGGTTTTTAATGGTTTTAGTTATGCTGTAAAGTTAAAATAGCGCGTCAGTGTGATTAGGACTGCGTTAGGGGGGTTATAGGAACCAGGCTTTGGCTGGATTTGCTGGATTTGCCTCCCTGTGATCTGTGTTGGTGTGAGAGGATGAGGGAATTCGTCCCCCAAATCCATCACATTTAGGTGTGTGTGTGTGTGTGTGTGTGTGTGTGTGTGTGTGTGAACACAGGGCCTGTCCCAGTGTCCCCAGTATATTAATAATAGTCCCCTGACTGGGCTACAACCAGAAGGACTGAAATACTGACATTTTTACCTGAGCAGTTCTTCAGCTAGATGTTGCTCAGTGGTCTTGATTTGTTGGTCTTCAGTAACGCAAAGCAAGCCTCCTTAGTTTGACGGCGGAGTGTAAATGTGTGGGTTTCCTATAAACTGAGAATTTTAGCAGGATTTTGACTCTAAATGAGTGAATTTGGGGAGCAAATCCAGTAATTTAGGTGTGTGAGGGAACACAGGACCAGTCCCAGGGTCCCCAGTGAAAGCAGCCTGCTCAGGTCTCTCTGATTGAGCTATGGTGAGAAGGACTGAAATAATAATAATAATAATAATAATAATAAATATATATATATATATATATATATATATATATATATATATATATATATATATATAAATAAAATACTCACACACACTTATATATTTAAATACAAATATTTCCTCAGTCCTCCTCGCTGTAGCCCAGTCAGAGGGAACGGAGTGAGCTGCTTTACTGGGATGTTGCTCAGTGGTCTTGGTTTTATTGCCGTTTCACAGAGGAAACCTCCTCAGATTGATGGCAGAGTAATTTATTTATTTAAAAGAGAGAATTTTGACTCTGGATGAGTTTTTTTTTTTTTTTTTTTTTTTTTTTTTTTTTTTTTTTTTTTTTTTTTTTGGTTAATTGTTTTCTAAATCCAGTTAATATAGGGGTGTGAGAGGGAGAAAACAGGAGCAGTCCCAGTGTCCCCAGTAAAAACAGCTCACCCTGACATTTTGGAGAAAAATGGATTGTTGGAACATAAAACATTGAAATATGTTTTATTAGATTGGTTTTCAACATCTGTTTTAGCAGGATTTTGACTCTGAATTAAGGAATTTGTTCCGCAAATCCATCTAATTTAGGTGTGTGTGAACACAGGACCAGTCCCAGTGTCCCCGATTAAACGGCTCACTCAGTTCCCTCTGACTGAGCTACACCAAGACGGACTGCACTACAAACGTTTTGGAGAAAAAATGCATTTATTACATTAAAATTAATCAGTTTTGGAACATAAAGCATTTAAATCGGTTCTTTAGATTAGGTTTTAAAAAAGGTGTGAATTTGTTCCCCAAACCCATCAAATGTGGGTATGTATGAACACATGACCAGTCCCAGTGTCCCCAGTAAAAGCAGCTCGCTCGGTTCTCTCGGACTGGGCTACAGCGAGAAGGACTGGGCTACAGACGTTTTGGAGAAAATTGGCTTTATTACTTGAACTGAGCGCGTTTAAAAACCCAGCACATAAACATACCCAAAAACATACCCAGCAACATAAATCTGTGTTTAGATGGATGGTTTAAGTAGCAGTTTTGATTTTGGTCCAGTAAAGAAAATCGGGTCGTCCCGATTGGAAGCCCATTGGGTTTCAGCTGTTTTGTGTGAAATGTTGGACAGGAATGCATTGATTTCTGTTTCATTTAATTGTGTGCAAGCAAAGGAACACATCCTAAATTGTCCAGTTAGAAGAGCCCAACCGGTTGATTCTGATGGGCCTAATGTGAGCGGCGTCCCACTACACGCTTTTACGGAGTTCGAGCCCACCTGCTTGAAGGTGTACTCGTCATAGTCTTAAAACATCTGGTCCAAATGCTAGGCTGGCCGTATTTTTATGTATTTATTTATTTATTTTGCTCAGTAAAAAGGACACTGGGGACATTTGGGTAATAGTTGGGATGTTGTGGTGGGGGGTCCCAAGTTGGCCCAAGTTGTAGGACCGTGAGGTTGGAAAGACCTCTCAACTCCTGCAGCTACAGTATGCTAATGTACATTAATACACACATTTACTCATTTAGCAAAACCAATAAATGGACTTAATAGCCGATATGAGCCGATCACCTCCTCTCAGCTCAACTCCCGACTTGGCCGCCAATATGGGATCAGATGTTTTTAAGCTCATGATCAGCACCCATTCCAGCAGGTGTGTTCAGACTTTTGACTGGTACTGTGTTTGTGCTTTTTGAGATGTTTGGTCTCCAGAAGTGGCACGTTAGGATTGATGCCGTGAGCTTGAACTCCTTCAGATGTTTCCTTAAGTGGTTTGAGTACGTCTCTGAATGTTTTCTGAAGCGTTTGGGTTTCTGGAAATGAGAGCTGCTGTTTTATGCTGTTTGTGCTGTATTTAGAAGTGGGGATGAGGGACTGTTTCTAAGGGTTGTTTGAACACCAGTACCAGTCCTAATTTCTCCAGTACAAAGAGCCCACCCAGTTAAAGCTGATGGGACTGGTGTGAAAAGGGCTTAACAAACCCATTTTTCTCCAAAACAGCCGTTATTTAGTAAAACAGCACTTTTTAAATACATTTTTTAATTAAAATATATAATATATTTATTTTTAAGAGATATAGCTAGTTAACAGTGCTCTATTACGCCACCAGGAGGGGGATTTAGGTAATATAGGAGTGAATTCTGTGACTTTTACATCTGACTTGGGTACTATTATAATATAGGAAGAGTCTTCAGAGGGAGTCTATGGCAGGTAAAGTGGCCCAAATCAGGTGTGTGTTGTAGGCTCTTCACATTGCCGTTTTGAATGTGACCTGTATCCGTACATACATGCACACAGTGCTGGTGGACACAAATGCCCAGGGCGGTGGACAGCCATTGCTGTAGCGCCCAGGTAGCAGAGAGGGTGAAGGGCCTTGGTTGGGGGCCTAACAGGGACACGGTATCAAACCCACAGCCTAGTCATCAATGGCCTGGTGCTCTAACCGCTGAGCCACCACTGCCCCAATTACTTTTATTTATTTATTTTTATTTATTTAATTTTTTAAAGCCAATTTTTGGAAATCTGTCATTTTATTCAAATTGTGTGTTTATACTAAGTAAAATAACCTTTTTATCCAATCAGAACAGGGGAATCTGAATACGGTTAGGGAGGTTAGGGTTTAACCCTCTGGAGTCTAACACTCTAAATTTTCCACTTGCGTATGAGCATCATCTCCTCTTCCTTCATAATGAGCCCCCGTCTGACCTAGAGTGCCGTGTGAGGAGATAATCAGACCCTAAACCTGATAAATCGAAGTCAGATTTGAGAAATTCCTTCTATCTCCTGTGAGAACATCCCTTCACTCGTGTGAACGAACTGTTCTGGTGCTTAAACCGAGTTCTCAGAGTCTCAGCTTCCCAAAAACAGTGGAATGTCGGAGTCCGGTAGTATAGAAACAGCCAGAGGCAGAAGACTGAGTGTCCATTGGTCAGTTTCACACACAACCATAGTCTGGCGCTTGAATCCACCAGTTTAGACACTGGGAGGGTCAGAGACGGGAATCTCGACCCATCTTCAATCTATATTTCTTCACTCCTAATTTAGGGGGATGGCAGTATCCATTTGACCTGTAATACCAACCAGCTGCAATGGCCCTGGTCAGGCCCTGGTATCTAGTCCCCGTTCCTAGTGTAACTAGCGAACCCCATGAGTGCCGAATTTCCATCCGGGACCCGGAGGAACCTTTCTGTTGCTGTCCCCTCTTCGAGAAGTCATCTGTGACTAATCTGAGGACGCTGTTGTTCACCTCTGCTGGAGTGTGGTTTCTGGTTGCTCTTTCGGAGCCAACAGCCCTCCAGACTTACAGGTTTGAGAAACCTGACCACTCTGATATCCTTACAGTGGTGGTGAATGGAGCCAGATGTTCCCATTGACTACAGCACTAATATATAGCCATTTAATTTACTTTATAATTTATTTATTTAATTTATAAATTGAGTGTTTTCTGTGTTTTCT
Source organism: Salminus brasiliensis (assembly GCF_030463535.1). Taxonomy (NCBI): domain Eukaryota; kingdom Metazoa; phylum Chordata; class Actinopteri; order Characiformes; family Bryconidae; genus Salminus; species Salminus brasiliensis. The sequence goes on along the minus strand of NC_132878.1, from coordinate 3,229,038 downwards.
GTGTTTGCCATGGTGGTGTTCTCACTGCTCAGGCCAGAGCATCTCCAGCTGTATCCCCCCATCTTTATCTTCTACTGGTAGAAAAGTCCTGAAATGAACGCAGGGCACTGAAACTCAGCCTGTTGTCCAAGCAAGTCCTCTCTAGGGTGGCCTGGATGTTGCAGGACTTTGTTGAACGTTTATTTGAGCACATTTAGACCTCGCTATAACCGAAGGATAATGCTCAGCTCAAGCTAAACGCATAAATGTGGGTGAACCCCTTTCTGAAGTTCCACCCAAAACCCATAAACAGCCTGTTTAATTTTATGGGATGTTGGGAGGTTGGAGAATGGGTGTGTAAATTGATGCATAAACCAAAAAAACAAATGCCAAAGTAATAAAAAAAAAACAAGAAATTAATCTCAAATAAAGGCTAATTCCAGTTTCCAGAGTCAGACCGGTGGTCTGAGTGCAGATCGCGTGCTAGAGGTCTAAACGGCACACTTCCCCTGGCATTTCTGTTTCCTCCTGAATCTTTCAGTGAGCCCGTTTACCTCAGCTCACCTTTCTCACTGAATATTGCTCACCACTCACTCCCATACACATCTGCACACCACTGATACAATCACTACTACCCATATACCACGTACACTGGATTCGTTTACATGTACCATCTGAATAAACTCGAATTATAGAGGAGTAGTACAAATTATGCTGTATAATTTAATGTTTCATATCTCTACACGCCTAAAAACATGCATGTGTACATATACAGTATTGTGAAGTTTAACCCCCCTGTGTAAATCAGTGTAGAGCTGACTATCTGCTCAGTTAAGCACAGATATTAGAATAAACACTAAATGTGGTGGAGGTTCTCCATCACTGTGTTCATCATTAGAACATCTCCAAAGTTCTCCTCTCTCATGGAGTCTAGTGTTATTTAGAGTTCTCCTCAGATCAACACCTGGTTTGGTGGTAAATCAGGGCTTAATGATGGTAAATCAGGTGAGCTGCTGCTGCTGCTGCTGCTGCTGCTGATGGAGTTGAACACATCCTCCACGCTGTGCTGGCTGGACTGGGGGGCGTCCAGGAGAACCCTGGAGGAACCGAGCTCTGTTCTTCAGACTAGCTCACCGACAAGATCTCACTACTTTCTTTCTTCAGAATGAGAAGCTCTTGATTCTCCTTTTTACTGGATTCATGTTTAGCTGCTTTATCTGTTCTGATCAGATCTGGAGCTTCTATGGGGGGAAATTCAATAATTGCACGTTTGCACGTCTGGTTTTGCGCAGTGCTGCTGTTGAGTCGGTCTAGCAGTGGTTAGGTGGCAGTTTTGTAGTTAGTGGAATTTGAGTTTTCAGTTGTTTGATCTGTATTGAACCTTATTAATATGTAAACTCTCAGTGTTGAATGACTTGATTGCTAAAGTAATTGCAGTGTCACTCTGGGGACCTTGAGGACCTTGTGATATGATTTGAGTTAATTTGGTTTATTTTTGAATCTGCAGAAACAGAAGGTACAGAGGAAGAGGCGCAAAGAAAAATTTCCATACTCGATGACATTACATCGCAATGTCCGATCGTTTGGGGCAAATAACCAAGTCCAAGGATGGGAAAAGCAAGTATTCTTCGCTCAGCCTATTTGACAAGTACAAGGGAAAGTCAATAGAAACTCAGAAAAACACCGGTAAGAACAACTGTTTGTTTTTTTTTATGTGAAAAATCAGATTTATTTCAGTTATGGGTAGACAGAAAGCAACATGTCTATTCAGGGCCATGGAACTGCATAGTTTTTAATGTCCACTGTATGTAGAATTGATCTCTTTCAGTTTAAGAGAACTAGAGATGCACCGATCTGCCTTTTTTCAGTTACGATGCATAAACATTGCATTTCGGTCGATACCAGTCCGATACCATTGCTGAATTAATGAACTGTAGTAGAGTGGTAGAGATTTAAGGCATCAGGATTTACCTAAACATTACTTTATATAATATAAAGAATTAACACACATAAATGTGCTAAATTGCAATTTTAATTTATTTATTTGCACGTTTAGTTAAACAAATAAAGTGAAAAGATCGGTTCCATGGATCAGCCTAATTATCTGATGCCAGCTAATTTAGTTAAAATCAGGACCGATACCCGATCCTAATATCGGATCAGTGCATCCCTAAAGAGAACCAGAAAGCAAGAGATTTGTAGGTTTATGTTTATATCTATATCTCTATGATTATTTTAATAATTCCACCTGTATCATAATCTCACATTTCCTTGCTTGTCTTGCTTAACATTGAGACTCTTGACTCCACCTTATACGAATGGAAAATGAGCGTTAATTGAGTTGTACTGAATTATCTACAGTAGACCTTGAGTCACTTATAACTAACTGGATCATTAATAGCAGACAAGTCGTTTACTATTGGAGACATTGGATCTTGTAAAATAGTTACTGAATCATTTCACAGCAGATACTGAGTCAATTATCGCATGTAGTGAATCATTTCAGCAGATACTGAATAAAAAGAGTCATTAAGACCTTTCATCCTGAGATAGCTGCTGTACGTTAGACAGTGTCTGATACATGTTCGATAATCAATAGTCAATAAAAGCCTAATTTTGCTTTTCCATCCCTCTTCCTGCAGTTGTTCCACGACATGGCTTGCAGAGTCTTGGTAAAGTGGCCACTGCCCGGCGCATGCCCCCACCCGCTCACCTGCCGAGCCTGAAATCCGAAAATAAAGGAAACGATCCAAACGTGATTATTGTGCCCAAAGACGGAACAGGATGGGCGAACAAGCAGGAACAGTCCGATCAAAAGAGGTATGAGGATCAGCCTCATCTGCGCTGCTTTTGCTAAGGTTTTGGCTGATCGTTGTACGTTTTATTAAATCTTACAGGTGTAAACTTAAAAGTGTGATGTAATTATGATAAAAATTCATATGCATAACACACACACACACAGAGGTGTACGCAGAGATATTTAGAGAACGCTCTGCTTCTCGGCCTTGGGTAGAAACCGAGGTGCGTCAGTGGGTGATTCTTTGTTTTCCTAAAACAAAGGATCAGAGAGAGGGGGAGGGTTTATGAAGTGTGTGTGTGTGTGTGTGTGTGTACATGTACGTGAAGGAGTGAGATGTTCTTTTCCCAAGGTACGTCTGCTCTACGTGACTGTAGAGCGGAGTGTGTGGGTGGAGAACATGGTGCTGCTGTGTAATTCAGTAGGCGGTGATTGGAGAGAGTTGGTGGAAGGGGGAAGTTGAGTAAAGTAAACAGCCTGACTAAAAAATGGAGTTGAAAGAATCTGTGGTGTTCATTAAACGTTGTTCGGAGTCCAGTAAGATCTAGGTTTTAAGGTGGACTGGCTACATGTGACATGTAAGAGGGTAAAATGTCCAGCCCCATGATTTTGGTGACTCAGAACTTTGGTTTGGTGGTCCAGAACTTGGTGACACTGTTGGGTACACACATTGTCTGAACACCAAGGACCGGCTGATAGACCAAGGCTAGACAAGCCATGTCTAAAGGGGGTGTTTGTACTTATAGTTCGATTCCGTTGGTCCGGACCAAGTGAGAGAATTTTACTGTTGGATTTTAGTTTAGTCTGGTTTTACAGACACAGATACATGAACCCAATACTGATCCAATACCATTGTTGAATTAATAAACTCTATCTCTTACTGTCTGGGTCAGGTATAGTTTAATCTGTGGTTGGTGTGGCTCAACAGATAACGCCACTATCTGCCAGTGAGCTCCCACATTATGTGGGAGACTTGGGTTCAGTTCCCAGTCTGGGTAACTATGCTGTGCTACACCAATAAGAGTCCTTGGGCAAGACTCCTAACACTACATTGGTCCACATCTGTAATACGAGTTACCTTGTAAGTCGCTCTGGATAAGAGCGTCAGATAAATGCCATAAATGTAATCTAATTAGACTAATTACACTGTTAGAAAGAGAACCTGCAGTTTCAATATGCTTAGAAAAGATCATTTTCATGTTGCGCTAAAATATCGTAACGTTGCCCGGCTTACACATGCTAATTTATTCCCAGAATGACGGACGTTAAAGCTGTACAGTTACACGTTCCTGTGTCCTAACTCTCACACGTCTTTACTTTCACTGAGACGGCTACACTAACGAAAGCAGTTCTGATGCTGGATAGTGTTGAAACACTGGTTTGGGACACAGCCCAGCTAAAGTTAAAGCCCAGGAACGTGGGCTGGTCTGCGTAAAGCTAAAAAAAAACAATTATTGGTTTTTAAAGGTGGTTAGTTTTCAGTTCATCCCTGCTTAAATGTAACAATATTGGTTATTAATGTATTAACATTATATCAAAATTAACCATTTTAGAGAATTTTCAGTCAGTTCGATTTCAGTCAGTCTGTTTTTTGGAGCAATTATGGTGACATCGTAATTTACCATAATAAATACATGTAATCTCTTAATTGTGAAAGTATAGGCCAGTTCCTTTGAGACTTTCAGTGTTGGGAGTTTTCCAGTGTGTTTGGGTTATTGAGGACGAATGGCTTAAAAAAAGTGTCCCCACCCCGTCAAGACATCACTGTGTCAGGATGAGCTCTCGATTTGGAGGCTTTTCTGCCTGTTTCGTCTCGGTCAGTGTGATCAGCTCAGCTCAGAAGCTCCGCTTAACCCACCTGTACCCCCTTCCTTTTCTCTTCCAGTTCCATTGCATCGACAGCACAGCTGCAGGAGTCGCAGCCGCAGCTGCCTTTGCAGAAATCTGTCTCCAATCTTCAGAAGCCAACACCGGCAGCCAGCCAGGAGGTAGGCACGGGCGATGGCCTGTTTCTTTTTATTTATTTATTTGGTTATTTGTTTGTTTATTTGTTGATAATTTATTTATTTATTTATTTATTTATTAAATTGATCATACAAAAAATATAGTGTGGGCATTGATGTAACCTTCCCGCTGGAACGCCCCCACTAGTTGGCCTGACTGGTAAAACATTACATTAAAAAGTCAGTCAGTCCTGGTTTGGTCAAGTTAAAGGCAGTTGGGCTCATTGCTGTGAAGATTTGATTGATTGCATTCAGCGACAAGAGTGTTGGTGAGGTCAGGATGTTTGATAGATGATCACCACATCATCATCCCCAACTCTGTATCCCAAAAGTACTGGATGGAGCTCCACCACCATGATTCCAGAGGACACAGCTCCTCCACTGCTCCACAGCTCAATGCTGGGGGGCTTTATACCCCTCTAGCCTACGCCTGGCATTATTAGGCCGCATGGAGCCAATAGGAGGAGGTTCATGCTTATGTGCATTTGCTCATCTGTGTCAGCAATGAGTGCAACTTGGTTACAAAGTAGCTGAATGCATTCATTAGAAGGGTTGTCCACAAACATTTGGACATGGTGTGTGTATGCTTGTCTGTAATTGATTTCTTATTTGTGAAGGTTGTGGATTCATGCTGTTTGTGTTTCTTCCTCACAGAGCACAAGCACAGGTGGACCAAAGCAATGGGCACAACTAAATGGAAAGGCAGTAGATCAAGATGGTAACGTCACCACTCTTTCATTTGTACCCTGTTAGCGACACGTACATCAGCTGCAGCATCGCCGCACACAAACCCAAAGGTCGTTATCATGTTCGATTGTGATGACCTACGCAATGTGTGCGTAAAGCAGAACGTCAGAGCCTTGTCGCCTTTTGTAGGCTGTGTCTGTGCCAATAAAAGTGAATTCAAGGTCCTACATTCAGCGCGAGTCATCCGGCTCTGGAGTCCTTCAGAGCAGTGTTATTAGACCTCGGTCCTGCTTTGCTGTTGCTATGCTGTGATTGGCTTGATGAATAGAGACGTCCTAGACGTTGCATGGCAAGCGGCGCTCACCAAAGCTTCGTCCATTTAGGAGCCTTTATATTTAGTCTGAGGTGTTCGGATCTGATTGGGTTAAATATTAAAGAACTACAGCGTACAGTAAAAGTTCTGGACCTGATAAATATATTTCCTAGAATTTTCTTCTAACCAGGAACATTTTAGGGACCTATATTTTTGAGCGTGAGATGTTTGGTCTGATAGAGGTTACAAATAAAGAACCTCAGAATAAGAGGAAGGTTCTGTACCAGTTAAAAAGTTGTCCTAGAACTGTATGTCCAGTGTAGGATCCTTATGATGTTAAGGTTGAAATGTTTGTAGGGTTAGATAACATTTATTTATAAATCACACACATTATATTGTGTATGTGTGTGTGTGTGTGTGTGTATATATATATATATATATATATATATATATATATATATATATATATATATATGTGTATATGTATATATATATATATATATAAATAAAATGAAATGCATGTTAATGTATATGCAAATGTATCGACGAATCTGACCCTCCTCCCCCGGTTGTGCAGGTTTAAGGGCCTCAAGCCGACTGCAGCCCTTCTCTCACGAGGAATTTCCGACGCTGAAAGCAGCAGGAGAACAGGACAAGGCTGGCAAGGAAAGAAGCGCCTTCGATCCGTCGTATGGGCCAGGACCAAGCCTCCGCCCTCAGAGTGAGTGGCTTTTATTATACGGTTGTGGTGGGACGTTTACACACTCATTTAAACATTGAGATTTAGATTTTGGAGGGATTTCTGAAGTCAGCACAGGGTCACAAATGTCCATACCCCCATAACTCCTTGGTCACACATATGAAGAAAAATGCCTTTTGAGGGAAAATTTAATGGTAGGATGAGACGTTTGGAGGAGTAAAGATGAGGAATTCAACCCTTAGAACATGGTACCGGCTGTTAAGCATGGTGGTGGTACCGGCTGTTAAGCATGATTGAGTTGCTCATTTGGCTCAGTGTTTGAATTCTCCATGTTCCTTTTATGTGGCAGAGTCACATGACTACACACATGGTAGGATTTATAGTTTAGTAAGGGGGCGTTACATGAGCTCACAGTGGGGAAAGTTCAAAAACAGTAAAGTTGATTAGAGGTTCTGAATGTTGGTTCTGATTAATTTTCGCTTAATTGCCCAACCCTAGAAGGTGGACTACCTCAGAATTCTTCAGCAGAACCTCAAACTATCAGCTAGACGGTTGAAACTTGGACACAGTTTGGTGTTCCAACAGGGCCGTGACCCCAAACACTCATCAGAGGTGGTGTGAAATGATTAAGGCAGGCCAGCATTAAACTTTTTGGAATGGCCTTCCTAAAGTCCTGACCGCCGCCCTACTGAAAAAAGTAAGTGGACTGGGACTAAAAGTCAGGTGTCTGAACTCTACCAGTTCTGCCAAGAAGAGTCAAGTATCCAGTCCGAATTCTGATCCTTGTTGATGGCTATCATGCTTGGGGACATTTCACCAAATATCAGAGCTGGATGAATGTTTCTGACCCAGTGTTGAGCTCAGAGAGCCCCGAAAATGAGGATGTATGTAAATTAAATGATGAAAAAATATATATAAATAAATATTTTCCCAAATAAATAAATAATTATCTCTCCTTTTCTTCCTCAGATGTAACGAGTTGGAGGGAGGGGGGCGGACGGAATCTTCAGCCCCTCTCTCTGTCCCCCGCCCTCTCCTCCGAGGCGGAGGGAAAGGGCAGCGGCCCGGCTGAAACCGCAGCTCCTCTTCCTCCTCCTTCCACCACCACCACCGCCGCCGCTGCCATCTCCTCCTCCGGCCCCTCCTCTGGCCCCTCCTCACTGTCCTCATCTGCCAACACCACCTCCACCACTGCCACAGCCCCATCT